>NW_005366245.1:1093892-1120378 GCF_000412655.1 Myotis brandtii | reverse complement strand
TTTGTATATTTGTATATTTTCAGAAAACAACTCCAAGACCATGTGGATTCCTGCAACAGAGAGGAATTATCAGGAATGCTCAAGACAAGAGGACAAGAGGAAAAACAATCCAGAGATGAAGGACGCTGACGTCACTTTGCCATGCTAGCAGTCAGCAGCTGTGCGTCGCTGCAGGTTGCCCAGGATCAAACCAGAGAGGGTCGGACCTGCATTGCCACCATTTGTCCACCATCCAGAACTGAAATATCATTGCTGACACCTACACATAAGGAACTGTCGGACATTGAAACTTGGACTCAGAACTCTTGGACATTGAAATTGGGACTTAAAACACTTTTTGTTCTTGAAATGTTATGCTCAAGTTTTAAAATGTTTTAGGTTAAAAAAAAATAGAAGCAGGGGCATAGAAAGGGAATGGACTGATAATTCTTGGGGGGAAGGAGGTGTGGGGGGTGTGGGAAGAGACTGGACAAAAATCTTACACCTATGGATGAGGACAGTGGTAGGGGGTAAGGGCATGGGGTGGGGTGGGAACCTGGTGGAGGGGAGATATGGTGGAAAAAAGAGGAACATCTGTAATAATCTGAACAATAAAAGATTTATTAATTTAAAAAAAAATTTGCTTTTTATTAAAATTTTAAGAGATTTGATAAGGGAAAATATTGAAACTCATAGCTAAATTAAGGATGAGGGGCACCTATGAATTATCCTTGCATCCCTAAGGGTCGTGAAAAATCAAAAAGGTGATCATTTGTGTGCATATAATCACATCATGCCTTATAATATTAGGAATGCCATTAATAAAATAAGAGTTTAACTTGAAGATCCCAAAAAATTATTCTGGCTTCTAAGATTATATATATATATATACACACACTAGGGGCCTAGTGCATGAATTTGTGCACCTTGAAAGGAACTGTGGGCAGCAAGGTTGTGGTAGGCAAAGGGGCAGGTCTCGGCCCATCCTCTGCCACTCCACCCAGCTCCTCCCACCGCGGCCCCCAGACCCCTGTCTGCTGACAGCCCCGCTCCTACTGATGCTGCTCCCACACGCTGACGGCACCAGTCCCGCTCGTACCCGCTGATGGTGTGGAGCGATTGAGGCCAGCACCAGCAGCAGGTGCAAGTAGTGGCTGTTGCCCCAATCGCCCCTCAGGAGCAGGGGGAAGTGGAGAAGCCCTCAGGGGCGATCAGGGCCGGCTGCAGGTGTGAGCGGGGCCAGTGCTGGCAACAGGTGCGAGTGCCAGGCAGGACTGCAGGAGCAAAGAATTTTCAGTAACCACCAGAGGCTCACCTCAATGACAGCGACCAGCACCCTGCCTTGGTCTGGCACCCCCACTCACCTGCTCCACCATCCCACCATGGCCAACACCTGCCATGTTCTGCACACGCCCCCTGGTGGTCAGTGCACATCATAGTGACCGATTGTTTGGTTGTTCGGTTGTTCTGCCAATCGGTCTATTTGCATATTAGCCTTTTATTATATAGGACTCTGTTCAGTGTGTCGATTTCATTGGTTTGGGGCCATAGCATTTTTCAGTATACTGCATTTTATCTGTTCATTTTATCAAATTGATCAAACACCTCCTATGCTGTCTCAGAAACACATGGGTGGGAAATGAGAGGCAAGAAGCAATTCATAAAGAGGGATGGGAAAATACCAAGGCAACATGTGTTTTATACTTAACTAGTGGCCCAGTGCACAAATTCATGCACATTGAGTGGAAATTAATTAGAAGAAACATTTTAATATCACTATTCGCCCTTTCTCTATAATAGAAGTGTCAACCAAATTCATGATCAACAATGACAGGTCGAAACACACACATGCTATTGGCGCCAACGAGAGCTTTATATATATCACGCATGCACAAGTCAACTTAACCTTTTATAGATATAGAGTAAACGTGCTTAATTAGACCTGCTTTCTGATTTAGCTAAACTTTTTCCAGCCCAGTGAAGCACCCCAACTTCTCTTTCAGGTAATTGTCAGCAGCACAACAGTAAATATCAACATGAAGCAGATTATTATTGTAGATCATAAAGGGAGAACAAAGGGTGAAATATTTAACTGTAGCAGTGTTTGACTATATTCTGCACAGTGAGAAAACCTGAAGTCATTTCCAAGTCCACCATTTCTTACTTCTTTTCAGTCGGGTCATGTTTCTAAGCTTTCTAAGTCTCCATTTTCTGGCTAATGAAAAGAAAATAGGATTCCACCGAGTCTCCTATCTACCTACTCCAGGACTTCTGTGAGGATCAAATGAGATGAGGCATGGGGAAACGCTTCACATACATTTGGTTAAACTGTGAAATGTTTGCACCTAGCTATAAAGCAAGTTGTGTTCCTGGGCTGAAGAAAATGCAAGGAAGCTAGTCGCTAGGGAGAGGAAACCAGGCGTTGCTAAGTGACGTCATTAGCCGATGCCCACAGCCACCATTTCCAGACTGGGCTGGGCTGTGGGCTACATTTTGCGCCATGGGGTCTCGGCAGCATCGGCTGCAATTTGGTGGGCTGTCCAGGGTGGTGGCAGGGCCTGTGTCCCACTTGGGGGAAGCCAACTGTTACTTTGTGGGTGCCAAGTCTGTGGTGTCGTTTCTCTGTAAATGGCCAGTGCGCATCACAGCAGCTCCTGCGTTGAGCATCTGCCTCCTAGTGGTCAGTGCTCATCATAGCTACCAGTCGGACAGACACTTAGCATATTAGCCTTTTATATATATTTAATGTTACCTGGTCTGTATCCATAGGTTAATGAAACTTGAAGAAATCTGAGTTATCTACATTAGTTATCCTAAGAAATTACCAGTTCCTTGAGGACAAAGAGCTTTTATTCATCTGCCTTTTCTCCAGGTAAAACATTCTGAATGTGTCTTTGCAGAATTGTATTAAATAGAATGCTTTAATGTTTCCTTACAAAATTTAGATGATATTCTAATAAAGCATATTCACCTGCTGCCTGATATAATAAAATATAACACATGTGCATCAGAAAGAATGAAAAGACTTGCTTTTACTCTTATGTAGCATTTAACAGAAATAGAGAAATATTTTTAGACCATCTGGGGGCAAAGGAACCTGAAAAGTAATTGCTGACTCAGTCTTGAAGATGAAAAGAGTTTAATTCTGTCAACTAAAAGAGATAGTACAGAAAACAGACCACGGGGAAAGGAGAAATATTTTTGTTTCACAGTATAGAGAGTTGTGGTTGCAAAAAGAATGAGATGGCAAGCAAAACAAAACTTTAGTGTTTATTTATTACAGAGCCCTTTTAAGTCTGAGATGCAAAAAGAATAATTCAACCAAAAGGTAACTTGGAAAATATCTTCTAAAAGTCTCCTAAAATTTAAAATTTAGCAATGTGAAAAATGAGAACCATTCTTATAACAATGGCAAGATAATCAAGCTATAAGATGGCCTCACAATTTCATGCTCTGTCTGTACTTTGCTGTAACCTCTACAACTTTTATTTATTCTGAGTGGGCTGGGCAGTGAAACCCATGAGACCCACCCTCTGGGACAGAGCCATTTTAAATACAGTGCTCTGCCTACTCATCAGACACAAAAAGGCAATGAATCATTCATCTTCTAACCAAAATTAAGCTGGTTAATTGCATGGCTGTCAACTTTGACAGTTAATGTTTACCGTCAATATTTGGGGTAAAGGATAAATGAGTTTTCAACAAAAGAAATATGAAGTGGACCATTAATGAAATTCTAACTAGAATGAACTAAATCTTTTTTTTTTATAAAAACGGCAGTAGTAAATGTTTTAAAGATGTATTGCTTCTTGTTTTACAGTCTGTCTTTTTCTTGACCACAACCAGAATAGGATATAATAATTCTAAAATAACAACCTCCTAAGTTATGTTATTGTAGAGTACTTGTACAGCCCAACCCAAGGCAAAATAAACATCAGAAATGAATTGTTCCCATGAAGCAACCTAAGGAAAAACTGTCACTAAAAACTAGTCTAAAGCCTAAAAAGGTAGAAATCTGATGTATGAGTTTCATTGTTAATTTACGTCATCCGAAATTTTATCCAACTAAGAACATTTATTTAATTATAAAATAACATCTTAAGAACTGTATTGACTCTAGATGTAATCATTTACAAACTACTGATAAATTTGGTAAAATTTTAAAGGATAAAATTGTTCTTTTATTCAGCAATCGTTGCTGAAATTTAGTGAAACCAAGATGCTATATAGTTTTAGTCAAAAGTTGGCGACAAATATTTTTTCTTATTATAGAAGAAAGAGGTGACTGATTCATCACAATAATTTTTGTTTACATATTAGTCATTTGGAAGCCAAGAAACTCAGTACATCATGGGGGGGGTGGGGGGCGGGGTGCTATAGGAATCATAGTTGAAAATGAAGTTGCTATTTTTACATACTTTTTCTGTTGGCTCCTAAATTTAGGCATTTAGAGAAACATACTTCCCTTGATTAAATGTCCCAACTGGGGTAGAATTTAATAACATGTTTATTCTAAACTGACTTGTATTACCTTGATGCTAAATGTTGGCAACAAATTAAATATTTTGCTCTTTCATGTACCTCCAAGAAGCTTTTCTAGACTCAATCATTCTTTGGAAACAAACACCTGATTAGCTTATTGATGATATACAGAGGTGAAATAAGAAGTAAAGAAAATATATTTTTTTATTCTAAATAGCTATATTTTCAAACTAGGATTCTCTTAAGTTCTTCTATTAGCCTAGGTTGAAAAATTAAATAAATAAACCAATTCATAAATTTAAGTCACATAAATCAGGAAAGTGCATTCTTATTTAATGTTTTAGAATTTTTCCATAAATAAATTCTCATTCACAAATGAGTTTTTATAGCCCATCAACTTCAGAGCTAATGATGAGGCTTTGTACTTAGTATGGTGTCTTTCATCTTTGGCCTTTGAATCCCTTTATGGGCCTTAAATAATTCTCACCACACCCCTCTGGTCGGTATCAGTATCCCCTTCTTATAGTTGAGGAAATAAGACAGAAAAGATTAGTATGAGATCTGCCCAGTGACATAGAATAAGCCAGGAACCCATTCAGTGTGAGCTACAAAACTCACAGGCAACCATGCTATCAGCCTCCTCCTTTCTCCTTCCTATCAGTATCAATGTTTTAACATCCTCAATAGAAAAAGATTCTCAATTAGCAACATAGCTAAGATGAATTACTTTTTCACTCTGAGAAATTTACCTTGCCTCTCTGAACATTTATTTTATTGCTTCCTCTGTGCTATAAAATGGATTTTTGACATTTTGTAACAAAACGTACAAGTTGGTACCCTGAGGAAATTAGATTATGGATTACTTACAGTTAAATATAAAACTTTTAGGAACTGTCTAGCATACAGTATCGGATTGTTTATAGGGACATTTTAGAGTGCACATAGGCCATTCACCTAGAAATCTTTATGGCAATTTGTTATGCTACAACCTCATGAAGTGACTCTGTGTTGGCTTGTTCAGGCTTGTGCTCTCTGTGAACTGAAGACCTGCCATACACCCAGTTACAACTAGTTTGTCAGCTATTGCATTATGCCTCACATCGACTGAAAGTAAATCTACGTCTCCATTTCTCTGTTAGAGTTCAATGGCAAATGTCTGCTCCTGAAGCAAAATGAAAAGAGAAAACTAACACTAATTTCTCTCTCTCTCTCTCTCTCTCTCTATCTCTCTTTAAACATCCCAAAAAAGTTTGTTTTAAGGCTTACCCAAATCCAATAGCTTTGTTTTTCTACTCCTCATGTGACTAGCATCTCTTATTAAAAGAGAAAATGCCATTTCCCAAAAAAATTATTAATAATCACAGGTTTTCAAAAATTGTATTTTAATGCCTTGTCTTGAAGAAAATGCTTATTGGGAGATGTCTCTGTTATTAGATTTATTCTAAGTTTGCTTTGTTTATGCTGCTTAGTTTTCTTACAGTGTTCTACTACTCCATTAATTGTATAAGATCATGCTACCAACAAATGGTCTCTCTCTTTTTTTCATAATGAACTCTTTCTTCTTTCCTCTGGTCTTCTTTGAATAATTTGTATAAACACAATGCAATGATTACCTTTGTGGAAAAGGTAAAAAGAGGAAAGGCAAAACCACACCATTTTAATTTTGAAACTATACTATTCAAATATTTTACTCTTTATCCTTCATGCCTACTCACCTGCCTTGTATAAGACGACCAATTTTTAAATTTAGGATATTATTTGTCATAGGATTTCAGCAGTAAATATTTTGTTTTAAAATTCTGCTATACTAAATTAAATCATAGTATGGTTAAAATTCACCAATTATATCAAGTTCACATATATACGGTTTAAGAAAAATAGTAAGACTTTTCAAATGAATGAATTACTCTGAGTATCAGGGTCAGATTGAGCCCTGTTAAACAAATATCGATTGTTGGATGTTTAAAGTATTTTCCAAAGTCCACCAGTGCCTATATAGCATGGACATGTTACAAAATCTGTTATTCATAAAATAGAAATATGTTCTATTTTTCTCAAATGAAAGTTTTCAAAAAGATACATCTTTTGATATTTATCGTAACTTATAATGGAATTCTTATTCAAGGTTTGGATAGAATCAGTTATACTTATTTGCCATACACTTCCAAATATTTATTGTAGGGAGTAGTTGATAAACCTGCCTGTTCTATCTGGTTTCTTAAAACTGGGTCAATTTCACCATGTGGTGCTAAGCACCATCCATCACCCTTATCTCTCTAACAGCTAATCTAAAGTAGTTAAGTAGTAATATATTAGCATTCCCTCTTTTAAACTCATGCAGCAAACTATAAACTCAGCATTGCAAAACAGAGAAAAAACAAACTGCAATAACCCTTCCTGATTTAGGGGTAGAAAGCTTGATAAACTATTTTCACTTCAAAATAAAGTTTTGAAATCATTTTCATACAGTTAGCAGATTCTTTCCTGTGCAATACTAGGACATCATAGAGTATATTTAATGAGCTGTGTAAGGAAGGAAGCCTTTTGCTCTTTTAAAGTTCATGTCAAAAATAAAGCAAAGCACATTAAATTCTCACATTGTAGTAAAAGCCCTGTTCGATTTCCTAGATGACTGTCAGTGGCTGTGTATCATGACTTTTATGGTAGAATGTGAATCTGTAGTAGTGGTAGTATTTCTAACAAGCATTCTATCATGCCTTAATAAACTGGACTCTCATGTGCTCTGGGCACATTTGAGCTCAGTTTCAAAAGGGCTTTATTTTTCACTGAATGCAATTCACCAAAACCTCCTCCCTCTTTTCCAGAATCAACTCTTCATTGTTGTTTCTCTTGTTGCCTTACAGTGAATGAAAAACTGTCCTGGTATTATAAAACTGGTCTGTTTTTATGGAAGATTAGCTCTGCTGAATATATACATTTACTTGAAATATATTATGAATATTTATTTATTTATTTACTTGAAAGCAGACAATATTACAGTAAAGTGAATGAAGTAGATAATCTATAATAATAAAAGTGTAATATGCTAATTAGACTGGACATCCTTCCGGACAACCTTCCCGATGAAGCCGGGGCTTCAAGACAAGCCCGGGTCCCGAGTGCCAGAGGGAAGCCAATGTGGGCAGCCAGGGGAAAAAAGGCCTACTCTTGCACGAATTTCGTGCATCGGGCCTCTAGTAGATAATAAAGGAGAGTGTTTATTCACCATAAAACATTTCTCTGTGCCAAGCAATGTATCAGGCACTGGGGATACAAGACGCAGACACAATCCTTGCTCTCAGATAACTGACAATCTAGTTAGAATAGAAACTGTTTTCTTCCTCTGCATTCATAACAAACCATTCATTTCCCACCCTTCTAATTTTTATCTCCCAAGTCTAGGCACTTACCACTTCCTTTTAGATCACTACAGTGGTCTCTTCTAAAAGGTCTCCCAACCTCTGGGAAACCCATCCTTTTGATCTTCCTGGATTCATTATTCACCTGAACTTCTACTTTGATTATATTCATACAGGTTTGAAAATTTCAAGAATAAATGTTGTTGAAATAGAGTTTAATTTCTTAATCTAGCCTCAGCCTCAATGCTTTAAAATCAGATGTCAATCTACTCAGCTTCCAATACACGACACACATTTTCCCACATTTCCACCCTGAATTACACTGTTGCCAGTGTTTAGAATTCCCCCTGTTGAGATCCTATCCATCTAAGGTAAAGTTCATATGCTGCCTCTTCCAGAAAGCCTCCCCAGAATTCCTCTAGCAGAAACTGATCTCTCTGTCTCTCAATCTCATCTAAATGCTTTAAGCTCTTCCTTTGTATCACTCTTATGATGCCGGTCAAATACTACCTTGTATTGTAATGTTTATTTATTTCTTCTTTACAATCATATAAAACCACCACATAACTCTTGGCATGTGTCATATATACTGAGCACTCAGTAAACATGTGTGAGGTGTTGAATGAATTCAGAAGGAGGAACAAGCGAGTGTGCAGAGATGAGAGCAAATATGTAGGAGGAGATAAATGTCATGGAAAGCTTTGTTAATGTAAAAGAAGTGAAACTTTAATATTAAAGAAAGGGATTTTGTTCATAATTGTATGTTGATTTATAGTTTCCATACAAGAACTTTCCAATTTCTCAAATATACAATTTTTTTTTTTTACATAATATGGGGGAGGTACAAAAAGGTGTTGAAGTCAGTGGGTAAAATCATCGTGAAAATTCCAGGAGAGGGGGGGAAATTAGAATATCTCAAAGAGAACTTGCTCCAAATGGCAGCATTATTTGTATCCAGACAACAAAATGACCAGCTTTTATGTCCTGAATTATCTAATCTCTTTGTATTCAAGGTTATGATATCATTGTGGTAAGGAGGTCCATTTGGGACTGGGGTAACTTTTCTGATTACTTGACACATATAACCTTCCTCTGGTTCACATAGCTTTGAGGTGAACAGTCTTCGGACCTCTGAAAGGTGTAGGATGTATGGTGTTTTGAAAAGGATATACAAGGAGAGAAGAGCAAAGAGACTGCAGCTGTTAGAAGTACTATAGGAGTTGCCTCCCCCGAAAAGCAGCTGGTTTCCAAGCCTTTTGCCTGCGTCCCCATTGCAGTCTTTCTTCCTTCCATCTCTTAAGATACAGCAAATGATTCGAAGGAGATGCTACAAGGTAAAGCATTTGCTTGCCTCTAGATGAAGAAATGCTAAGACACTACCTAATGAATACCATTCTCCCACTCCCTACTCTGCAGCAGAGAGAAGGCTGTGAGATCCCATCCAGGTGTGGAGTCAGGAGAAAAGCTCCTTCCCCTCCTCCACCACCATTTTAAGGACATGCAACAAGCAAATGTTCTTTAGGTTGCATTTAGGCCTCAAAGCTCTTGAAAAGGGTGAATTTCTGGTAGGGCAAGATAGTCTTGGGGAGAAATTCTTCAAGCATACAAGGTCAAAATACCCTGGAGAATAACACAAGAAAGTATTTGCCTAGGCTTGTGGAACAATCTGCATTTATTCAAGCCGAGATAATGGGGGAGATTCGAGGGCCTCCCACACTGGAAAGTGTGCTTAATGACCTGGCATCCTGAGAACTTATCCAGACTAGCGGGAGGAAGTCTAACCTTACAAATGAGCTTCTGTGAGGATTCTTCTTACTACATTTCCCATTCCTGTTGAGAATGGAGCTAGCTGCACATGTGGCAGCCAGATGCCCCCCCCCCTCCTTCACCCCCTCACAGTTCACTCAGAAGATGAGGTGGCTGGGGCACAAGAGAAGATGGGCCAGCCTCCTACTGTACACTAGCACATAGTCAAATCAAACTCATCCATGTACAACTTCTCTTTTTAATAGCTCAGAGCAATACCTTTTTATTGATAAAATCCAGAGTACTGTATATTTCCAAATTACACATAGATTCATTTCACACTCTGCTCAGGAGAATAAATGCATTGTCAAATAAACTACAAGTTGTAGGTCCTGGCTATGTAGTTCAGTTGGTTAGAGAGTCGTCCCGATAGGCGAAGGTTGTGGGTTTGATCCCCAGTCAGGGTACTTAAAAGAAGCAACCAATGAATGCACAAATAAGTGGAACAACAAATTGATGTTTCTCTCTTCTTTCTCTCCCTCTCTCTCCCACCCCCTCTCAAATCAATTTTAAAAATAAATTAAAAGTTTTCATTTCTGTCATTTTTATTTATGTTGTAATGATTTTAAAACAGTAGACAGGACACACAAATCTTAAATGTATAAGATATTAAATATTTCTGAACACTATGATAGCTTATAAAGATGATTTCAAACTCACAAATGTTCTCTAAAAGTTACCACTTCAGCTCATGCACAATCATTAATCCAAAAAGAGCGCACATAGTTGAAGCACTGAGAGATGGTCAAGTTCCTTCAGAATCATTAGAAATAAACTTGTGTTTAGTTTTCTGAAAACCAATTTAAAGGAAAGAAAGCACAATAAAAAACAAATGCATGGAAGTAACCTTTTTATGTAGCACAGTGTATGTTGCAAAAAATAATACAACATTTAGTGCTTCAACCCAGGAATAAATAAGATTCAGCGTGCCCACAACACCTGTTGCCTATTCCATTCCCACATTCCTGTTTAAATTTCTTTGACACCTCACCATCTTCTACATTAAACTTTCAAGCTCCTTTACTTGGCCTGTCACTTCACTTTCCTTCCTAACACTTCAAATGTATCTAAGTATTTCCTGCTCATGACAAACTGGTCTACTTATTGTTTCCTGAACATATCACTCACATTCTTTCCACCTTCACGATTTAACTCCAACCCTTCCCAAGTGTCTTCCCACCTGTCTATTCCCTTTCTTGAAGACCTGATTTAAGTGCTACCTCTGCCAGGAAGCCTTTCCCAACCATCTCCCTACCAACAGATTCGCACACATCCACGCTTGTGTGGAACACCCCTTCCCTGCACTCCTCTGGCAAGTATCGTCTGGGCTACCATTTGGCTTTTACTAAATGCTTCCATCCATTGCTATACTGCATATATTTATTCCCTTTCCCCAGGGTCAAGCATGAAGTCTACTGTCTATTTTATCCCCAGAAACTAGAACTAAAAAGTACTCAAATACTGTTGCTGATAATAATGTTGCTGTGATGATAATGGGCCTATAGAAAACAAAGACTAGGGTGGACTCTCTTAGGAAATTATTAACCACAAAACAAAACAACAACGAAAAAAACCACATGAGTTTACCTCACTGAACACACCTTGCTTCTTTCCTAAATTCAACAGATATAAAAGTAACTTATACTATGTGTTAATCAATAATTACCTATATCCTCATGAGTGAGATTCAGTTTGGTATACATCTTTTAAGACTGCATTTTAAAATTACCTGTACAGCACACTATATATAAAAATGTTATTCAAAAGTAGAGTGTCTCACACTTGAAAACTAAGTAAAGAAAATTATTTCTATGGATTTTATTTATTTAAGCCAAATTTTTAATGCTCCCCCTGCCAAGTGCTATAGTAATTTCCTTATCTGTGCCAACCCATCATGGTTTACATATACCCGAGTTCTCTTATAATCCATAATTCTTGAATTGGACAAGAGACATACATACCTGAGAACATGTTATATCATCCTTTGAAAACCCTCTATATCTGAGAATCAGAATTCCTTAATTCTAGTCTCTCTCGGCTCCTACTATTATGTTACTTTCCTATCAATAAAATGGGAATCATAACATCAATTTTTTTATTGCATACTAGATGATAGATGTGAGATAACTGATCTGAAAATCTTTACAGGAAAGGCAATACATGAAGTCACAGTATTGCCCATTAAGATGAAAGTCTGAGATAACCAAGACTCAAATCTCTTCATTGCCTGAAAAAAAAGTCTTAAAAGTTGCTAAGCATCTATAATGTGCCACATAGAGGGTTGCCTGGGAATTGAAAGATAAATAAGACCCAGGACAGGTCCCAGATCTCAAAATATAATCAAGACAAAGAGTTAAACAAATAGATCAAAGGTCAGCAAGCTATACTGCCTGTTTTTATAAGGTTTGTGAGCTAAGAATAGTTTTTATAGATAACATTTGCAGTCAATTTGATGAATGGGTGCACTAACTTTGAACCATCATTAAGAAGTGTTATCCTCTCCAAAAGAATTCCATTCTCCTGATCAGTTTATCTGTGTTACAAAAGAAAGTGTACTAAATTTTATTATATTTTTAATTTTGTCAATAAAAAATAAGTAAAGCCCTAACTAGTTTGGCTCAGTGAATAGAACATCAGCCCCAGGACTGAAGGGTCTCAGATTTGATTCCAGTCAAGGGCACATACCTCGGTTACAGGCCCGATCCCTGGCCCTGGTCAGGGCTTTTGTGGGAGGCAACTAATTGATGTGTCTCTCTCACATCTATGTTTCTCTCTCTGAGTCTCTCCCCCTCCCTTCCACTCTCTCTAAAAATCAATGGAAAAATATCCTCAGGTAAGGATTAGCAAAAAAATAAATAAAATTGAAATTTATTTTCTTATTATATAAGTTGTTGTTACTTACTATTGAGTTAGCTCCTACTCTTGGTGATTCTCTGAATGAATAATGTCCACAAGGTCTTAGTCTCAACAATCCTTCTCAGCTCCTGTAGCCTCATGCCTATGGCTTCTATATTTTTTCTTTTTTAAAAATATATTTTTATTGATTTCAGAGAGAAAGGGAGAAGGAGAGAGAGAGAGAAACATCAATGATGAAAGAGAACCATTGATCGGCTGCCTCCTACATGACCACTACTGGGGATCAAGCCACAACCCAGGCATGTGCCCTTGACTAGAATTGAACCCGGGACCCTTCAGTCTGCAGGCCAACAGTCTGTCCACTGAGCCAAACAAGCTAGGGCGTGTATGGCTTCTTTTATGAAGTCAATCCATCTCATATTTGGTCTTCCTCGTTTCCTGCTGCTTTCTATTTTTCCCAGCATTATTGTCTTTCCCAAAGAACACTGCCTTCTCATGATGAACCCGAAGTAGGATGCAACCTTGCCTTTTCATAATGTGTACAAAGTATTGGTAAGGGCAAAAATAGAATATTGAGGACTAGCTATGGTTATGGGAAATATTAACCATGATTGCCTTGTGTTGGTTACAGAAAGGACATTCTGATCTGGCTGGGAGTTATACGCCCCCAGAACCTGGGAGTCAACCTTGGAATGAAGTCCATTCTCTTTCAAGAACTGCCTATCATCATGGAAAGATTAACGACCTTGTTGCCCAAACAATGGAGTCCCACTCCAGCCTTCTACTTCCCCATGCCTGTAATCCCTCCTTCCCCATGTAATCCTTGTTCTACCCTATATAAGCAGCTGGTTTATGGGGGGCTGCAGAGCAGATTTTTGTGGATGACCTGCTGCTCTCCCATACTGCCAGCAGTATTGGAATAAACGCTCATGAACCCTGTCTCTACTTAACTGGCTCAAGTAGTGACAGGCAGCATGGACCCATTGATTGTCCAGTTACAGTATCAGACCTACATAATATCCTTGATTTTGCCTATTGGCCTGCAAAGCCTAAAATAATTAGTAACTGTAAACTTTCCAGAAAATGTATGCTAACCTCTGAAATAGTTAAACATATAATTAAAATATAATGTGGCAAATACAGTGACAAAATATAACTTGAGAATTCTGTTTACTATGAAAATATTGGGGAGTGACACCTGAGTCAGCTTGGTATAATGTTGAGAAGTCAGCTTGGTCTACTCCCAAAGCAGACTGCTGGGAGTAGACGGCATCAGAAAGAGCCTGAAAAGCTAAAGAGGAGTAAACAAAACAAGGGGGATGAGCAGAAAGGTCACCAAGGGTGGTTAGTGGGGAACTTTAGTCACTCATGGTCAGTTCAGGTCCTCAGATAAAAAGATGCTCAGATGGGATTAGACATAATTAGTTTCAGGTGTTGATGACTCAACTCTATACCCCTACCATAAACCCAATTCCAATTATAAAGAGCTACCAGCTGGTGCTCTGTGAGTAGGGCTCTGTGAGAGATCTCTACTGAGAGGACACCATAACCTCTTCCCTTCTATGGACATGGGTCCTTGTTATGTTCTCTTATCTCTGTGAGCCTGTCCTGCCTTTAGTGTATTCACTATTCACTTGTTAAAGTTGCATTCCAGTTTGGCTCAAAGAATAGAGCTTTGGTGATGGGACTGAAAGGTCCCAGGTTTGATTCTGGTCAAGGGCACATACCTTGGTTACAGGCTTAATCCCTGGCCCTAGTCGGGGCACATGCAGGAGGTAACCAAGTGATGTGAGAGATGTTTCTCTCTCTCTGTCACTCCCCCTCCCTTCCACTCTCTCTAAAAATCAATAGAAAAATATCCTCGAGCAGTGCCCTCAGGGGTCCCGGATCTGCCTCTTGCTTTAACAGTGTTTGGATGGAACAGACCCAGGTACACCCACTCTCCGGCCTCCAGCCACTCTCCTGTGTCTTATCCAGTCACTACCTTCAAACAAAACCACCTCTGGGACTAGTCAACACACCGTTTTTGTTTTTTTCTACTTTAATTCCTTATGCCGAACAACCAGAGCTCCCAAATTCATCAGAATTATCCCACCAAGGTGGAGGCTGTGGTCAACCACCTGGCCAGCCTGTATCTGCGGGCCTCCACACCTACCTCTCTCTGGGCTTCTATTTTGACCCTGACGATGTGGCTCTCGAGGGCGTGGGCCATTTCTTCTGCAAGTTGGTGGAAAAGAAGCGAGAGGGCACTGAGCATCTCTTAAAGTTGAAAACAAGTGAGGTGGCCACATTCTCTTCCAGGACGTGCTGAAACCTTCCCAAGATGAGTGGGCAAAACTCAGGACGCCATGGAAGCCGCCCAGGCCTTGGAGAGGAACCTAACCAGGCCCCTTTGGACCTGCAGGCCCTGGGTTCTACCCGCACAGACCCTCATCTCTGTGACTTCCTGGAGAACCACTTCCTGGATGAGGAGGTGAAACTCATCAAGAAGATGGGCTACCACCTGACTAACATCCGTAGGAAGGCCAGCCCCCAGCCTGGGCTGGGCAAGTACCTCTTTGAAAGGCTCATCCTCAAGCCTGACTAGGAGTCTTTGGAGCCCAGAGACCTTTGAGAGGCTCCTCTGCAGTCCCCTGGTGTCTGGCTCTTACCTGAGCCTCTTCCCGAAACTACTGGCCATTCTTTTAACCATCTTGAAGCTATGCATTGGACCAAATGAAAGCAATGAAGCTTTTTGCAGGAAAAAAAAAAAAAAGGAAAGAAAGAAAAAAAGAAAGAAAGAAAGATATCTTCGAGTGAGGATTATTTTTAAAAAGTTTTATTGTCTTATATACAAGAATAAAATACTTAATTTTTTGTGATATAAGTATGTAGAAAATAGACATAAAAGTATTTGCAGTGACATCCAAATTTTAAATAAATATTTCCAATAACAGGTAAAACATATCTATATACTTATCCCTTTTCCCTCCCAAAACATCACAAAATAATGGCAGGAAAGGGATTTTTAAAAAATATAAAACCTCAAAGAAGAGAAAATAGCAGAGAGAACTGTCAAACATAAGTTGAAAGCTGGAAAGCATATGATAAAGTAAGTAGTAACTGACTTCTTAGCAAACAAGAGTAATGGAAAGTGCTTGTCCCTGGAAAAGTCAAGAAGCAAACTATTCCCAGAAAAGAAAAAAGTTGAAAAAGTTCATCACCACCAAACCAGTATTACAAGAAATGTTAAAGGAACTTCTTTAAGAAAAGAAGAAAAAGAATCAAATATATGGTTAAGAAAATAGCTCAAAGAAAAAATATTCCCCTGACAAAGGCAAAGACATAATAAAAGCAGTGGATCAGCCAACGTTAAAACTAGTACAATGGTAAAAGGCAAAAGTAGGGAGGTCATGTGTAATTACAACAGTAAATTAAGAAATACACACACACACACACACACACAGAAGGAGTAAAAAATAATGACAAAAACATAATCATAGAGGATGAGTAAAAATGGTATGATTTGAGTGTGTTCAAACTTAAGCAACCATCAACTTAAAATAACTGCCATAAAATAGCTTGGTATATGAAGCACATAGTAACCACAAAACAAATATCTGCAAGAGATAAACGAAAAATAAAGAGAAAGGAATCTAAACACAACACTACAACATGTCATCAATCTAGAAGCGAAGAAAGCAAGAGAATAAAAAAGGAACAGAGAATTACAAAAACAATCAGAAAAACAATAAATGGCAATGATTACATACCTAACAATAATTACTTGAAATCTAAATAGATTAATTACTCCAATCAAAAGATGAATGCATAAAGACAAGGTGGGCCCAGCCAGCATGGCTCAGTGGTTGAGTGTCAACCTATGATCTAGGAGATCACCGTTCGATTCCTGGTCAGGGTACATGCCAGGGTTTCGGGCTGGATCCCCAATGTGGAGTGTGCATGAGGCAGCCAATCAATGATTCTATCTCATCATTGATGTGTCTATCTCTCTCCCTCTCCCTTCCTCTCTGAAATCAATAAAAATATTTTTTTTTCAAAAAGAGGTGGTACATATACATATAGGATATCACTTGGCCATAAAAAAGAATGAAATCTTATCATTTTTAAAAACATGAATGGACCTAGAGGGTATTAATCTAAGTGAAATAAGTCAGACAGGGAAAGACAAATACCATATGATTTAACTTATAATGTGGAATCTAAAAAACAAAATAAGTGAACAAACAAAACAGAAACAAACTCATAGATACAGAGAACAAACTGATGTTTGCCTGATGGGAGGGGGTTGAGGGGCTGGATGAAAAAGGTGAAGGGATCAAGAAGTACAAATTATTAGTCACAAAACAGTCATAGGGATGTAAAGTACAGCATAGGGAATATAGTCAATAATATTATAATAACTATATATGGCAGTGATGGCGAACCTTTGGAGCTCGGCGTGTCAGCATTTTGAAAAACCCTAACTTAACTCTGGTGCCGTGTCACATATAGAAATTTTTTGATATTTGCAACCACAGTAAAACAAAGATTTATATTTTTGATATTTATTTTATATATTTAAATGCCATGTAACAAAGAAAAATCAACCAAAAAAATTAGTTCGCGTGTTACCTCTGACACGCGTGTCATAGGTTCGCCATCACTGATATATGGTGTCAGGTGGGTGCAAAATTTATCAGGGGGATCACTTCATAAGTTATAAAATGCCGAACCACTATACTGTACATCTGAAAATAATATATACTGAATGTCAACTGTAATTGAAAAACATTTTTGATATATTTTTTTAAGGAAGCATCACTCTCTCTCCCTCTGGAGCATGCCCACACCTTTCCCTAGACAGGTTTTCTTTGCCTCTCTTTACCCTAAGCTGCAAGGGCCCTTGTTTTGCCTCTGTAACATGTTTCCTGAGTCCACAGTAGCCTAGCTGGCTCACTTCTATTTATGCAACTTTCTCAGTAAACTTTTGCTTGTATTTGAAATAAAAGAAAAAGAAAAAGCAAACTAATTAATTTGGCAAAACCTTGGAAACTCTCAGGAATTGGAAGGGCCTACTATCTCTAAAAGGTGGGTTGCCAGCAGAGCTTCAGTAAGATGCTTGGTTAAAAGTCTGCATGAAAAAGTTGGGCCCCTCTATCCCCCTAGCAACTTCATGAGATGAATGACTGGAGGTTTACTGCAGTTTTTAAACCAGAGGAACTCTAGGCTTGAGGAAACTAAGCAAAGATTACACCTGGAGCAGTGGTTCCCAACCTTTTGTTGGCCCTGCCCCACCTAAGCATCTCTAAAATCCTGATTGCCCCCCGCCCCCTGTGACATATAATTCTTATTATTTAAAAAGTGAACTCCTATTCATGTGGAGGAAGCCTAAAAGGCCATTAACTGGGTCTAAATAAGTTTCCAAAGAACATGGCATTCATGAAAGAGAAAAATAAAAGAACAAAAGGACAGTTGAAGTACTGAGGAAGAAATCACTAAGAAATTGTTAAAAAAATAATAATAATATAAAGTGATGTGAAAAAGTAGCAAATAAAGTTTCAAAACATACAATAGAGCACTGAATGCATAAATATGTCACAATATATTTTATATGTTGTAGATGAGGCCCCTAGAACCATAAAAAATGCAAAAAATTCACTGTTAATAACTCATTCTCAAATTGCCCCCCTTAAAAATCAAATTTCCCCGCCATGGGGTATGTGCCCCATGCTGGGAACCACTGGCCTAGAGTGTCAAACTAAAAACAGGTGAGTTAAATTAAAAACCAGAATTCTGAATGATGAGAGTTAACCTGTTCTCTCACTTACTCCCAGAATGCTACATGTGCAATCTGGGATATCTTAGATATCTGGCTGGATATCTCTTGGTAATCCTACATTAAAGCTCAACAATTGATTTCTTGGACATATGGTAAGTGTACAATTTCATTTATATGTCTTTAAGCATATAATCTAAATGTATAATTGATGTATACAGGTCAGCTATATAATGTGTCAGGCTTCTTGCTCCAAAAACAGGAAAAAGTGCCCAGGCTGGTTTGTTCAATGGTTAGAACGTCAGCCTGTGGACTGAAGGGTTTCGGGTTTGATTCCCAGTCAAGGTCATGTACCTCAGTTGCAGGT
The DNA here is from genome assembly GCF_000412655.1 of Myotis brandtii. Classification (NCBI taxonomy): domain Eukaryota; kingdom Metazoa; phylum Chordata; class Mammalia; order Chiroptera; family Vespertilionidae; genus Myotis; species Myotis brandtii. The sequence goes on along the minus strand of NW_005366245.1, from coordinate 1,101,771 downwards.
CTCTCTCACATCGATGTTTCTCCCTCCCTCCCTCCCTCCCTCTCTCTCCTCTTCTCTTGCTCTCCTCCTTCCTCCCTTCCATTCTCTCTAGAAATTGATAGAAAAAATATCCTCAAGTGAAGATTTAAAAACAACAACAGAAAAAGTGTCGTTAAAAAAACATGGATAAATCTTGAGAGTATTATGCTAAGTAAAATAGACAGAAAAGAACAAAAACTGTATGATTTCACTCATATGTGGGATATAAAACAAAAAGTAACAAACTAACAAAACAAACTCACAAATATGGACATCAGAATGTGGTTACCATAATGGAAGAGAGTGAGGGGAGGGCGAAGTGGGTAAAGGGGATTAAATATATGGTAATGGAAGGAGACCAGATTTTGGGTGGGGAGCAAACAATAGAGCACACAAATGTTGAATTATAACCTTGTACACCTGAAAATTTATATTTATTAACCAATGTTACCCCAATAAATTTAATTTTTTTAATACTAAAATATAAAGCTTTTTCCTTTCTTCCTCAGTCACTCTTGACTTGCCATGGTGGTTTGTTTATTTAATTATTTATTTGCTACTTAATATTTTTCTAAGAAATGAAAAAATTTAAATTTCTAGCACAAATTTCAGCATTCATCTTTATATTGTGCAAAGGCAGTTTGAAATGCAAATATGAGAGCATTTAATTAACGTACTGAATAATCTATAATAATAAAAGCATAATATGCTAATTAGACCAGACGTACTTCTGGACGACCTTCCGGACAAAGCCCAGGTCCTGGGTGCTGGAGGGAAGCTGGTGCTGGCAGCCAGGGGAAGGAAGGCCTATTCTTGCACAAATTTCGTGCATCAGGCCTCTAGTTAAAATATACAATTCATATTTTGTAGCTCATACGTACATATGTATTTTTTCTTTTACCAAAACAGTGGAAACACCACATAAAGCTGTTTGCTTTATCTTTTTTTGATTTTTTCTTTGTTAATCCTCACCCAAGGATATTTTTCCACTGATTTTTAGAGAGAGTGGAAGGGAGGGGGAGAGACAGAGAGAAACATCGATGTAAGGCATCCATTGGTTGCCTTCCGCACCCACCTTGTCCAGGGCCAGGGATCAAGCCTGCAACTGAGGTACATGCCCTTGACTGGAATAGAACCTGCAAACCTTCAGTCAGCTGGTTATTACAATATTATTGTTTATATTCCCTATACTGTACTTTACATCCCTGTGACTATTTTGTAACTGCCAATTTGTACTTCTTTCTCTCCCTTCACCTCTATTCACTGAGCCAAACCAGATAGGGCTGGGTTTTTTTGTTTCTTTGTTTGTTTGTTTTTGGTTTTTGTTTTTTTAGAGAGAGAGAGAGGAAGGGAGAGAAAGAGGAAGGGAGAGAGAAACATCAATCTGTTGTTTTGCTTACTTATGCATTCATTGGTTGATTCTTGTATGTGCCATGACCTGGGAGGATACCTGTAACTCTGGCACATTGGGATGATGCTCCAACAAACAGAGCTATCTGGCCAGGGCTAGTTCATCTTAATATGCACACATTCTACCAACACTCTCTACTTTGGGCTTATTGGCATCAACATTTTCAGAAGTGGTTGGCAAATACTGGGAAGTAACAGAAGTGATTCTTAGACTGCCATTGCCTTTTTTCTACATTAGAAAGAATTCTGGCTCAAGTAGAAAACGTAGCCGCTGGGGTTTGTCTGCCCCTGCTTACTCAGTGTAGATGTAACCTGCTTACCTGGTATACTACCTTTCAGTCCCAAAAAACACTCATGCATCATGGGTGTACCAGAGTCATGTTTATGGGACATCTTGAACACTATATTCTAATGAGACAACAAGTACTGGCGGATATACTGAGCGTGTTCCAGTGTTCCAATAAACTTTAACAGCTCTCTGAAAACATAGGGGAAAAGACAAAGTTAAGGCAGGAGCAGGAGGCATAAGAAAAATAGAGGTTCAGCATATGGTTAATGGGTAGCTTCACAAAGAGACAGCGGAGATATTGGAGGGGTCGGGGACAGGCAGAGGAATTAATTAACTTATATTACAAGAAAATTTCCCTAAACTAAAAAGCCTGAATTTCCAGTACCCAGCACAATAATAATATCAAAAAGGCCTTATATTGCCGCCCAACTGGCATGGCTCAGTGGTTGAGCATTGACCTATGAACCAGGAGGTCACCATTCAATTCCTGGTCAAGGCACATACCCAGGTTGCAGGTTTGATCCCCAGTGGGGGGCATGCAGGAAGCCCCTGATCAATGATTCTCTCTCATCATTGATGTTTCTATACCTCTCTCTCTCTCTCCCTTCCTCTCTGAAAGCAATAAAAATATGTTAAAAAAAATAAAAAAGAGAGAAATTTTTTATTTTTTTTTATTTTATTGATTTTCCACAGAGAAGAAGGAAGAGGGACAGAGAGTTAGAAACATCAATGAGAGAGATCGATCAGCTGCCTCCTGCACGCCCCGCACTGGGGATGTGCCCGCAACCAAGGTACATGCCCTTGACCGGAATCGAACCTGGGACCCCTGAGTCCACAGGCCGACGCTCTATCCACTGAGCCAAACCGGTTCGGCAAAAAGAGAGAACTTTTGTCTTGATTGTCATCTTGCACATCAAGTTCCAACTTGCAACATAATAAAGTACTTCAGACAGAAAATCTTGAAGATCCAGATTCCTAATGAGAAAGCTATTTCAGACCTTATAGGCAAACAAGAAAAAATATTTTACTAGACAATGACAGACTACCAACTCCATCTTTACATATATATAAAAAAATTCATAATGGAGTAACATATTATTTTTAAAACATTGATAGCAAGTGAAGTGAAGATGACACTATTCTTAGTAACTTTTTAAAGTCACAAATATCACATAATATTTAAAAATCCATATAGAAAATACAAATCTAACTTAGAAAGTTACATAACTTCCAATATATTGTGCCAGTAACAATATATCTTTAACAGGGTACTCGGCGGAGAAGAGGAAGAGAGATACAGTAGGGCCTTGACTTACGAGTTTAATTCGTTCCGTGACGGAGCTCGTAACTCAAATTACTCGTATGTCAAATCAGTTTTCACCATTACAATGAATTGAAATGCCATTAATATGTTGTGGCGTTCACTGTGACGTTCGCTGCGCCAACTAGCGGTGGGGTATCTGAAGCTGGCTCGAAACCCGAATTTTAGCTCGCAACTCAAAGCAAAAAATCGGCCGAGAGACGGCTCGTATGTCGAAAAACTCTTTAGTCGGGACACTCGTAAGTCAAGGCCCCACTGTATCTACTTTATGTCATCACTACAGCCATACATTGGACCAGTAGATTATTTCACTCTTGACTCTTAGAGAAACAAACCATCTGCATGAATCTTCCCCATCTCTACTTTTCCCCCTCAGGTATCCTGCCTAACGTTCTCTATGTATGCCATACTATAATAATCATTTAATAATTTTTTAAAGTTTTTCATTTCTCAGGTACACTAAAAGAAAAATATTTTTTAAATCAAGTGTACACTTTATATGTTTTTAAGATGTTTTTAGAAAGTTTCTAGTTAAGCCCACTTAAAGAAAATGTATCATTTAACAAACAGTATGTTTGAAAACAAATTCATAATGAAACTTACAGTATCCCTTGTATAAAAATAAATCAGTAGTTATAATTTCACTAAATTTTGTATCACCTTCTGTACTGCTAAATAGCAATTACTTAAATTTTAAATAATATGCTGCTTTATGTAGTATTTTAATTTCTCATATTTAAAGAATATCATTTTAGTGCAATCAAAGATAGTAGAACAAATGCTAAAAATCTAAGTGATCACATACAATAAAATCTTTTTTCAACAAGATTTTAATGGTAAGCTAAGAGGCTTGGAATTGTGTAAATAATTCAATAATTAAATCCTTCTATCTCTCCACCACCTATTTCCCATATTCCAACCCAATGCAACCTGAACAGCTCATTCTTTGAGTGGCGCTCGTAATGAGGGCTTGATAGAGGAGAGAATGAAAAATGCAGCAGATAACCATCCCCAAGCTAACCCAGGAACACCCTTTTTCACAGGGCTTCACAGTCGGGCTAGCTTGGCCTGAAACTGTGAAATCGAAGGAGAGTGTGAGTTTCTCCAAGGTCTGCCCCTTTTTTTCAATTACAGCTGACATTCAATATTATATTAGTTTCAGATGTACAACATAGTGGTTAGACATTTATATAACTTATGACATGATCCCCACAATAAGTCGATTGCCCACCTGGCACCAACATAGTTATTACAGTATTATTGTTTATATTCCCTATACTGTACTTTACATCCCTGTGACTGTTTTGTAACTGCCCATTTGTACTTCTTTCTCTCCCTTCACCTTTTACACCCAGCCCCTCAGTCCATTTTCCACCCGGCAAACATGTTTGTTCTCTGTATCTATCAGTTTGTTTCTGTTTTCTGTGTTCATTTATTTTGTTTTTCATATTCCACATGTAAGTGAAATCATACGGTAGTTGTCTTTCTCTGATTTATTTCACTTAGCATAATACCCTCTAGGATGTCGCAAATGGTAAAATTGTTGTTGTAAATGGTAAAATTTTACTCTTTTTATGGCGGAGTAATATTCCATTGTATATATATGTGTATCTCATCTTCTTTAACCAATTGTCTACTTATGGACATTTAGGTTCTCTGTCGCCCTTTTAAGATTCTTCCCAAAAGCCTGGCCGGCGTGGCTCAGTGGTTGAGCATCGACCTATAAACCTGGAGATCACCATTTGATTCCCAGTCAGGGCACATGCCCGGGGTTGCAAGCTCAATCCCCAGTGTGGGGCATGCAGGAGGCAGCCAATCAATGATTCTCTCTCATCATTGATGTTTCTATCTCTCCCTTCCTCTCTGAAATCAATAAAAACATATTTTTTTAAAAAAGATTCTTCCCAAGAGAAAAGCCTATTCTATGCCCATAGACTATTCTATGGTCAACGGTTTTTTTTAATGAATGGTTTTTTATTCCAAATTAATATAATCCTTGTGGAGGTAAACATTAAATTTACTAGCCCTCTTCTATTTCAAGTGAGAAAAAAATTACTTTGACTTTTATGGATTCAACATGCTTCCCAGAACATGGAGATGACCTAGCAAACATTCAGAAGGCATTGCACCACGTCTGTTTAAATTTCTTAAGGTATATGGACACAACCTTGTCTCGGATAAAAGAAAAGCCAAGCTCACTCAGCTAGAACTATCGTTCCATGGGATAGGTAGTGTTGTAACACTTATTTATTTATTTATTTATTTATTTATTTATTTATTTATTTTAGTAAAGAGTTAATATATTTTTATTGATGTCAGAGAAGAAGGGAGAGGGAGAGAGATAGAAACATCAGTGATGAAAGAGAATCACTGATGAGCTGCCTCCTGCATGCTCCCTACAGAGGATCGAGCCCACAACCCAGGCATGTGCCCTTGACTGGAATTGAACCCAGGACCCTTAAGTCTGCAGGCCAATGCTCTTCCCACTGAGCCAAACCATCTATGGGGTAACACCCATTTTATAAATGAAGAAACTGAGGCACAAAGAGGCTAAAGTGATTTGTCCAGGGTCACGCCATCAGTTTAAAAAAAAAAAAAGTCTACAGAAAGGGAGAGATCAGCTGCATGCCTCCAAATGGGGAGAGAAAAAAATTCAATACGTGTAAAATAATTTGAAGTTAAATATCTACTAAATAACTACCACAAGCAAAGAAGGCATATATATCCTACCATAGGCAAAAAAATAATAATAATATGCTGTCAGAAATATGGTGAAAAACTGTCAAATACAGATTATATTAGCCCTCTAAGAAAATTAAAACAAGATTGTGGCATGAAATTATGTATATTCACAAGCAGGAAAATAAAAACAAAGAAAAACATTAAGCACTTCACCAAAACTCCGCCAATGATATTTCAGTGATATCAAGTCCTCCCAGCGGGCGTTCTGGCTGAACAAATTTGTATGTTTATTCTTGTTCAGTTTTGCATAGCCAAGTTATCTTTCTTTTAGTTGTTTGTTATTATGTGTATGTCTGCTGCTTTTTGACGAAGATAGGTGTAAGGACATGAAATTTTTTATACAATCTATATCCATGCATCTTTGAATGTCAATTAAAAACATTATTGATATAAATAAACACAACATAATAGTTTAATTGCATGTTCTTTCTTGTTATTAGCTGGCAATGATAAGTTTCTAGAAATTATGAAAACATGATAAGTTGTTCATGCATACCTTCAAACACTGAGGTGGCATGTAAATCAAGCGATATGCAGAATTGATACCCAAAGAGGAATTTATTTTCTGTTAAAATATTATTAGTCAGGTGCCAAGTATAATAGCAATTATCAGGAGCTTCATAATGAATCTATAGGCTTTTTTCTTTGTCTTAAAAAAATACAAGAAATATTTATCATCTGTAAACATGAAAGTAATAACAAATTTCAAATTCACTTATGAAAGAGTGAAAAAGGTAAGCCAAAAGTAATCTCTAGCTCTTTCAAAGTAAAAAACAACCCCTTTTTGGGAGAAGAAATTTAAAAGTCCAGGGTAAATTAGCTAATACATTTTTCTTTATATTTTTAGAAGTACAGTATAAAATTATATTTTTTCAAGGGCCAGATGCCATATAACTAATATAAATACATGCTTTTCAGAGAATGAATACAATAGTAGTAATAGTAGTATGAAACAGGATTAAACAAGAGTTTTTGCACATTTCATGCAAATATAAATTCAGAAATTTGGTTTTACCAAAACTATACAAATTTTACCTTCATTCATGATCATATCAAATTAACTACTTTAGCTTTGTTTTTCCTTCCAAAATAGACCTCTTGTTCCTTAGAGCTATTATATTTTACTTGGCTTAATCCATACTCGAGCAAGACTGAAATAATCATCTGTGTCATCTAAAAAAACACAATTATATGACACTGTGGGGGAAGAGAGAGGCAGTGGCTTGGCACTGATGATCATCAAAAAGAAATTGGGAACTAAACTAATGGACCTTGAAAATATTAGTAATTTGATAGGAAACTTTCTATAGTAACTGAGAAACCAATGATATTTTACATAAAATGTAATCCCTTTTAATAAGATTTTTGCATTTCAGTTGACTTATATTTATATTTTAATCTTACTACTGTGGCCATAGTTGAGCATGTTTTTAATACAATTGTTTAGGTGATGTTAAAATTTAATATATTTAATGAAAATATTGCATTATTTTAAAAACAATTCATCAAAAATTTTGTTTTAACTCGACATAGTTTATAAAGTCCTTGTTTGTTTACTTAAAGATTCCATAGAAAGAATTATCCATATAACCTGTTCACTTTACTCTCATCCCCTGAACCTTAACTTTGCCTATAGTACCCCCATGCTGGTAATATTCAAGTTCAGACACTGATGATTGCTTACATAAACCAATATATATTTCCAAATGCTGTTTTCTGTGCCTGCCTGCACTAGAGACTAGGAAAGCTAACTACTCTTCCCTGCTTTCCTTGTAATTAGGAGGACACAGTTCTGGCCAATTATAAGTAGATGAAAGAGTACTGGAGGAAAATCTTTTGGGAAAAGTTATATATAAATATATGTACAACCAAGGGTGACACCACACTTTTCCATCCTTCAGATATCTGGTGTTGCAGCAGTCCTTTTATAGATTACTAGTGGCTCGGCGCACAAAATTCATGCACGGGGGCGGTGTCCCTCAGCCTGGCCTGCACCCTCTCCAGTCTGGGACCCCTCAGGGGATGATCGACTGCCAGTTTAGGCCCAACCCCCCAGGGCCTAATCCGGGACCACTGGCTCCTAACCACTCACCTGCCTG
>NW_005366245.1:1091182-1092541 GCF_000412655.1 Myotis brandtii | reverse complement strand
GGTGCTGGGAGGCATATTACCCTTTTACTATATAGAATAGAGGCCTGGTGCACGGGTGGGGGCCGGCTGGTTTGCCCTGAAGGGTGTCCTGGATCAGGGTGGGGGTCCCCACTGGGGTGCCTGGCCAGTCTGGGTGAGGGGCTGAGGGCCATTTTCAGGCTGGCGGGGGACTGAAGCTCCCAACTGCTCCTTTTTTTCTTTTTCTTTTTTTTCTATTCTGGGCCAGCTTTAGCTCTGAGGCCTCGCTGCTGAAAGCAGGTTTCTGGCCTTTACCTTCTGTATTTGATACAATCAGGCTGGCAGGCTGGCTGAAGCCCAGCTGACTGAAAGCCGGTTTCTGGGGTTTTGTTTAGCTTCTATATTTGCAACATAGAGTTGCAGTAAGGATATGTTGATTAGCCAATGGGAAGGGTAGCATTCGTACGCTAATTACCATGTTTCTTTATTATTAGTGTAGACTAGAGGCCCAGTGCATGAAATTTGTGCATGGAAGTGGGGGCAAGTCCCTCAACCCATCCCGCACCCTCAATCCGGGACCTAGAGGCCCAGTGCATGAAATTTGTGCATGGAAGTGGGGGCAAGTCCCTCAACCCATCCCGCACCCTCTTCAATCCGGGACCCCTCGGGGGATGTCCGACTGCCAGTTTAGGCCTGATCTCAATCCCTTTCGCAATCCGGGATCGCTGGCTCCTAACCACTCACCTGCCTGCCTGCCTGATACCCCCTAACTGCTCTCTGCTGCTGTCCTGGTGGCCCCCTAACTGCTCTCCCCTGCAGTTCTGATCACCCCTATCCGCCTCTGCCTCAGCCCCCACCACCGTGGCTTTGTCTGGAAGGACGTCCAGAAGGATATCCAGAAAATGTCCAGTCTAATTAGCATGTTACCCTTTTATTACTATAGATATGAGTAAGGCAAAGAGAACTGCAATGACCCTGGCTTGGACATCAGAAGAAGTTGCCTTAACACATGGTTTCTTATGTGAGAAAATAATCCTTTCTGTTTAAGCTGCTGCTTATCAGATATTCTAGTACTTGAAGCCTTTTTGATGCACTGCCTTCAAAGAGTTCATACTCTACTGAGAAAAACATGGTCAAAGCCTGAAGTAAATGAATGACTATCTTTATGAGATAGCTCTCTTATCTTAAAGAGAATGTACCCACCCACTGCATCTTCCTGCAATATTCCGATGATCAGAGTCTGGTTGTGCTGAAAAGGCATCTAACTGAATGAGTTTATGCACAGAAGTACTTTTACAAAGAACATACCGTGTTCATGGATTGGTAGAATCAACATCATTAAAATGTCCATACTACCCAAAGCAATCTATAAATTCAACGCACTTCCCATTAAAATACCAA
>NW_005366245.1:1078520-1089940 GCF_000412655.1 Myotis brandtii | reverse complement strand
CCGGGGAGGGTTGGGGGGCAGGAGGGAGGGGGGTAAGAGATCAACCGAAGGACTTGTATGCATGCATATGAGCATAACCAATGGACGTAAGACACGGGGGGGGGGTAGGGGAAGCCAGGGTATTGTCAAGGGCGGGGGAAAAAAAGGACACATATGTAATGTGTAATGCTTTGTAATGCTTTAAGCAATAAAAAAAAGAAAAAAAAAGAAGTACTTTTACTTTTGGCTGAAAAAAGTATGTGTGTGAGTGTAAGTGAGTATGTGTGTGAGTGGTGAGTGAGTGAGTGTGTGTGTAGGGTGACGACAGTAAAAGAAAAGCATGGCATCGTGATTTTCTTCCTTCACCTCCATTCACTTAAAATAGTTAATTTCAGCAGAAACTTTGTGATCTAATAATGAACACAAACAGCGCTGCTTCAAGAACCCGGTGACAAAAGCACAGTTGTGGGCTCCCTCTGCAGTTGGGCCTAGCCCACCTCTGACTCATTGGTGGGCAGCTATGGGAGCACTGAGAGGCAACCCCTTGATACCATCATTTCTCTCGTGGAGGGTATCAGCAGCAGTGGAAGTGACAAGCTTCTGACAGCAAGTGATGTTCAGGCACTCAATTTTCAGGAAACGTTTGAATACAACAACAAAGCCCAACATTGCAGAGCACACATGAATTATCTCTTGAGGAATCCGGGAAATCCGGGAAATAGGTGAGAAATTTTCAGGAGTTTGGAGGTCCTATGAGAGCAGATGAAGCTAAATTTGTTATTAATGTAATTGGAATCCAGTCCATTCCTCAAGCTGGTAAGTATTAAAAATGGTGATTTTTGCCTAACAGAGGTTTGTGGCTAACTTAGCTCTTCATTTAATTCAAGTTATCATTCATGGTATTGAGAAGACTTTCCCATTAAGAGAACTAGACAAGAGAAAGGGGATCATTCAAACAACAACAAAGCAAGAGAATGCTTATTGCAATCTGAGTAATTGAAATATATTTTCTGATCAAAGGGAATAGAGTTTATTTTTTGAATTCATATTATTGGCATAATTTAGTAACTGTTTTGAGTGGTTAGAAAACTCTCTTTTGCCTTCCACACTCTTAAGACTATGTATGAATATGGAAACTGTGTAAAAGCTCTTCTCTTTGCCCTTCCTCTTTTCTTCTCTCTCTCCCTCTGAATTTCCGCCCTATTTGCTCTCTCTCTCCTTCCCTCAGCAAAGTAACAAGAATAAAGAAATCAACCAACCAGCCCACCAGCATGGCTCAGTGATTGAGCGTCCACCTATGAAGCAGGAGGTAATGGTTTGATTCCTGATCAGGGCACAATCCCAGTGTGGGGCATGCAGGAGACAGCCGACTGATGATTCTCTCTCATCATTGCTGTTTCTCTCTCTCTCTTTCTCTCTCTTTCTCTCTCTCTCTCTCCCTCCCTCCCTTCCACTCTGAAATCAATAAAAATATATTAAGAAAAAAGAAATCAACCAAACATAAACAAAGATTAATATTTATAGAACATGTATTGTGTATAAGGCCTGCTAAACATTAGCACTATATGGGCATTTTTCAAAATAAAATAGAAGCTCTATTAAATGACGTCCACTTAGTCAAACCACTAGATTAATGTTCTCCATTCCCACTATAAAACACACAGACAAATGCCTGTGGTCTCTTAGTACCTACCAGTGGGCTATACATAGTATACTGCACATTTATGTTTACTCCATCTGAGTTATAATTGTTACCAAGAGCCATTAATCCCTTAATAGTGTCTGAGTACCTACTATATGACAGGTACTGTTCTAGGAGCTAAGGACACAGAAGTGAATAAAACAAAAATTCTGTCTTTATGAAGGTTACATAAAAATCAATTGTTTTAGTTTTCTAATCTTTTAATGTGAGTTATTATTGCTAATGTAATTAGGTAATTTAATTTCTATATACTTTATTAAAAATAAGTGCAAAATATATTTTTCCTATTGAAAATGAAGTTGAAACTTAAAAATGGCTAAAGTGGTACATTTTTTTTAAAAAATATGTTTTTGTTGAGTTTTTACAGAGAGGAAGAGGGAGAGAAACATCCATCGGCTGTCTCCTGCACTGCCTCTTGCATGCCCCTCCTGGGGGGTCAAGTCCACCTGGAAGCATATGCCCTGACTGGGAAGCAAATCAGTGACCTCTCATGGAACAATGGGAAACCAACTGAACCACACCAGCTTGGGCCTGAAGTGGTAAATTTTATGTTCTATGAGTTTTACCACAATTTTTTTAATTGATTTTTTTTTTTTTGAGAGAAAGAGAGAGGAGGGAGAGAAGGGGGTGGTGATGGAGAAGCATTGATTTCTGTTCTACTAATTTATGCATTCATTGGTTGATTCTTGTATGTGGCCTGAATGGGGATCAAATCTGAAAACTTGGTGTATGGGGACTATGGTCTACCAACTAAGCTACCCAGCCAGAGCCTGTTTTACCACAATTTTTAAAAAGTAGAGTTGAATATTGTGAAAAGATAAATTATTGCCACAAATTATCATGGGCAAGAAAGCTGGAATATATTACACGAATGTAGAAATATTCTAAACTCAAATTATTTTACACATGTTCTCTAGTTCTAGGTTTCCTTTAACAAAAATCAAAACAGAACATTGTACATTTTGCACTTGAGAAGGGTTTACGTGAAAAAGACAACCTGGAACTCTCAACTGCAGATTCATAGTCAGATGGCCGTGGCTAAGGAAAGATTGGCTAATAAATGCATGATAGGTTTTTAGTAAAAACAAAATACTTCAGCTACATGTGTATAATTTTTTATAGTTCTCTAACTTTTTAGATGCGCTGAAGAGCTACTCATCCTAACAGATTCAACTCTCTAAGACATATTTCCTCTCTTCATGTGATTATAAAAAGCATTTTTTCCCATTTATATGACTGTCATCAGTCTGGATTTGGCCCTAAACTGATAGTTTCTGTAGATAAGACCATTTTCCTCCCAAGTTTCCTATTAGACATTATCGAGAAAAATGCAAAAATCACGGCACTCAGCTTTTAAGAAAATTTTCACGAAGTAATGCTTTGTTTTATTTAACACTCCAACTCCACTTAAAGCCTTTAATGATCAACTTTCTTGCACAGCAGCTCGCTCAGTGTGAAATCATCCCCTTTAAAACAGAACATTAACTAGAAAGCTTAACTTCTGATTTGACCTCCATGTCTGAGAACACTTAAAAAGGTCAAGATTAGCAGTCATGAACCCTAAGGCAAGTCCCTGTAGGTCCAATTTAGAAGACAGCATATTCATATTAAATTACTCTGTGTATGTTCAAACATGGCTAAGTTTCAAACAACAGAAGGGTTATGCTTATTTGCCATAGTCCCTTCATCCAAAGTGAATAGGTGGTTACGTAACTTGCCAGGGCAAGTAGTAGAAATGAGTCAGACAGAACCAGCCCTAGTAAAAATTGTGAATTAGGCAGTTTGATTTCAGTGCCACACCCCTTTAGTACTACATACACTTTCCTGATTCTCTCCCTTGGTATCATCGCCCTGAGGGTCAACCTCATGTGGCATACCTTTCCCCACCAAATGGCACTCTTTCCCTGTTTCTCTTCCCCTCATACCGAAACTAGTTTTCCCTCTCTCCTCCTTCCCCGTCATTAATTAAAATTTACCTCTCCAGTATCTCTTGCCCTCAGGGTTTAAAGTGACAACTACCTAATCTGATAAACCGATCTACACTAATGTTCAAAGGGAGAAAGCTGAAAAGTAAAATGAATTTAAACCTTGTCCTTCTAAAGTTAACACCTTTGGAGTTTAACTCATTAGTGACTAAAAGTGAAAATTTCCAGCAGAAGAATATTCAGGAGAAATATTTTGGTTCAGGTAGAGCCATTAGGCACCTGACAAATCAAAGAGGAGTAGATAAATGCTTTTAGTCTGACAGACTGCCAGCCCTATTCAGAGTCACTAACAAGCCCTGGACAGTTTGGAGTCAGTAGGGGGAAATTGGAAAAGAGATAAGAATCTTTGATTAGCAAAGAAAGTGAAAGTTGCAGAAGCACCACAATTAAAATTTTTTGACTTAACTTTTCATAGGACTAGCTAGCCTTGGTACCTAATAGATATATATAATCATATTTTTAAAAAATGTAGCCCTGCCTATGTGGTTCAATGGTTGAGCATTGACCTATGATCCAGGAGGTCATGGTTTTTTTTTTTTACTGATTTTAGAGAGGAAGGGAGAGGGAGAGAGAGAGAGAGAAACATTAATGATGAGAGAGAATCATTAATGGGCTGCTTCCTGCATGCCCCATGCTGGGGATTGAGCCCGAAATCCAGGCTGTGCCCTGACTGGGAATGGAACTGTGACCTAATGGTTCATAAGTCAATGCTCAACCATGGAGCCACTCCGGCTAGGCCTAATAGATATTTTTTTAAGTTTCTCTTCAGAATAAAATACATTATTTGAAAATATTTTTCTCAATTAGTCTAAAACACAAATTCTAAAAATCTGTTTAGATATTGTTGTTGCTTGATTTTTTAAAAAATAATGCTTTAAAGTTTATAAAGTCTTCATTTACATATTTCATTTAATCCTGTTGAATACTGAAAGAATATTATCGGCTATTCTTATTTCCTCCACTTTATAAATGAGGAAAAGATGCTCCAAGAAGTTAAGTGGCTGCCAAGATTTGTACTTGGGTCTTAAGAGTGCAGATGCTGTGCTCTTTCATTGTCCTGAGCTACCAGGCTGCCTCCCAACATTTAGACTTATCTGAGCCATTGCTGTCATGTAACTCTACATCCTTGGGGAATTCTCACATTTTAAAGGGAGTTCAGCTACCTCCAAAAGAAAATAACCTGTTTATTCAATGGACCTGAGGGTAATTGTAGTCCTATCTGGTTTCCATTGCTGCATTTTTTTCCCTAGCTAATTCTTAGTTTACTTGGAAGTGTTACCACTGCCTCACAGTCTTCCTTAAGCACTTGTCAGAGTTTGTGCTCCAATTACCTGCTCATGTTTTGGTGGATTACTTATCTGGCTTCTGCTCTCACCTGGGCAAAGTTCCCATCATAGTCCTTACTCTGTAAGCAAGAAAGGAGAACATGTTTCTGGGCTTAAAGAGGGGAAAACACTAACATAGTTGGTACAAGCCAGAATACAAATATTTCACATTGAGATGAACACAAGAAGCCAGCTGGGAAAACATTGCTAGTTACAGATTAAATTAGCCCAGAAGTCATTTCAACCTTTGAGGTAAAAGTGATATTTTTAAACCATTGGCATTTAAATAATACAATCTTAACATTTTGGAGAAATATAAACCCTTATCTGAATTTATTGAAACATATAATTGATTTTCCTAGAAAAATACAGAAACACACATACTTGGAATACAGTTTCAACTGGTGCACTATGGAGTGATCTATGGGTCCCACATAAAATATTCCTGACTTAGCGTATGACAAGTTTGGCCCCTAAACAGTGGTTGGCAAACTGTGGCTCATGAGCCACATGCGGCTCTTTGGCCCCTTCAGTGTGGCTCTTCCACAAAATACCGACTTCTGCGCATGGGCCAGGAAGTTTCAATCGCACTGTAAGTGCACTCCCGCACGTGGTATTTTGTGGAAGAGCACACTGAATGGGCCAAAGAGCCGCATGTGGCTCTCGAGCCGTGGTTTGCCAACCACGGACCTAAGAGATTAACATTCTGAGGCCCATGGGCCACTTGGGAGCCCAACTAAATTTGTGTTATGGGTCAGCTATCTAATTGCTTTACTATTAGTAGCAAAAATCTATGCTGACCTTTTATAACAAAAGTAACACATGCTTGTAAAGATAATAAAAACACGTCAGAAACGGCATGTTTTCTTTAATTCTAATCCTCGGAGAAACTATTGTTAGCAGTATGAATATTGTCAGTATGTGAATTTTTGAAGAGTAATCAGATCATACTGTATTGCTGTGTGGTTTTATCATTAAATAATATATGTGAATAGACCAGTTTATGTAAGCATTTTACTACTATAGACATTTATTTTTTAATATTATAATTGCTAATAATACTGCAATAAATATTCTTGATCATATCTCTGATCATGTATGTAAATATTTATTTAGGATAAATTTCCAAAATGTAATAAGTTAAAGGATATAAAATGAGTTATGAAAAACATTGCAATTGCACACCCAAATGAAATAAGTCAACCTATAATCCTACCAACAATCATGGGGCATTAGCTATTTCACATATTTTCACCAATAGCAGATATTATGACTTTAAAAATGTTTTTCCAATTTGATAGTTATATGTAATAATTCATTTTTGTTTTTAATTTATACACTTGTTTAACTTTCAAATATTAATTGCCTTTCTGAATTTCTTTTTTTGTAAATTTCCTAATCACCCTTGTTTTTATTTATTTATTTATTTATTTTTTAATTAAGTGAGGCTTTTTATTGTTGTTTTTCTTCCTTTTTTTTTTTTTTTTTAATTATGAGTCCCTTACTGGACCTGCTTCCATGAGTGGCGGAGACCAGGTGGAAAAGGGAAGGGAAACCAGGCAGCGCGGGGAGGGGTTATCTTCACAACATTCCATTTATACTCAGAACTAAACAGACAAGCAGAGTCACTATTGCGGTTAGAAGTTGGCAGCATGGGAAAGGGGGGGAGGAACAGGTTGCAATTAGGTGTCGTTAAAAAAAAATACAGGCCTTTTCCAAAACTGGGGTGCCTGGGGTGGGGAGGACTTGGTCTGTTTCAACCCAAGAGGAATCAGAAGGTCAAAAGCGGTTTGGGAAGGCCAGAACCGTCAGGGGTGGAGAGAGAAGGAAGGTCCAAGGGGTGGGGGCTGTTTGGCAACTGGGTGAAGGGATTTCCCTCCCCCTGCTGGGATCCCCCCAGTCCCACTGGTCTGGCAGGAGGGGGGCAGCCTGCAACCCCCCACAGGCAGGTCTGGGGCTGCCAGATGCTCCAGGCAGGGGGCTGGAGGGGGCTCACAAAGGCTTGCCCTCCAGGGAGATGACGGCACTGCCCCCCAGCTCCCCTGCCAGAGTGCAGCGGTCCTTGACCTCCTCGTAGCAGTTTGCCTGTAATTCATGCTTGATGCCCGTAAGCTGCTTCTTGATGGCATCCTTGGAGCTGGCATAGCTCATTTTGCTCTTAAGAGGCACAGACTCAGGGGCCCAGAAGATAAACACCCGGTCCTCCTCCTTGCTCTCCTTGGTCTCATAGGTGGCATCATCCAGGGCGTAAAGCAGTCTTTGCCCCGCAGCATCTTGACGAAGGTGGCGTAGGAGTCGTCTACTGTCTGGCCCACATCACCTACCAGGATCTCCTTGCCCTCTTCCAGAATGATGTTCTTGTCTTCACTCGGGCAGAAGAGCACCGCCCTCCTGCGCTTCTTCACCTCCTCTGGTGTCGAGGACTTACTTACCTTCATGTCACTGAACACTTTGACGACTCCCTGAGAGACAGCCACACCAGAGCCATGTTTCCGGAAGCTAAAGGAGAAAGCAAGAAGCGCCTGGAAAGACCAGCGCTGCTGCAGCTGCTGCGGGGATCCGACTGAACCCATCATTGTTTTTGTTACTATATAGAAGCTTCATATTTTATATAGTAAAATTTACACATTCTTTTAAGGTTTTGGGAACAACTGGGTAGCTGTTGCTACCACCAAAATAAATTCCATGTGAGTAAAAAAAACCAAAAAAAAACCTAACAAACAAAACAAAGGTAATAAACAAAGCCCTAAAAGTTCTAGACGAAAACGTGGGAGAATGTTTTTGGTAGCAGAAACTAAAACGGCTTGTGAGCGTACAAAAAGATACTCATAATAGAATTGAAAATTATTCCTGTAATGAGATAGCATTTTGTACCCATTAGATTGGCAAAGGCCAATTGTCATGTCATTTGTAATGTAGTTCTGGGTTCTATTTGTTAATATTGTATTTTAATTTTATGTTGTATCTGAAAGGAGATTAACCAGTAGATTTCTCCTTTGTGCACTCTTTATCAGGTTTCGGTATCATAGCCATTAAAAAAAAAAAAAACCAACATACAAAACTGAAGGATTATTGGTGAAAAAGCTTTGAAGGCAACCAGTTGAAATGACCTTGAAGAAAAAAAGAAAGAAAAAGAGAGCTTTTCAGATCTTGCTTCCCAGCAATTGTCATCAGTTTGGACTCAAACTCATAAAAATTCTCTACAGGTTTAGGTGTTTATTACATGGACACAATAAACGCAAAACAAATATACTCCTTGTTAGCTCTTCTTTCTCAACTTCTACTTGTTGAGATTTCTCAGAACTGCAACCTTGATCCTCTAGTCTCCTCTCTACTCCCCCCAAAGGAATCTCATTCACAGTGTAGCCCCACATTTCTAACTCTAGTTCAAGCCTCTCTTCTGATGTCTAAATTGATATATCCAAATGCTTATTTTTCATTTCCATTTCAATGTTTTATAGATATTTCATATTTAATACTATGTGTTTTTTTTTATTATCTTTAAAAATTATTTATTTATTTATTTATTTGGGAGAGGGAGAGAGAGATAGAAACATCAATGATGAGAGAGAATCATTGATCGGATGCCTCCTGCACACCCCACACTGTGGATTGAGCCCACAACCTGGGCATGTGCTCCAACTGGGAATTGATGAACTGTGACCTCCTGGTTCAATATACTATGTGATACTGAATCTAAGAAGCTACTGATTGTAACTCACATTTATGCCCACTAAGATAAAAAAAAAAAATTACTGCCAATTGAATGACATGATGGTAAGATACTCTTGAATCTTACCCTTGTAAGATACATCTCAATTTCAGAGATGTTAAAATAATTTTTAAAATAATGTGATAAAAAACAGAAAGAAAGAAAAAGAAAGAAAGAAAGAAAGAAGCTTACAACACTGTGGTTTGTCTATTTTTGTAAAAATTAACAACACCATACTCTTTATACCTTCTTTCTGACATAAATTCATAAGCTATTCCAAGTATTATGGACATTGCTTTTCTTTCCAAATATATGAAGAACTTTCAGAGGCAAACAGAGGCAGATGTTCCATGAAGGTTTTTATTGTCACAAACCTACCTCACCCTCTCTATCTTATCAGCCTGACACCTGAACCGAACATACAAAAACTCCTCCTTCAGAAAATGGAGAAGGGCTGGGGAATGAGTACCAAGCCTGCCTCTCTCCAGGTCAGGTAGGCTGGTCTCCTCACTGTTACTTCCACCACTGTATTCCCGCTGCTGCTCTCCGGTTTCATATTCTTTCCTTCAACTGTCTTTCCTCATCTTTGATTCATTTATCCCACTACCTGCTTCAAAACCCACTTTAAGTTTCCTTCTTCCATAATCTGGCTAATCCAGTTTATTCCACATACCACAGACTTTCATTTGTTACTGTATTGAAAGTTTGGTTGTACATTCTAGCTATAATTGCTCTCAAATTGTTTCAAAGAGTGCTGGTTTTCTTTTTTTAGGCTTTGTGGTTAGCTCCCTGAGGGCAGGGACCTTATCTTAAAATTCTGCTGGGCATTTCTCATTGTGTTTAGCACTGTGAGTAAATGCATTCACTGCATACTTGCAAGGCATATTTCACTGAAGACATCCATCACAGTTGTTCATTTAGTGAATGAGATAATGAAAATGCAAATGCTCGCCAAAGGTAAACCATTACTATTAATTCCCTCATTCATCATACATGTTCATCAGCCTCAGGGGCTAGGGAACCTAGGATTGCAGCTCTTTGTCTCAGATCTCTCCATGTTGGAGCCAACCATGAAGTTTAGATCTGCCTAGGGCCCAACACTAAGGGTCCAAGACTGCATTTACCTCCAGAATGGACCAGGTTAGCTTGGATCTCCAAGAATAAACCCAAACAATGGAAACTCAAATGACAAGATACCATTTTCTCATGAATTCAGCAGGACTTCCTTATAAATTGCTGAAACCCAAATCATTTAGCTTGCACGAGTGGGTAGCTGCTAGGACATACCTTTGCCACATTGTAATGTGTAGTCCCTACATAGAAAAATGGATGTTTTTTATTTTATTCGACTAGGGGCCCAGTGCATGAATTCGTGCACCTTGAAAGGAACTGTGGGCCATGAGGCTGTGGTGGGCACAGGGGCAAGTCTCGGCCCATCCTCCGCGCCCCTGCCCGGCCCCTCCCACCGTGGGTGCCACCCCACCTCCCGGCAGCCATGCTCCTCTCCCCCCACGCAGCCCCCCCTCCCTGCTTCTGCCGCCATCATCCGGTGCAAATGGTGGCTGCTGCCCGGATCACCCCTCAGGAGCAGGGGGAGGTGGAGAAGCCCTCAGGGGCGATCAGGGCAGGCAGTCACAGCTTGCACACTCTGATGGCAGCGAGTGATTGGGGCTGGCGCCAGGCACTGGCAGCAGATGCGAGCACCAGTGGGACCAAGGCACATGGGAGCAAAGAATTTTCAGTAACCACCAGAGGCTCGCCCAGATGACCGAGACCCGTGCCCCATCTTGGTCTGGTGTCCCAGCTCAGCTGCTCCACCATCCCACTGAGGCTGATGCCTGCCATGTTCCACACACGCCCCCTGGTGGTCAGCACACGTCATAGCGACCGGTTGTTAGGTTGTTCAGTTGTTCCCCCCTCTTCAGTCTATTTGCATATTAGGGTTTTCTATATATAGATTATGTTAAATGTTTTACTTAAATTTTTAAATTTTAAGATTGTTTTAGTTTTAGGTGGGAAACTAACAGGGCAAAAACTTACACAGTCTTTTAAAAAATATGAGAATTATTGTTTTCCAGAGGGCATTTGGGGTTGACAAGTGCTGCCACCACACCTTTAAGATCACTTTACAGCTGTGGGAAAACTCGCCGAGCTGTTTTCCTCGACCCGGCCATTTCCAAGAGGCTCTATCGCCGCAGGGAACGGCACAGCCCCGCTCTTTATCTCTCTCCTCCTCCTCCTCCTCACCCTTTCAAAGCCAAATCCGCCCGGTGAGAATTTGGAACCCAGGCTGGAGGCAAGAGAGGGCGAGGGGGGAGGGGTTCTTTACGACCGTGGGGGAAGCGCTCTCTGAGGCATTTTTCACTCCCCCTCGCACTCCCCGGAGCCGGCAAGTTCTGCGTCTGAAGTTGGAAGTGTGGGGCGCTCTGCTGCGTTTCCAGCTCAGCCTGCAGTTGGGAGTCCACCCTGCAGCGGCTGAGAACACTGCCGCGAGGCCATCAACCTGAGCTTCTGGCCAGCAGGACGCCCAAGCCAGGCCCAGGGCACCGGTTGTCATGAGAACCGGAGCGCCGGTCTCCCCGGCGACCTCGTCCCCAGGGAGGAGGCGGGGCTGAAGGCCAGATGGGCCAATCAGGCCGCGGGAAGCGCAGGGTGAGAGATCCGCGGTCCTCCAGGAGCCCGGGAAGGGTTGAGTGACAGGCACGGGGGCGGGGCCG
>NW_005366245.1:1062748-1077568 GCF_000412655.1 Myotis brandtii | reverse complement strand
TGGGGGCCGAGGGAGAGACACTGCCTGGTGCAGGCGCTTTTATTGCTTTTCTTCTTCGTGCGCGAGCCACCCCCTCCCCCCTCCGCTGATTACATGATTCTGTAGGACGGAAAGCTGGAAAGCTGAAGTTTGGTAAAGTCGAGCAAGTTCTTAGGAAGTTTCATTTCCTACTGTTGTGAATATGTTGGAGGAGGGGAGATGGGGGGAAATATTAGCACTAAAATAGGCTTACAGCAAGCAGTACAGGTTTCATGGGCCTCGCACAGATGCGATGGACACCCCCACACACGTCCAGCTAATCTCGAAGACAGCCTTGTGTCATTTTCGTTTAATTGCATCTTTGAAACAACAAACGCGGTGACTTCATAGGGAGCAGCCGGGCGCTGAGTTTACCTCTCAGAAAATGGGGCAATCGGGTTTGTTTTCAAGGCGGGGACCTAAACAAAATGTGGGACACCTGAGCTGCTGGTTGACGGGGCGCTGGTAACTAATTAGCAAGATTTTAAATTTTATAGCTACAGAGCTTACTAAGGGATGGGGTGGGGGGAGAGGAGGATAAAAGTCGCTGTATAATGACACAAGCGTTGGTATTTTCCCAAATTCTTTCTTACTAGGTTCTCAGGGTCCAAGTGAAAACTTGCTTCATGCTCCTTGGTCGCTTGTGGTGGGGCGATGATACAAATTATTTCTCGTTTTAGTGTCATTAGCATTTTAAAATTAAATGCATGCATGTATTGACTCAGTAATTCCTACAAGAGCAAATTGAATGCTTTGTCATCCAATCGTAAATTTATTATACTTTTTCATAACATTGTGTTCTAACTTCGTTGTAGAGGCTTTGTTGGGAGTACGTGTGGGGGATAGGTCAGGATGGAAGCGGGGAATTAAAAATAGAAAGGTAACTAGGGTTAGTTATTAAGAAAAAGAGACTAATTTATAGTGTCCTTCACTTTTACAATTGGAGAATTATGACTTCTTTTACCATTATGTAGGATTGTCTTTTGCATTTACATTTGTCCCACCAAAATTTTTACTTTAATGTAAAGCCTACTTATTTTTTGGAGGGTGACTACCACCCTCCAAAAATACTTATAAATAGCTTTTCATGTCACAAGTAACACACAATATACACAAACCATTGAAACCAGTGTCAACTTAAAGGATAGATGTCTTTTTTGTTTGGGCTTTTTATTTTATTATTATTATTACTTGTTGGTTAATCCTCATCCAAGGATATTTTTCCATTGATTTTTGTTATTTTATTTTATTATTTTTAAATGATTTTTACAGAGAGGATGGGAGAGGGATAGAGAGTTAGAAACATCTATGAGAGAGAAACATTCGATCAGCTTCCTTCTGCACGCCCCCTACTGGGGATGGAGCCTGCAACCAAGGTACATGCCCTTGATCAGAATCGAACCCGGGACCCTTCAATCCGTGTGCCCACACTCTAGCCACTGAGCCAAACCAGTTAGGGCTCCACTGATTTTTAGAGAGTGTGAGACAGAGAGCAACATCCATGTGAGAGAGACACATGGATTGGTTGCCTCCTGCGCACGGCTTGGCCAGGGCCGAGGAACCTGCAATGGAAGTAGGAAGTACGTGCCCTTGACCGAATCGAGCTTGGGACTATTCAGTCCGAGGGCCAACACTCTATCCACTGTGCCAGACTGGCCAGGGCAAAGGTAGATTTCGATACTATCTATGAGAGGAGTCAAAAGTTGTAAATACCTCACATTATCTTTTTCTGTAGATATGCCTCATAAATTCAGGAAGTGAATTTGAGAATTGTTAATCAGTTTTTGGGTAGAAGATAGGTGTCAATATTTAAAGGAATGGAATTTATGTGTTCTTTCTTTATTATTAAAAAAACAGGTCAACCTTAGTTGGTTTGGCTCAGTGGATAGAGCGTCGGCCTGCCGACTGAAGGGTCCCAGGGCTCTATTCCAGTCAAGGGCACATGCCCAGGTTGGGGCCTTGATCCACAGTAAGGGGCGTGCTGGAGGCAGTTGATCAATGATTCTCTCTCATTATTGATGTTTCTATCTCACCCTCTCCCTTCCTCTCTAAAATCAATAAAAATATATTTAAAAAAAAAGAAAACAGGTCAAATCCTTGCTTTATTTCACTTTTAATAGATTGAGAATTAGTGGAAGAGCATTGTAGTTTCTCCTATATCAGTTGTGTACTTATTTTTCCAGCTCATCTTATTGCCCAGCTCCAAACATACTGGAGAAAAGGACTATTGGCCTCCTGGCTGGTGTACTCAGTGGTTAGAGTGTCGACCTGCACACTGCTTACAGGTTCACTTCCCAGTCAGGGGCATGTACCTGCGTTGCAGGTCCAATCCCCAGCCCCCATCAGGGCAAGTTCAGGAGGCAACGAATTGATATCTCTCATCTCACATCCATGTTTCTCTCTATCTCTATCTCTATCTCTATCTCTATCTCTATCTCTCTCTCAAAATCAATGGAAAAAAATATCCTTGGGTGAGGATTAACAACAGTAACAACAAAGACTATTGGGGATAAGCTGCCACTGCTTCTTAGGGTTTTTGACAGTTTGTAATTTTTATTTTTTTTATTATATTTTTATTGATTTTAGAGAGGCAAAGAGAGGGAGAGAGATAGAAACATAAATGATGAGAGAGAATCATTGATAAGCTGCCTTCTGCATGCCCCCTACTGGGGATCGAGCTCACAACCTGGGTATGTGCCCTTCACTGGAATCGAACTTGGGACCCTTCAGTCCGCAGGCTGACACTCTATCCACTAAGCCAAACTGGCTAGGGCGAGTTTGTAATTTTTAAATAAACTACAAAACGTTTTTTGTGGTATAATTATATTGTAATTAATACCATTTGAAATTGAAAAGAAACACTACCATACTCCAAGTCAGTGCATTTAGGAGTTATTACTGTCAACATATTCTTATTTTGGCATATCCTTTGTGCTATTAATTAGAATAGTGCATTGACGGTATTCTATCTGGCCTCTGATATAACCAAGTGCGACTCATTTGTGTTAATGTCACTTTATAAGATAGGAGCCTGAAAAAGGACAAAAGATAATGGGTCTCAGGAAAGGATTCGTGCCGATGGGAAAGGGTGACTATTCCTTGCTCTGGCTTTCCCAATTTTCCTCTGAGAACCTTTCTCTTTTAATTTGAAAATTAAGGGAGGTTTTAATGAGCAAATTAACATAGGACTTTAAATGGCCTAAGTTAAAGTTTCATACTCATTGTAAGAAATGAGTGAGTATATCTACAAGCAAAGAAATGTCTTTGGCTGCATACTACATCTATGCCTACTAAACAGTTTCCTATTTTATTTCCATTAAAGTGCCTGCACATTAGAATCACCTGAGTAGCTTTGAAATATCTTTATGCCTAAGATTCAACCCAGACCAATTAAATCAGAATCTTGGGGGAGAGGGGTGAGGGGTGCAGGGAGTGACACCCATGCATCCATATTTTTGGAAGTTCCCTAAAGAATTTAAACATGGAGCCAACTTGTGAACCAATATTCTAGTCCTCCCTAGAAGGTCAGTATTAGAAAACTTGATTCCCAAAAATGCAGCAACATTTTTATATTGAATTATATTTCTTCTATATAAATCACAAGTATTTTTTTAGAAATAAACTTAATGTCTCAGAAGCATCTATATATATGCCCATCTATAGAACTTTTTACTATTGGAATCAGAATTTGAGATGCAGATATTTCCCTCTAGTTTCTTAGAGCTGCACTGTCCAGTGTAGTAGTTTCAGCCACAAGTGGCTAAATTTAAATTAAGTAGATAACAATTTATAATAGTTCCTTATACCTACTAGCCGTATTTTTTAAATTGTTTTATAATATATTTTTATTGATTTCAGAGAGGAAGGGAGGGGGATAGAGAGATAGAAACATCAATGATGAGAAAGAATCACTGGTCGGCTGCCTCCTGCATGCCCCACACTGGGGATGGAGCACTCGAACCGGGCATATGCCCTGCCTAGGAATCGAATCGTGACCTCTGGTTCATAGGTCAACACTCAACCACTGAGCAACACCAGCTGTATTTTAAGTGCTCAATAGCCACCTGTGACTAGTAGCTACTGTATTGGATATCATTACACAAAATTCTGTATTACCTCTAGATTTTAAAATTTGTATTTCAATTTCTCATCATTCACATATAAATTTATAATTTTAAATTATGTATTTTTGATAGTTGTTTTTTAAGGGGAAATACCACATTTTCGATGTTCACATTACCTCTTTCTTCAGTGTGTTGTACCTAATTGTAAGGTTTTCCTTTTTAAAAACTTAACTGAGAGGAGAAACTTTAGTGTCTTTGTGTTTATTATTTATATCAGAATGCTCTGAATCTAACCAACAGTTTAAAATTGCCCTCATGTATGCTATCAGTTTCTGGTCTTGAAGTAGAGAAAGTCATCATTTTAACTCAAGTGTTGGAAATTTGATTCAAGGTGTGTTTTTTTGTTTTTAATCTGGTGAAGGTTCTTTTTACTTTTACAAATGGTTCATCTGATATGATCCATTTTTCAACAGAAAAGCATCTTACTAGTTTTAACATGAACGTGCAGATGCACAAGAGACTTTGTTTTTTCCCCCATATGGGAAAGCATCCCCGTCAACACGAATGAGGTTTCTAAACAATTTGAGATGGTTGGAAACTAGAAGTATGTTTTGAATTTTAATGGTGTTTTAATGGTGTTAATTACTGATACACAGTTTAGGAGAAACTGTACGGTGTAGTTTATCTCACCTGCAACGCCTCCTTAACACTTAAAAAAATCAAAGTTTTCTCTAGTGATTTAGTGTGTTCTGAGTAGAAATGGAAACCAGTTGTTTTAAGTTAAAAGTATTCTTTCTTTAGTTTTTCCCTTATTGGTAGATGCTACATTTCTTTTTACATAAACATATGCTTTCTTACCTACTCACATAAGACAGATTTGCAGAGAATGTTGTGGGGGTTTTTTTTAAATGATGCCTGATGGAATGGTTTGTATACAATATCACTTTCATGTATTAATGTTTTTCCACTTGGTTCTAATGTTGTCCATTCCTGGAACAAAAATGAAATGTTTTTGTTGAATAACCTAAATTAAGGTTGATTGTATAACCTGAGAATGTGGTGAAAATATTCAAAATTGGTGGTTTTTGAAGAAAGATATAATCTGGAAAATTTTTAAAAATAAGGGAATTCTTTAAAGAAATTTTATTTTTCTTAGGACTGCTTAAATATTAGTTAAGCACTTTTTCTAGAAAAATGTAATTTTTAAAATAAACATTTAAACTATTAAGGGATGATTATTTGTTTTAGGTCTTAGTGTAGTCAAATATCTCTTCTGGAAAATATAATTTAATTCAGTTTTTGAAGCGAAAAGAAATAATTAGTGTTTTGGTACAGGAATTTATCTTAATGTAAGGTTCTGAATAATAGATTCATTTCCTCTTTGTCTTTCATTTTCTTGATTTATGCTGAGATGTAGTTACATGGTATTATTTGAACATAATGTTGATTAATTTCATTCTTTATACAATCTGTTTTAATTTTATTCTGATGATAGCTTCTATGCTTAGTTTAAGGAATGAGCTTGAAACAATGATTCAAATGTAACACATCTCAATTTTCTATGTGCTATGTGAAAATTTATCAAAGCTAAAATGTATCCTTGTGGCTGCACTTGAAAGCTGGAATAGCTGTTTTGTTAAAAACAAACAAACAAACAAAAAAACACCCAAAACCTAATAATTAAAAAAATAATAAATATAATAGAAACTTTAGTCCAGGAATATTCAATTGTCAAATCAAAACTAGATAAAACTGTATAGTAGATATATACCATTTGATTGAGTTCAGTCTGAACTTTGAAATTCTGGCACTGCTTTGAGGTGTATGGAAATGAATAAAAAATAGGATGATAATACCCAGCAATACTGTTACTTCACTTATCCTCCAATGTTTATAGTTTTATCATTCTTACCATTACAATAAAAAATCTAGAGTATATTGTTCTCTATCATTAAATTTAATGGGGATTTCCTTCAACTCTTAAATAAGAGAAAATATTTAATGATCATAATATATCACACCCACTGTGTAACTGAAGATCAAACTGAGCTGTTTTAATTTTTTTTTATCTGAATCTCTCCCAGTGTGTTTGTTAGTACATGAAGATTTCTTAACTACAAAGGGATTTTAAGATGGTATTGACATACTAAGATTTAATTGAAAAATGGATAATATTGTTCCTCCACCTCATGGGATACTAATGAATCATTTTTGGTGAGCCAAAAATGGCCTAAGTTAGAAGAAACATGTTGACTTTTTTAGTGCAGTAGTGATGAATCTGGTCTGATCTCTGCACATTCTGATGCCCAGCTCCCTTCTTAATTGTTCTGTATTCTGTAAATATACAATGAATTCCCGTTTTCTTACAGGCACTTTACTAGGCACTGGTGATTCACAGAGAAGACAGATTTTCAAGACAGCAGATAAATGGGATAGTCTGTGGCTATATAGCTTTAATTAGCTGAGTTCATGCCAAGTAAATCAATGTATTGATAGGATATAGTGACACAACTGTGAAGAGAAAATTAAGTAACATGTAAACTTGTAAAACTTTATAAACATGTGGATAACTATCTGAATATATATGCATTGTTTTTTAAAATATGTTTTATTGATTTCAGAGAGGAAGGGAGAGGGAGAGAAAGATAGAAACATCAATGATGAGAGAATCATTGATTGGCTGCCTCCTGCACACCCCCTACTGGGGATCAAGCCTGCAACCTGGGTACATGCCCTGACCTGGAATGGACAGGTGACTTCCTGGTTTATGGGTTGACGTTCAGCCATTGAGCCACACCAGCCGGGCTGTACAAATTGTTTTTAGACGCAGCTGTGCATGGTGTTGAGCACTCCTGTTTTATTTAGAGAGACAGTATAGCATGGCATTTAGAGACAAGACTCGGGATCCAAGCTGCCTGGGTTTTGATTCCCACTCAGATTTACCAACTCTGACCTTGTGCAAGTTTCTTAACCTCACTGTACTTTATTTAGTTTCTTTGTCTGCAAAATAAGGATAATAACCAGTCTTCTTTTTAAAAAATATATTTTTTGTTGATTTTTAGAGAGAGAGGAAGAGAGAGGGAGAGAGAGAGAGAGAGAGAGAGAGAGAGAGAGAGAGAGAAACACGGATTTGTCGTTTCACCCACTTATGCATTCATTGGTTGATTCTTGTATGTGCCCCAACCTAGACCAAACCTTGGTGCATCGGAACAACACTCTAACTAACTAAGCTTCGAAGCCAGGGCTAACCAGTCTTCTTTCATGAGATTGTTGTAAGGACCAAATGAGTTAATACATGTAAAACATTTACAGTAGTGCCTAGTGCATACCAAGTATCTTATAAATATTAGCTATTATTATTTTTGGTATATGATTTATCAATTATTGTTTTTTTAACACACTGGGTAAAGGTAATATATGAACTTAAATGTAATTGTTTGTTGCAAAGTTATAGACCTACTTTGTTCCTTGGGCTACATGCTTCTTCTCGTTACTTGGGTTTGTTGATATATGTAGTGTGTGTCTGATTTTCACACATTTAATCGAAAATAATGTCCTCTTCAAACTATTCATTTTAAGAACTGTACATCTCCTCTTTTGGAGTTACTTTTAAAGCATATGACATGTTGTTTTGAATATCTTTTCTAGTGGCACATCTGTTCTTTGAGAGTACGTTTAATTCAATTAAATAATGTATTTATTCATATTTTAGAAAGGCGAGTAGTTAAGGAGTATAATTTGAATTGAAATGTAAAATCATTGCCTGGCCAGGATGGTTCAGTGGTTGAGTGTTAGTTAACCTATGAACCAGGAGGTCACGGTTCGATTCCGGTCAGGGCACATGCTGGGTTGTGGGCTTGATCTCCAGTAGGTGGTGGGCAGGAGGCAGCCAATCAATGATTCTCTCTCATCAATGATGTTTCTATCTCTCTCCTTTCCTCTCTGAAATCAATGAAAAATGATTATAAAGTAAAAGGAGTGTTTTTTAAAAAAAACATGTTTATTGATTTCAGAAAGGAAGGGAGAGGAAAAGAGAGATAGAAACATCAATGATGAGAGAGAATCACCGAGAACATGGGTGTGTATCCTCCCAAAGTGTCTATTTTGAAAGGTAACACTCCTGAACTTAAAAATTCTAGTATATTTAACTGTACATGTTTACAGTGTCACAAACACAGAGCTGTTATTTAATGTTTGTGAATCTTAGGTTTCTGTGCCTCTGGGAGTAAGTGTTGTGTATCATAACCTAAAATTCTATATAAAGTATTTGTGGCACATTTCCCAACAGATACTGTGTACACTTGAGAATCTTTGATATCTTAACATACCTTGTGAATCTCCAAGGTGATATCAAATATATCACTTTTCCGTTATTTGACAATTTAACTACAGAATTCATAGTACATCTTTTAACATGTTGCATAATAGGAGCACTGATTTGGGAAATGCTGCCTGAGATATTCGTCGTGTATGCCCTATCCAAGACCACTGCAATGATTTCTTGTGTTTCTTCCAGTTAGAAATTACATTGGGTTGCTAACACAAGAGACCTAGCATAACAATGGACTAAAAGAAGGTAGAGATTTATTTTTCCTTCTAACATATGAAGTCCAGAGCTGACCAAGATATCTTTTATTGTTGTTCTTGGCCTCCTTAGTGCATGTCTTTTCGTCCTCAGGATGGCCTCATGGTCACCAAATGGCTCCGAGCATCCTATTCAGAATGTCCTTCCAGGCAGACAACTAGGGAAGAAATTGGGAAAATGGCAAAAAGGGTGTGCCTTCCAGCTGAGTCAGATCCTTCTAAAGGATGTTCTCGAGAGCCTTATCCAGTGCCTTCTGTTTGTATTGGCCACCCCTACATTTAAGGGAAGCACTTCAGAAAGTGCTGATGGAGGAGGCAACATTATCTGCTTTTAAGTATCGGTTGGGTAGTGGTGAAGAATTGGAAGTTTTAGGAGCAAGGTAAAGGTCAGAAATCATTGCTGTTGGTAAAGTAGAGGGAGAGTGATGAAGGCTTCCTGGCCTCATCAGTTTGAAGTTGAGTAATTTGAAGCTGGGAATTGTAATTTTTTGCTGGGCACTTGGCTGTCCCAAAACTAATTAAAGAGAGGAGATATTAGGGATCCAATTATTTTCTCTCCAGACTTCTTTTATCTGATCTCCAGGTTGGTGGAATTTGGTTATAATATGCACAGATGAGGGGTTTGGTGTTATTGACTTCCCCCTTGATATCTAGTGCATAAATGATGCCGATTAAAGTGGCTTTACCTAGAGCAGGGGTGGGGAATCTTTTTCTGTCAAGGGCCATTTGGATATTTATAACATCAATTTAAACATTAGCCTGTTATATTTGGTCAAACATTTAATTAACTCACCCCTAATGCCTTGGCAGGACCAGACCAAATGATTTTGCAGGCCTTGAATGGCCCGCGGGCCGGATGTTCCCCACCCCTGACCTAGAGGATGTTTAACAGACTGGATTCACTTTCTGTGGAGACTGATTCATGACCATTAAGATTACTAGTATTTGGTACCTTTATACTTTTGCATGGTTTGATACTTAATTCCTTGAAATAATATGGCCCATTTATACTATTTAAAAAATCAGTATTCAACCTACCATTGAAACATTAAATTTAGCTATTGTTTACCTTTAACAAGAGAAAAATAATGTATTTATTTTCATTCTTAAATGTTAGCGTTTGTGAAAACTAAATGTAGGTAGTATCATGATTTGTTTATTTAAATTCAAACATAAATTAGGAATCTTAGTGTAGTAGAAAGAATACAGATTTTGAATTTAGGTAGTTTTTGGTTTGTCCTTTAGCTCTTTTAGCAATTGGAGTCATTTAATCTCTCTGTGTCTAACCTTTTTTTAAAAAAAAATTTTAATAACTTTTTTATTTTTGTTAATCCTCACCTGAGGATACTTTTCCATTGATTTTTGGAAAGAGTGGAAGAGAGAGGGAGAGACACAGAGAGAGAAACATCGATGTGAGAGAGACACATCGATTGGTTGCCTCCCACAAAAGCCCCGACCAGGGCTGGGGATCAGGCCTGCAACCGAGGTATGTGCCCTTGACCGGAATCGAACCCGAGATCCTTCAATCCTCGGGCCAGCGCTCTATCCACTGAGCCAAACTGGCTAGGGCTCTGTGTGTAATCTTTAAAATGGAAATGATAATACCTACCATACAGTTTTCTGAGCTTTATTCCTGAATTACTACACATATGCACAGCCCACTGATTCAGTTCATAAGAATTTTTTACCTTTCACTCCTTTCTTCAGCCGTGTATATTAGGGGAAACAGTAACCTAAGAAATTTGATTAATAATACTGAGACAATAGTATGGCTTATCTCTTTATCACCTAATGTATACTAACTTCTCTAGTATGCATTGTTTTGATTAGGTCATTGACTGCTTTAATTAGATTGTTATATATGTAATATCTTTTTAGACATGGTAGCTACATAGAAACCACTTTAAGACTAAAATGATTGAAATTTTAAAGGAAAGAAAATGGGTAAATCTGCCATGTCCTCTTGAATATGGGAAAAAATATGGAAATTGGTAGAAAAATTATCCATAGGATTGTTTGACTATAGTTGAAATAGTAACAATTAGAAATGTTTTACAAGTAATACAAGTTTATTTTTGTTTTGAATGTCTTGGTTTTTTATCTAAACTAATTATTATTATTTTTTTATTAAATCTTTATTGTTCAGATTACATTTGTTCCTCTTTTTTTTCCCCTCCATAACTCCCCTCCTCCCAGTTCCCGCCCCACCCTCCGCCCTCACTCCCCACCCACTGTCCTCATCCATAGGTGCACGATTTTTGTCCAGTCTCTTCCCGCATCTCCCATTCCCCTTTCCCCCCCAAGAATAGTCAGTCCATTCCCTTTCTATGTCCCTGATTCATTATAATCACCAGTTCATTCTGTACATCAGATTATTTATTCACTTGATTCTTAGATTCACTTGTTGATAGATGCATGTTTGTTGTTCACAATTTGTATCTTTACCTTTTTCTTCTTCCTCCTCTTAAAGGATACCTTTCAGCATTTCATATAATACTGGTTTAGTGGTGATGAACTCCTTTAGCTTTTCCTTATCTGTGAAGCTCTTTATCTGACCTTCAATTCTGAATGATAGCTTTGCTGGATAAAGTAATCTTGGTTGTAGGTTCTTGCTATTCATCACTTTGAATATTTCTTGCCACTCCCTTCTGGCCTGCAAAGTTTCTGTTGAGAAATCAGCTGACAGTCGTATGGGTATTCCCTTGTAGGTAATTGAGTCTCTTTCTCTTGCTGCTTTTAAGATTCTCTCTTTGTCTTTTGCTCTTGGCATTTTAATTATGATGTGTCTTGGTGTGGTCCTCTTTGGATTCCTTTTGTTTGGGGTTCTCTGCGCTTCCTGGACTTGTAAGTCTATTTCTTTCACCAGATAGGGGAAGTTTTCTGTCATTATTTCTTCAAATAGGTTTTCAATATCTTGCTCTCTCTCTTCTTCTGGCACCCCTATAATTCAGATGTTGGTATGCTTGAAGCTGTCCCAGAGGCTCCTTACACTATCTTCGTATTTTCGGATTCTTTTTTCATTTTGCTTTTCCGGTTGGGTGTTTTTTGCTTCTTCGCATTTCAAATCTTTGGCTTGATTCTTGCGCTCCTCTGGTCTGCTATTGGGTGTAATATTCTTTATTTCAGAGCGTGTATGCTTAATTTCTAGTTTCTTTATCATAGCATCGAGGGTCTCATTAGTTTTCGTGAAGCTCTCCAAAAGTTTATTGCAAGCCCTCAAAATTGCGTTTTTTAGCTCTATATCCTCCATTTCTGTCATGTTTTTTTGTCTCCGCATTTTTTATGCTTTCTTGGTGCACCCCCTAGTGGTCTTTGTGCGCAGTCTTGTTCTAGTTGAGCCTTGATTGTTGTAGTTAATACTAGAGGGATTTGACCACCAGGCCGACTGGCTGTGTGAATCAGCTGTGTCTGCCGCGGAAAACTTCTGTCCTCTGGGGAGGTGCTAATCTAGCCTTTGCCTGAGGCGATCTGGCAAATGGCTCTGCGCAGGGCTTGGGCGGGGCGGGCTCAACAGGGCGGGCGGAGGGAGCGGTTATAGCCCCTCTCAGTCCCGTTCCCAGAGGCTCTGCTTCTCAGAACCCCAGGAACCGCTGCAAACATCGGAGAGAAAGCTGCCTTCCAACTGATGCCAGACACTCCCACTTCTCCCGTTTGAGTCCCCAGCGATTCACCCGTATCTGGAGCTCAGAGTCTGAGACTCCCCCCTGACCGAAAACGACAACCGCGCTCTCAGCCACCAGCCCGCTTTGCGCGCGCACCTCCGCACCTGAGTATTTTCCACACTGCGCCTCCTCTGAGCCTCGGTGTGCTGTTATTTTTCCTTCTAGTTGAAGAGTCTCTCCTCAGCCAGCTTTCCTGTGGTTCTGGGTGATGTCCGTTCCGTCTTTTAGTTGTATTTTTGAAGTGGTTGTTGCGGCAGCAGTTTCCGGTGTTTACCTATGCCGCCATCTTGCTCGGAATCGCTCTCTAAACTAATTATATAGCTTACAGTCTTTGACATACTACTCTGTGTTCAGAATTGTTCAGAGAAACACTAAAAGAAAAAGAAAAATGCTTTTTACAAAAAAATTTTAAAATCTAATTCAAAAAAGATAGGAACTATAGGAAACCATTATATATTACAGTAAGTAAGTGCAATAAAACTTTTCAGGGAGAGTAAAAGAAATGGGAAGGTGTATGTTTAAAAAGTGTGTTAGGAGAGTCTGTCAAGGAGTATGTGACCAATACTGCCAGATGCCACAGGGAGCAAAGAAAGCCGACTAAAGAAAAGTAGAAGGTTCTGGCTGGGTAGCTCAGTTGCTTAGAGCATCGTCCTGATACACCATGGTTGCAGGTTTGATCCTCCATTAGGGCACATACAAGAATCAGTCAATGAATGCATAAATCTTTCTCCCTTCCTCTCTCTCTAAAATCAATTTTAAAAATTTAAAAAGAAAGTAAAGTAGAAGTGACAGAACAATGTGAACAGTTGAATGTTATTTACCATCAAAAGAACCATTTTACTACACTGACAAGGAGGAGAAAAGGAAGGACATTAAAACGGAGGATGGAATTTGGTTGCAAAATAGATGACATTTTATGGGCCAGAGAAATTTTGTGTTTAAGATTAAAGATGGTGAAAGAACAGATTCTGTGAGATTAAGAGATTTAAAATGCCAGAAGGGAGAAAGAGAGTCATCTGCTTTTAAGAGGCTCTGTCTGGATGTGAAGGAATGAGCCCTAGGTAGATTTGCTAGCTTTAGTCATGAGGAAAGCAACGTTTTTCTGTAAAATTAAAGGGTAGTCTACAAAGATCAATGTGGGCCTACTGATGAATAGAAATGAAAATAAAGTTTTGTAAGAGAATTTACATTTAATGCTGTGATCTTTAGAAAGTGATTATCTGCTTTTAAATATGATTTGGGTAGTGGTGAAGAATTGGATGTTTTAGGAGCGAGGTAAAGGTCAGAAATCATCACTGTTGGGAAAGCAAAGGGAGATTGATAAAGGATTGACAGGCCTTACCAGTTTAAAGTTGAATAATTTGAACAGCAATGGTCTAAATCAGGGGTGGGGAATCTTATTTTCTGCCAAGGGCCGTTGGGATATTTATATCATTCGCAGGCCATACAAAATTATCAACTTAAAAATTAGCCTGCTGCCCTAGCTGGTTTGGCTCATTGGATAAAGCGTCAGCCTGCAGACTGAAGGGTCCCAGGTTTGATTCTGGTCAAAGGTACATACCTGGGTTGTGGGCTCAATACCCAGTAGGGGGCATGCAGGAGGCAGCCAATCAATGATTCTTTCTCATTATTGATGTTCCTATCTCTCACTCTCCCTTCCTCTCTGAAATCAATAAGAAAATTTTTTTAAAAACTGGCCTGCTATATTTGGTCAGACATTTAATTAACTCACCCCTAATGCCTTGGCAGGGCCAGACCCCTGCCCTAAATCCACATCTGCAGCAAATGAAAAGTGTAGAGATTATTGCAATTTGTGATGGTCATGTGAAATATGGGGACTTTAGTAAGGAGGAAATCTCACTGAGGCAGGGATTATTGGAAGAAGTGGAAAGTGATTTTATTCAGCACTTTCTGAATTTGCTCAGTAAGCTAACTATTGATTGAGTCAAAGTTATTTGTCATTTGCTGCTCTCTGCCACTTTGTTAGAACAAGGTGACAAAGGATCTTGACTCTTAAGTACTGTGTGTGATGTTACTGTCAGCCTTTAAACTTATTTAGTACTAGAGGCCTGATGTCTCGGCCCTCGCAGCCCCGGCTTCGTCCGGAAGGTCGTCCGGACAGTCATTCTGCTGTTCTGTCTAATTAGCATATTAGCTCTTTATTATATAGGATTTTGATAGTTACACTAGGATTTAGAATTTAAAATTAATTGGGAATGTTTTCTGCAAATTGTTTTGGCTACAAAAGGGTTTTCTCTCCTCTTCTTAGATGTTAGCATTATACTTGGGAAATAAAAAGTTTTTAAATGAACCCCATACTTCAACTTTTTTTTTTAAATTAAATCTTTATTGTTCAGATTATTATAGTTGTTCCTCTTTTTTCCCCCCATAGCACCCCTCCACCTGGTTCCCACCCCACGCTCTGCCCTTATCTATAGGTGTACGATTTTTGTCCAGTCTCTTCCCGCACCCCTCCCACCCCCTTCCCCCCC
>NW_005366245.1:1037064-1061939 GCF_000412655.1 Myotis brandtii | reverse complement strand
GAGGGTCTCACTAAATTTATTGGCGGTTTCTAGAAAATTCTTGAAAAACCTTATAACTGTGGTTTTGAACTCTATATCCAGTAGTTTGCTTTCCTCCATTTCTGTCATTTGTGACCTGTTTCTTTGTCTCTGCATTTTTTATGCTTCCCTGTGTTGATAGAGTGGCTTTGTGTGCTAGGTGTCCTATAGGGCCCAGTGGCTCAGCCTCCCCAGTTACCTGAGGTGGACACTCTTGGTGCACCCCTTTGTGGGCTTTGTGCACAGTCTTGTTGTAGTTATGCCTTGATTGTTTTAGGTGTCACTGGGAGGAATTGACCTCCAGGCCAATTGGCAGTGAGAATCAGCTGTGTCTGCAGTGGGAGAACTTCTGTGCTGGAGACACCCTTCTGGGGCAAGACTTGCTTCAGTGGGGCTTTGGTGCTCACTGAGTCTGCCCCCTGAGTGTGTCCCTTATGGATCTGAGGAGTTGTAATCTGGATGGTCCCACTCTGACCACTGGGTACACTGGCACTTGGATCTCTAAGGAGGCACTAATTTAGCCTCTGCCTGAGGCTACCCAGCAGGAGCTATGGAGAGATCTGTAGATTCCTCTTCTTTGTTTGGGGTTTGGAGGTGCCCAGATGAGACCCAGCTATGAAGCAGTGCACGCTGCTGTGGGGCCTTCTTTTGGATGTTCTGGGTCTCTCTGACCCAGCTGCAGTTTGTTAGGTAATTTTCAGATTGCAAAGGGCCAGGCCTTTCATATGCAAAAGCCTCTGTGCACAGCTTGGGTGGGGTGGGGTCTCAGGGGATCAACAGGTCTGAGCAAGCAGCTATGGTTGCTCCCCAGTCCTACCCTAAGAGGCTCTGCGTCTCAGTGTCCCGGTAATCGCTGCAAGCACCTCTGAGAGAAAGCCGCTCTCGAGTTCCGCCCGATGCCAGACAGTCCAGTTTCTCCCCATATGTCTGGGTCCCCAGAGACTCACCTGGAACTGGAGTTCAGAGCAGTTGGGAGCTTGAGACTCCCTCCCGATTGAAAAAGACAACCGCGTCCTCAGTTGCCAGCCCTTTTCACGTGCGCCTCCATACGTCTGCACTTTACTTCCGCACCTCCTCTGAGTCTCAGTGTGCTTTCTCTTTCCTTCTAGTTGTAGACTTTCCACTCAGCCAGCCTTCCTGTGGTTCTGGATGATGTCCATTTTCTCTTTTAGTTGTATTGTTGAAGTGGTTGTGCGAGGAAGCAATTTCCGGTGTTTACCTATGCCGCCATCTTGGTTTCTCCTCCCCATACTTCAACTTTTAATTCAGATAAGTGTTTTACCTGCTATACCTAGTGTGATGTAAGAAATACAGTACAGAATGATATATTTTTTTTACCAACTCAGGATTGATTTATTCTTTAATTCCTGAAACAGCATATTACAAAACTTCTTGGCTATCTACAAATAATGGTGGATTGCCTAAAGTCACTTACTTGATATTTAAGTAACAGCAAAATTCATTGTAGGCTTGCTTCTAAGTGTAGGCCTCTAAAAATAGTGTTTTTGCTAAACAAATCATGGATTAAGGATTTGAGTAATCAAATGTACATAATAGTGAATTTTCATTTTCTACTAGTTTTTATATTACCATATGTAAGGAAAAAAATCTATGAGAAATAATGTCGCTCAGATGGTGTGGCTCAGTGGTTGAGTGTCGACCCATGAACTGAGAGGTCAGCAGTTCGATTCCTGCTCAGGGCACATGCCCAGTTGCAGACTCGATCACCAATGGAGGATATGCAGGAGGCAGACGATTGATGTTTCTCTTCATCAATGCTTTTATCTCTCTCCCTCTCCCTTCCTCTAGCTCTAAAATTAATAAAAATATATATATAAAAAAGAAATCATGTTACTTTAGCTTATAAATTGCTCCTAGTTCACTTAGACAACATGCTTTTAAACATACTTGGCTTTTTAATCCTGTGAAAAAGACTCAATTTCTTGTTTTGTCTCAACAAAAACAGTTTCAGTGGTATATACTACAAGCAGCAAAATTTATGTTTATGATTCCTTTAAAACTATTACTTAATTTTAAAAAATTATTTAAATCCTCTTTTACAACCCTAATGAGGTACATTATATTTTTATATTTCTATTTTGACAATTAGATTTTTAGACTGAACTGTATTTTAAAATCTAATGATGATGTAGCAATTTATAAATATGCATTTGCGCCATCATAATTTGTAGATTAAACCAATAATTTATACATGAACACACATATAGTATATGTTTATTATGTTTTTCAAACCACCTAAATGAACATTGAAAACGGTTACAATGACAAGACACTATTTGTGAATGTCATATGTGCTAGGCACTATTTTAAGAATTTGAATAAAAAAATATATTGATTTCAGAGAGGAAGGGAGAGGGAGAAAGAGATGTGAACATCAAGGACAAGAGAGAATCATTGATAGGCTGCCTCCTGCATGCCCCATACTAGGGATCAAGCCTGCAACCCAGAGACTCACCCGGAGCTGGAGTTCAGAGCAGTCACCTGTGACCTGGTTCATAGGTTGACTCTTAACCACTGAGCCACGCCAGCCAGGCAATAAAAATCTATTTTAAAAAAAGAAATAAAATGAGCAGAATCAAGGAGAAGCAAAATAGTACCTCAATTTACCTAGCAAATATGAAAGAGAACTCCACAGTCTATGTTGGAATTGTCATGAGCTCTTAAATGATGTTCTTGCAAAGGTCGTGTATTTTCAGCCATTAACTCCCTCCCTGCCAAGGTCTCCCTCTACTAACCTATGGTTTTTTAGCATCAAGTTTGTAAGAGTATAAAAGTGCAAACAACATAAAGAGCTCACAGAAGGGGAATGATTTAAAGTATTCTAAATCCTTACACTGGAATGTTGTGATCATCAAAAATTAGGTTGATGAGAGGTTTTTTATAACATGGAACTATATTAAATAGAAAAAAAGATAAAACTTAGTAAGTAAAGTATGATTATAACCATAGTTTTTGTTTTGCTTTCTTTTTATTAAAAACTTTCATTTTAAAAAAAGGTCAAAAAGAAACAAAAATGCCCAAAATGGTGATACACTATCAAACCTTGGTTCTCTAACAATTAGGTTCTCTACGAAGTTGTTCAAGGGAGGGGGGGCGGGGAACAAAACTTCTTTTTTCAACCTGATAACCCTTTCATGCTGATACCTCAGCATGACAAAAAGCATCTCTCAAACTTTTGTTGCTGGAGAAATCAATGATTAACACAATTTTAAAACATAAATAGGCCATCAAGGGTGCTGATGTTGCTAAGGGTGTGAAAGTGCTCCCAAAACCACAATGACAGGCAATTTGAAGAGGTAGAAAAATTGTTTATTTGGATACATGGAAAGCAGTTAGCCTGTGGCAGCATTTTGGAGGCAATGATATGTGAGAAAGTGAAGATGCCGCATCCTGACCTCCTGAAAGACTCCCCTGGAACGAGTGCTGAAAGCGATTCCTTTAAGACTAGCAGGAGTGGTTCGATAAATTAGGAAAAGAAGTGTTTGTTCACAGATTAAACAGTACATTAGACATGTATTGTATACATGAAAGATGGGTCTGGAAAGGATTAATTAAATTTACATGATTTCTAACGGGAAAAAATGATTTGGTTTTCAAACAAATGGCTTTCGAACAGCCTTCTGGAATGAATTAAGTTTGAGAACAGAGGTTCCACTGTGTAAGGGAAAACCAACTTGTTTTAGGAGTTAGAAGGCTTAGCTTGTGAAGAACTCATGACATATAGAATCTGTTATGTTGAGTTGAGAAACAGATTATGATATTTTGCCTGAAGATTTAAAAAAAATATGGAAGATAATGCATCAAATTATCTTAGCCAACACTTTAGACAACCTAGAACTTGTACTTGAGTCTAGGTTACTGTTTTACAAGTATGTTTCAGTAACAATAATGATAATACACACTCAAAATATACTGTGTAAGCCCAGCCAGCATGGCTCAGTGGTTGAGTGTTGACCTATGAACCAGGTGGTCACGGTTCAATTTCCTGTCAGGGCACATGCCTGGGTTGTGGGCTCGATCTCCAGTGAGGGGCCTGCAGGAGGCAGTGAATCAATGATTCTCTCTCATCATTGATGTTTCTATCTTTCCCTTCCTCTCTGAAATCAATAAAGTATATTTAAATATATAAAATATATAAATATATTCAATTTCCCAAAACAGCCTTAGAGTAGACTATTATCTCCATTTTTATAGATAAGGAAACTCAGGTAGGGTTGGACTAATTTGCCCAAATAATATACATAGTTAAGTGGGAGAGCCAACATTTTTAATCTAGTTATGCTATCTGGTCCCAAAGCCTGTGTATTTGATCACTACATACTATATATTTTAATTGTGAAAATCATCTATAACTTAATCCAGGGTTAGAAGTAATGATCTTATGAATTTGTGGTAATTCAGAATAGTTATGATCAAACTCTCCATTGCATTCTTAGTGCATTAAAAAAAAAGTCCTTTGGTTTGTTTGACAGCTGTTATTTACAGAACCCCAAACTGTTGGTAACTGCTAACAAAGTTCCTTTTCTTCTCCTTTGAATCAATTCTTTCAGTAGACTTAGATGCTTTGTATGTGTCTGATAGAAGAACTACAAAAGTCCTAAATTTTAGTTTATTATGTGGTTTTAAAATTCATTTGCACTATAATTGGTTGACATTTTCTTTTATTTGGAGAAGTGGAATTTGTATCCTACAGCTCTTTGAGGCATAAAATTAAATTCACTATTAACCCTTTTCCTTAACTGTTTTCAGTTCCTTTTTTTTCTTTCACTTAAGAGTTGTAGTCTCATGCAGATAGTTTGGATGATCATGCAGTTCTCTTATTAAGTAAACAGTTTTATTGCTCTCAGAAGGGGATGAGTTGTGCAGACTTTAATTATTGTAGTAGGTAAAGTTTGTTTTCTTATTTTTAAGTATCTTATTTATATATTCTTTTAGAATAGGTAAAATGTGTATTGTACAACATTAGAAAGATTGGCAAGTAAGTCGTCATCTTTCTATTCCTACTTCCAGGCTCCCTCCCTGGGGTGCTCTCTTCAGTAATAATACCAAAGCGGGGAGGAAACATTAATGAATAATGTGCCAAACTGAGTGAAACTTTACATGTCTGCTATTAGTATGCAATAAAGTTCTTTGCTTTTGAAAAAAACTTACACAAAGTCTTTTTTTAAAAAATATATTTTTATTGATTTCAGAGAGGAAGGGAGAGGGAGAGAGAGATAGAAACATCAATGATGAGAGAGAATCATTGATTGGTTGCCTCCTGCACACCCCACACTGGGGATCGAGCCCACAACCTGGGCATGTGCCCTGACTGGGAATTGAATCTGGGACCTCCTGGTTCATAGGTCGACACTCAACCACTGAGCCACACCAGCCGGGCTACACAAAATCATTTATGTATATATAATAAACTACATCTTCATGTTTCTGGTTTTATCCCCCCCATCAAATTACCTCATTAGGCATTTCTCACACTTTTGACTTGTTAATCTCCATTCTTTTATGAGAAGTTAAAAATCTATTAGTAATAAAAGCAAACATGGATGTCTTTTTTTTAAAAAAATATATATTTTATTGATTTTTTACAGAGAGGAATGGAGAGGGACAGAGAGTTAGAAACATCAATGAGAGAGAAACATCGATCAGCTGCCTCCTGCACACTCCCCACTGGGTATGTGCCCACAACCAAGGTACATGCCCCTGACCGGAATCGAACCTGGGACCCTGAGTCCGCAGGCCGAAGCTCTATCACCTGAGCCAAATCGGTCAGGGCAAACATGGATGTCTTATACTGTTTTGTTTGCTAGTTGAAATTTTATTTTAACTGAAGTTGATAAATATTGGGTTTAGGTGAAGTTGGATCACTTTACAATTGTAAGGGGTACTTAGCTCTATTTCAATTTTTCTATTTTATAGAGCACGGGGGTGCAAAGAAACCTCAATATATAGAAAGTTTTGGTGTATAGCATTTGTTCTTCTAATTTTCTTTTCTTGGCTTAATTATGAACATTGAAGAATAAATACAGAGTTACTCTTATTGTGTACCTAAAGTTCAGATTTGTTTCCCCTGCATTGGGAGGAAAAGTGTGCCAGAGAATAATTTTCTAATGACATTGTTGTAGCTCTTTCTAATTATGCTTCCTTTTATGTGTATCTTTTTAAATGTATGCGAAAGGTAGAGTACATTGTAGTTTCCTAAGGGAGTTATGTCTAATTTACATATTATTTTGTTTAAAAGAAGCATTTTGAGACACTTCCAGACCCATAGGAATCTATAGTTAAAAAATGTGCCCCAGATACAGCTTTCCTACAAATAGTAGAAAATAAGTACCTTGTTCAATGTATCTTTCTAGAAATCGTATCTTCCCTTTAAAAGGTAATATATATTTTGGTCACGGTTTTATACATTTGTTCTATAAGTTGGGATATTATTATATGTACCCTTGATCAGGTGTCACTAGCCTAAAAATACCTATAGGGGAAGAAGGGCCAGGGATAGTTGAGGAGGGAAGAAAATAATGAATGATAGACTGTATAGTTAACTAAAGGGCTCAGACTCTGCTATCCACTTTCAGTGGTTATATCTCCTTTTTCTTCAAAAATTTTAAATGAAATCTCTCCCATTTGTGAAATCAAATCTATAAATATTAGCTACTAATTCACACTTTTGTAAAATAATGGTGTGAGCCATCACTTTATAGGCCAAATACAACATGACTGCAGGCCAAAATAAAGCCCATGGGCCACTGGTATGCAACCTATGCCCTAGATTATCTTCACTACCTTACACTTGTATGAACTTGCCATATTCTGTTTTGACATTTATTCAGGGATAATAATAATGATAATGCTTCTAGCTGTCTGCTTTGATTAATACTTAGCATATTAGTTAAGTAAACATTGAATTTTTGCGTAGGAACAAAGAACAAACTATATAGAGACAGTGTCATATGTCTTGGCTTCCATGAGTTTCATTCTCGGTCCCTTTCTTTCTCAAGATCTGCCATCCTTCTTTTCCTGTCTCCATATTTCAGTATCTCCCTGCTCCTCCCATGGATGTTCTTTTCATTTGTAAGAATTATAAAAGAGAAATCTTTCTTACAGAAATTCTATAGAATGAAAATCACTTTGTGACTTACTAAGCTGCACATACTTTAAGACATTTTCCCCCATAACATTAAAATTCCTTAGTCTTAATACTATTTTTTTCAAATGTGCTTTTTAAACAGAAAAACGACTGCCTTTAAGACTATTAGTGAAAAGACCCACACAGAAACAATCTAAAGGGGCAGCTTCATGGCCATGGAAGATTTGACCCCAATCCATCAGGGATGATTGAATGAGATGCCATTTACAGTGATTCGGTACAGAAAAAAATAAATCAAGTAAGCTAGCAAAACTGCTTCTAGCCAAGTTGAAGTAATAGACACAATATTTACTCTCCTGCCCACAACAACTAAAAAAATGGATAAAACATGTGAAACAACACTTTTCAAAATCTTGAAGATCAGGCAATGAAAGACAGTGATATCCCTGAGAGATGGAAACAAAGTGAGCCTTATGACTACCCAGCTTACTAAATTGAAGAGACTTTCTAGAGTGTGGTACATGCAAGGTGTGGGAAACAAGGTAAAGAATTGTAGACTTTATGAATTTAGGATATGTTACTTAACATCTAAGGAGACACAGGCAGCTAGAGTTAACAGGACAGAGTACTGGAAAGGTAAGAACTTCGCAGAAAGAGAACCCTGGAGATCTGTAGAGGTCCCCTTTGAGTATTCAGGTGAGTACTCAGTAGCACTTACACGTGAGGAAACTTCTTGAGCTGGATTAGAGGGAACAGTACTTGTGTATGCAGGGTCAGGAGTAGTGACTGTTTCCACAAACCACACTGGAAAACCTCAAGATTCATGAGGTACTAGATAGAGTACACAGAAGAATTTTCCCCCCAGTAGTGAGAAATAGTTAGCCCTAGACTGAGCATTGTTCTGGACCAGTTTAACAGATTATAAAAGCTAGATCCCAAAGGGTCAGACTTCCAAGTTTTCAAATAATTTTTCATCCACAAGCAAAACTTAAGAATACTTATAAACATATAAACATAAGCATCCAGCCCTGGCTGGTGTGGCTTGGTTGGTTGGAGCATCATGCTGTACACCAAAGGATCTCAGGTTTGATACCCAGTCCTGAGGCAACTGATCGATGTTTCTCACATCGATGTTTCTCTCCCTTCTTCTCTCTCTAAAATCAATAATAATAATAAAAATCATATCCTCAGGTGAGGATTAAACATAAGCATCCAACAAGATAAAATTCACAATATATGGCATTCAATAAAAAATTTCCAGGTATGCAAAGAAGCAGGGAAATATATAATGATAAATCAATCAAACTGACTCAGAACTAACAGGGATTAGATTGAACAGATAAGTATCATTTCATTTAATCTAACAACCCTATGATTAAGTACTATTCTTTTTCTATTACAAAGGAGGAAAGTAAGCTATTGGAAGGTGAAATAACTAGTTCAAGATTACACAACTATTAAATGCATGGGCTGGGCTTAAACTCATTCTGCTTGACTCTCAAACTTAGGTACTTTACCATTTTCCTACATTGCCATCAGGGAATAGGAAATAGTATAGAACAGATGCTAAGTCAAAAAGGGTCAAGTAAAGAGTGAAGGAGGAAGAAATAAAGAAGAGTTGGCAGATGTCATCAATACCTCACACATGTGTCATAGATTGTTTCCAGTTGTGTGGTCAAGGCCACTCCAAGTTAGCACTTTTAACTGTGATTTTATTTTTAAATTATTTATTGTTGAAAGTTTTACACATGTCTCCTTTCCCCCCATTGACTTCTCCCTGCCTGCTCCTGCCCCCCAGCACATGACCCCACCCGTATTGTCTGTGTCCATTGGTCATTCTCAGATGCATGGATATAAGTCCTTTGGTTGATCTCTTACCCCCCTTCCTCCCCTGCCTTCTTTCTGAGGTTTGATGGTCTGTTTGATGCTTCTATGTCTCTGGATCTATTTTTGTTCATCAATTTATATTGTTCACTATATTCCACAAATGAGTGAGATCATGTGGTATTTATCTTTCTCCGACTGGCTTATTTCACTTAGCATAATGCTCTGCAGGTCCATCCATGCTGTGGCAAATGGTAAGAGTTCTTTCTTTTTTACGTCAGCATAGTTTTCAATTGTGTAGATGTACCACAGTTTTTCAA
The DNA here is from genome assembly GCF_000412655.1 of Myotis brandtii. Taxonomy (NCBI): domain Eukaryota; kingdom Metazoa; phylum Chordata; class Mammalia; order Chiroptera; family Vespertilionidae; genus Myotis; species Myotis brandtii. The sequence continues at coordinate 1,052,669 of NW_005366245.1, read as the reverse complement.
TCTATTCCTCTGCTGATGGGCACTTAGGCTGTTTACAAATCTTAGCAATTGTAAATTGGGCTGGTGTTTCTGATTTCTTGGGCTATATTCTTTTTTTTTTTTAAATATATTTTATTGATTTTTTACAGAGAGGAAGGGAGAGGGATAGAGAGTTAGAAACATCGATGAGAGAGAAACATCGATCAGCTGCCTCCTGCACGCCCCCTACTGGGGATGTGCCCGCAACCAAGGCACATGCCCTTGACCGGAATCGAACCTGGGACCCTTGAGTCCACAGGCCCACGCTCTATCCGCTGAGCCAAACCGGTTAGGGCAGGGCTATATTCTTAGAAGTGGAATTACTGGGTCAGATGGGAGTTCAATTTTTAATTTTTTGAGGAAACTCCATACTGTTTTTCACAGTGGCTGCACCAGTCTGCATTCCCACCAGCAGGGCACGAGGGTTCCTTTTTCTCCACATCCTTGCCAGCACTTGTTTGTTGATTTGTTGATGTTAACCATTCTGACAGGTGTGAGATGGTACCTCATTGTCATTTTGATTTGCATCTCTTGGATGATTACTGACTTGGAGCATGTTTTCACATGTCTCTTGCCTTTTGTATGTCCACTTTCAAAAAGTGTCTATTTAGGTCCTTTGCCCATTTTTTGATTGGATTGTTTATCTTCCTTTTGTTAAGCTGTATGAGTTCCCTATAAATGTTGGAGATTAAACCCTTATCGGTGATAACATTGGCGAATATGTTCTCCCATGCAGTGGGCTCTCTTGTTGATGGTTTCTTTTGCTGTGCAGAAGCTTTTTATTTTGATGTAGTCCCGTTTGTTTATTTTCTCCTTAGTTTCCATTGTCCTAGGAGCTGTATCAATAAAGATATTGCTATGACATATGTCTGATATTTTGCTGCCTATAGATTCTTCTAATATTTTTAAGGTTTCCTGTCTTACATTTAAGTTTTTTCTCCATTTTGAGTTTATTTTTGTGTATGGTGTAAGTTGGTGGTCTAGTTTAATTTTTTTGCTTGTATCTGTCCTTTTCCCAACACCATTTATTGAAGAGACTGTCTTAACTCCACTGTATGTTCTTGCCTCCTTTATCAAATATTAATTGAGCATAATGGCTTGGGTCGATTTCTGGGTTCTCTGTTCTGTTCCATTGGTCTATATGTCTGTTCTTGTGCCAGTACCAGGCAGTTTTGAGAACAGTGACTTTGTAATATAGCTTGATATCTGGTACTGTAATTCCCCCAACTTTGTTCTTTCTCAGGATTGCTGTGGCTATTCTGAGTAACTGTGATATTTTTTTAATTAAAAATTTACACAGATGTGTGAGCCAATGAGTCCAAGTCTCCTTTTCTAGCTTAACATAGTTCAGAATGTGCCTTCTGCAGTTAGGAAATGTAGCAAAACATATTCTCATCTGTCCCAGGGAGGCGATGAACCCTCTCTTCAGGGAGCTAGCCCCTGCATCACTTCAGCCAGGTCTCTCACTAATTGGTTGGACTATAGACCTAACTGATTTAACAACTTTTCTCTTTCATTTTTAATAACAGTTGTAACACTTTATGATTTTACTTACAAGATCAGCTAACTGGAAATAGAAGGTTAAGTTTGGGTAATCTGACTTGTAGTATTACTACTAATGTTGAAATCACATAGGTAAAGATCGGTACCTTTTAATTAATGTGTTTCTATTTTCTTCTTTACAATAAACTTTTTTTTTGAAGATGATTGACTTTAAATAACAACAACACTGTAGAATGGGAGTTATAATACATGCACAAGTAAAATGGATAGCAATGGCATAAAGGTTGGGAGTGGAGAAATCTAAGAATACAATTATAGCTAAAAGCCAACAAAGGAGATAAAATGGAATCATAAGAATTACTGTTATTCCAAAGATAGAAAAAGAATAAAAGGAAAAAATCAGTAGGGACAAATAAAAAATAGCAAAATGATAAACCCAACTATATCAATAATCACATTTAATATGAATGGCTTAAACATCCCAATGAAATGGCAGAACTTGTCAGATTAGATTAAAAATATCAAAACTCGAGTATGTGCAATCTTAGTTAAAAGTAAAAGGATGGAAACGACATACCATGTTAACACTATTTTTTTTTAACTGTCTTTGTTAATATCAGACAAAGCAGATCTCAGGACAAAAAATATTACCAGGATGAAAAAAAATATTTCAGTATGGCAACAGGGTCAATTCACCAAGAAGATGTAATAATTCTAAATATTTGTTCCCCTATAACAAAGCTTCAAAATGTACAATGAAATAAATGACTGTAAGGAGACATTTTAAAATTCACAAATGTAGTTGGAGATTTCAATATGTCTCTAAATAGTTGGCAGGAGAAGTAGAAAAACAATGTCATAAAAGACTTGAACAACACAATCAACTAACTTGATCTAACATTTATAGAACACTCCACCCAACAACAGCAGAATGCACTTTCTTTCCTAGTGCACTCAGAATATGTCCCAAGATAGTTCATATTCTGAGCCATAAAACAAGTTTTAATGCATTTAAATTTATTCAAGTCATTCAAAGCATCTCTGGGAAATCCTCAAATATTTGAAAACTAAATAACAAACAGCCTAAAGAGGAAATGAGAAAGTATATAGTTTGGGATACAAATGACAGCATAATACAGCAATGTGCGGGATGCAAGTTCCTAAAGCAAGACCTAGGGTAAATCTTATAGCACTAAATGTCTCAAACCAATGACTTCAGTTTTTACCTAGAAAAAGAATAAAGCAGAAAGTAGTAAAATGGATAGAATAAAGATCAGAGGACAGCCCTGGCTGCTGTGGCTCAGTTGGTAGAGTGTCGTCCCGTGCATGGAAAGGTTGCCATTCAATTCCTGGTCAGGGCACATGCTCAGGTTGCAGGCTCAGTGCCCAGTAGGGGGTGTGCAGAAGGCAGCCGATCGATGTTTCTCTCTCACTCCCTCTCCCTTCTGCTTTCTCTAAAAATCAATTTAAAAAATCTTAATAAAAATAGTTCAGAGGACAAATCAAATAGAAAACAACAACAACAAAAAGAAAATTAATGAAACCAAAAGTTGATTCTTTGAGAGGAGCAATTAAATGTATAAACCTCTAGCAAGACTGATCAGGAAAAAGAGAAGACACAAATTACCAATATCAGGAACGAGAAAGATGACATCACTACAGATTCTGGATTTATAAAAAGAATAATAAAGGACTATTAGAAATGATTTTATTTTTTAAAATATATTTTTATTGATTTCAGAGAGGAAGAAAGGTGGATAGAGATAGAAACATCAACGATGAGAGAGAATCATTGATTGCCTGCCTCCTGCACACTCTCTATTGGGGATCGAGCCCAAAACCCAGGCATGTGCCCTGATCTCCAGTAGGGGGCGTGAAGGAGACAGCCAATCAATGATTCTCTCATCATTGATGTTTCGGTCTCTCTCTCCCTCTCCCTACCTCTCTGAAATTGAAGATCTGGATTTTGAAGCAAGGCTACCTTAAGGCTGGAAATAGATTTAGGAATAATCTGCCCTAAGGTGATTAGGTTAAGCCTTGGTGGCAGATGAATTCTCTTATAGAAACTGTATATAGAGAACACTAGCTTTATGAGAATGGATGAAGTTTGTGTAACTAAAAGTTAATTTTGACTTGAATTACATTGGTTAAAATTAAAGTAGATGATGTGATGTAATCAGAAATTCATAATTTTAAAAAATATGTTTTTATTGATTTTAGAAAGAGAGGAAGGGAGAGGGAGAGAGAGAGAGACATCGATTGGCTGCCTCCTACATGCTCCATACTGGGGATTGAATCTGCAACCTGGGCATATGCCCTGACAACAAATGGAACCAATGACCTCTTGGTGCATGGGTCGACGCTCAACCACTGCGCCACACTGGCTGGGCAGAAATTCATAATTTTGACCATTGAATTATAAAGGTATACATTATTCCATTTTTTCTAATCTGTAATCTATACTAATAAAAGCCTAGGTGGCCCTTGCACCCTCACGCGACACCCTCACATCATCACAAGATGGCCACCCCCATGTCATCATAAGATGGCCACCACAGGAGGGCAGTTGGGGGCGACCATGCCGGCAGGGGAGGGCAGTTGGGGGGTACCAGGCCTGCAGGGGAGGGCAGTTGGGGGCAATCAGGCCTCAGCAGGGGAGCAGTTAGGCATCAATCAGGCCAGCAGGGGAGCGGTTAGGGGGCAATCAGTCTGGCAGGCAGAAGCAGTTAGGGGCAATCAGGCAGGCAGGCGAGTGGTTAGGAGCCAGCAGTCCTGGATTGTGAGAGGGCTGTCGGACATCCCCTGAGGGGTCCAAGATTGGAGAGGGTGCAGGCCGGGCTGAGGGACACATGCCCCCCCATGCACGAATTTCATGCACCAGGCCTCTAGTCTATATAATAAAAACCTAAGCGACTGTTACGGCAGAACGACCAGAATGACTGGTCGCTATGATGAGCACTGACCATGCAGCAGCTACCCCCTGGTGGTCATGGCGCCACTCAGCCAGAAGCCAGGCTCATGGCTGGTGAGTGCAGCAGCTGTGGTGGGAGTCTCTCCCGATTCTGCGGCAGCACTAAGGAACAGCGAGCAGGCAGGCGGTAAGGAGCGAGGGCTCCTGGACTGTGAGAGGGCACAGGCCAGGCTGAGGGACCCCCTTCCACAGTGCACAAATTTCGTGAACCGGCCTCTAATACATTAATATTAATATGAATAAATATCCAAAGTCATTTTGTCATTATCTGTACATAAGCCAGAATTCCTTTATCTTCTCATGTGAAAGGGCTCCAGAACTTTTACATATTCGTCATTCTTATTTATGACAGTTGAATGGAGTGCTGTGTAATTAATTAAAATGAAAATTGTAGGTATAATAACTATACCTTGAGAAACACATCTTTATAGAGTTAGTTGGATTGCCACAAAATAAGGGAGTAGCCCAAGCCACATGGTTTGAGATTGTTTATTAGTTCTTGTAAGTTGTCATTATTTAAATTAGAAGCAATAATCTAATTTAATTATCACAGTGAAATAATATGAAAATAGTATAATGAACAATATTCAATATTAATATCTCTTGTGTAACTGCTTAGATATAAAATTAGATATTTTAAAAATTGAATTGTAATAAAATATTTCAATATGCAAGTTGGTAACACCAAAGTCATTTTTAGAATAGAATAGGTTGAGTAGAAATTTTGACTGTCTCCAAATATTAAGTTGAAACTATTCTTGCAATTACTGGAGTATGTCTAGACTTACTGTGCTTCATCTATCACTTGTGAAGTTATTTGGGTTTACTGTTCTTATTTGTTTTCTGTGGAATCAGAGTTGATTTTATTCCACATTAATATGAAGGACACCTACACTTTATTTTATCACTATACAAATTTACTCAAAACATTTTAGATTTTGTAGATTTATAAGGAAGAACAAGAGGAGAAGACAGACACCACTTTAACCTTCGATAGTCAACTTCAAGTATTTGCCAAGTAGATAGTGTTTATTGCCTTCTGCCTTCTAATATCTACAGTAGCTGGCTTCTTGTGTATCGGTTAGATCATGACTTCAGAAATATTGCCTGATCTTGGGAATACTAAATAGTGGAAAATCAAAAAAGTAGGAGGAAACTCTTTAATAGGCTGTCACTATTTGTCTTACATATGTTAGTTACTTTGGTGTGCAGTGAGTTTTGGTCAACCTTTCTGGACCATCTAACGTGACATCCCAAACAGAATATGATGAAAGGCACCTCAATGCAAATTTTTCTGTTGCTTAAAAGGTAAAATGATAGGTTTGTAAAAAGCTTGAGGTCTAGAAAGACAATGATTAATTTACCCATTATGTTTCCAATCTTACAATTTCATTTTTAATAGTCTGAAAGCATTTTCCAGGAAACCTAAGAGTAGAAGTATAAGAGGATTTACTTTGCTATATTTTCTTCAAAATCTATACTCTATTTATATTTGATTTTTATTGCTAGATAACAAGTTATCACAATGTTAGTAGCTTAAAATCACATAAATTTATTAACTTTTATTTCCCGTGTGTCAGACGTCCAGGAACGTGTTTACGGGATCCTCGGGTTAGGGTTGTAGTAGACAGAAATCAAGGTGTTTGCCAGAGCAAAAATCTCATCTGAGCCTTACAGTCTACTGGTTATTGGCAGGATTTAGTTCCTTGCAGCCATAGGTCTGAAGTTCCCATTTTCTTGCTGGCTGTCAGCTTGGGTATGCTCTCAGCTCATCAATGCTATTAGGTCAGTGATTTTCTAAAAATATATTTTTATTGATTTCAGGGAGTACAGGAGAGGGAGAGAGAGACAGAAATATCAATGATGAGAGAAAATTATTGATTGGCTGCCACCTGCATGCCCCCTTCTGGGGATTGAGCCCACAACCTGGGCATATGTCCTGACCAGGAATTGAACCTTTACCTCCTGGTTCATAGGTCAAGCCACATCAGCCACATCAGCCGGGCTGGGTCGGTGATTTTGAATCTCTCCAGTCAGCTGCAAAAGTCTTCTATAACATAACCTAATCAAGTGAGTGACTATTCCTTGATATTTACAGGTTCTACACACACACAGGGCTGTTATACCACCAAGCAGGAATCTTGGGGGCCATCCCAGAATTTTGCCTACCACAATAATTGGCCATCAGTTATTCACACACCCCATACACATAAACAAAATATTCCTACAGTTTTCAGCGTTCTCATCCCATTAAAGCATCAGCTCAAAGTCCAAAATCTTACCTAAGTCATCTAAATTAGGTTTGTTTCATCTATCTGTGAATCTATAAAACTAAAGAGGCTATCCCAGCATCCCAACATGAAATGGTGGCATAGGCATGGGATAACTGTTTAAGACATCTGGTTCAAAAGGGGGAAGGGAAGATTTGAAAGTAAAAAGTGGAGTCATGCCCAGTTGGTGTAACTTGGGTTGAGCATCGACCCAGGAACCAAGAGGTCACTGGTTCGATTCCCGTCAGGTTGTGAGCGTGGGGGCGGTGCACAGGAGGCAGCCTATCAATGATGTTTCTCTCATTGATGTTTCTATCTCTCTATCCCTCTCCCTTCAGCTCTCTCTCTCTCTCTAAAAATATATATATAAAAAAAGAGTCACCGGTCCATTTTGAAATCCAGGTTGGCAGACTCCAGCTGGAGTTTTTAATTAGAAATAATCCTTCATAATTCTCCACTCTGCCATCTGAGTCTTGGTTCTGCCTCTTGAACCCTTTTTCCTTTTTCAAGGAAGGTGGCACATGTTTGGTGATGAATAGTTTTATCAGCCTTCTTCTTGCCAGAAGAATTTGGGAGAGTTAAACAGCCTCTTTTATATTCTTTCTGTTTACTTTTAGCATAAGTTGGAAATGTTTATTCTGAAACAATTTCCTCAAGAACTCTGGGTTTTGCAGGGATTCAGTGCCTTAGTCAAAAGCTACACCTACAGATTTTTTCAAGATAATACTTTTTCTGGTTCCTTTGTCTTTAACAGCTCTTTCCTCAATTTACCTCTCTCCCCTTGCATTTCACTATAAGAAGCAAGAGGAAACCAGGTTTCACCTTTAACACTTCACTTGGAAATCTCAATATATCCGGCTTTGTCACTTCCAACTTCTGTTTTCCATGCCACCATGCATTCAGCCACTATATAGCAAAGATTTCCCTTCACATTCTTTTTCTTTTTAAATATATTTTTATTGATTTCAGAGAAAAAGGGAGACGGAGAGAGAGCTAGAAACATCAAAAAAAAAAAAAAAAAAAAGGTAAATGATGAGAGAGAATCATTGATGGGCTGCCTCCTGCACACCCCCTACTGGAGATCGAGCCCACAACCCGGACCTGGAACCCTTCAATCTGCAGGCCAACACTCTATCCATTGAGTCAAACCGGGGAGGGCTCTCCCTTCACTTTCTAATGACATGTCCCTCACTTCCTCTCAGCCCTCACCAGCTGTGTGTGTCTCTATTGTGCTTCTTAAAACTTTTTCCAGCTTTTGCTTTCTATCTTCCCAAAGCCATTCTCACATTTTAAGTTATTGTTACAGTAGCATTCCACTTTCAGTTACCAAAATCTGTACTAGTTTTCGATTGCTGTGTGACAAATTACCACAAATTTACTGGTTTAAAGCAACACAAATTTATTATCTCACACTTCTTTTTCTTTTTTTTTTCCTTTTTTAAATCCTTATTGTTGAGATTTTTGCAGATGACCATCTTCTTTCTCCCCGTTGCCTCCCTCCACCCAGGTCCCACCCCACCCTAGGCCTTTGCCACCCGATTGTCCATGTCCATGGGTAATGCATACATGCATATAAGATCTTTGTTTAATCTCTTCCCGCCCCCCACCTCCCTTCATCTGAGACTCGTCAGTCTGTTCCATTTCCATGCCTCTGATTCTGTTTTATTTACCAGTTTATTCTGTTCATTAGATTTCTTATTTGTTTATTTTGATTTTTAGATTGAATTGTTGATAGATATGTATTTGTTGCCATTTTGTTGTTCGTATTTTTCATCTTTTTCTTCTTCCTCCTCTTAAAGAATACCCTTCAATATTTCATATAATAGTGGTTTGGTGGTGATGAACTCCTTTAGCTTTTTCTTGTCTGTGAAGCTCTTTATCTGACCATCAATTCTAAATGATAGCTTTGCTGGGTAATCTTGGTTGTAGGTTCTTGCTATTCATCACTTTGAATATTTCTTGCCCCTCCCTTCTGGCCTGCATAGTTTCTGTTGAGAAATCAGCTGACAGTCTTATGGGTACTCCCTTGAAGGAGTACTGCTTTTCTCGTACTGCTTTTAAGATTCTCTTTGTCTTTAGCCCTTGGCATTTTAATTATGATGTGTCTTGGTGTGGTCCTCTTTGGGGTCCTTTTGTTTGGAGTACTCTGTGCCTCCTGGACTAGTAAGTCTATTTCTTTCACCAGGTATGGGAAGTTTTCTATCATTATTTCTTCAAATGGGCTTTCAATATCTTGCTCTCTCTCTTCTTCTGGCACCCCCATAATGCAAATGTTGGTACGCTTGAAGTTGTCCCAGAGGCTTCTTACACTATCTTCATATTTTTGGATTCTTTTTTCTTTTTGCTCTTCTGGTTGAGTGTTTTTTGCTTCCTCATATTTCAAATTGTTGATTTAATTCTCGGGATCCTCTAGTCCAGTGGTTCTCAACCTCTGGCCCTTTAAATACAGTTCCTCATGTTGTGACCCAACCATAAAATTATTTTCGTTGCTACTTCATAACTGTAATGTTGCTACTGTTATGAATCGTAATGTAAATATCTGATATGCAGGATGGTCTTAGGCGACCCCAGTGAAAGGGTCGTTCGACTGCCAAAGGGGTCGTGACCCACAGGTTGAGAACTGCTGCTAGTCCAAGCATGTCAAACTCATAGGCTAACATGGGCCTCATAAACAAGCCATATGGCCCACGTGTTTGACATGCTTGCTGTAGTCTATTGTTGAATCCCTGTATATTCTTTATTTCAATCAGTGTATGCTTAATTTATGACTGGTCCTTTTCTATTTTTTGTTGTTGTTAACATTCTCATTAATATCCTTGAAAGTCTAAGTCCCTTGGAGGTTTCTAGGAGATTCTTGAGTAACCTTATAACTGTGATTTTGAACTCTATATCCAGTAGTTTGCTTGCTTCTATTTCTTTCATTTGTGACATGTTTCTTTGTCTCCACATTTTGGCTAATTCCATATGTTGTTTCTATGTATTGGGTAGAGCTGCTATGTCTCCTTGAATTGATAGAGTGGCCTTGTGTAGTAGGTGTCCTATAGGGCCCAGTGGCTTAGCCTCCCCAATCACCTGAGATGGACACTCTAGGAGCACCCCTTTGTGGGCTGTGTTCACAGTCTTATTGTAGTTGAGATTTTATTGCTATTGGTGTCACTGGAAGGAATTGACCTCCAGGCCAATGGGCTGTGAGGACCAGCTGTGACTACAGTGGGAGAGCTGCTGTGCAGGAGATAACCTTATTGAGCAGGACTTGCTTCAGTGGGGCTTTGGTTCTCAAGGCATGTGCCCCTTGAGTGTGTCACTTATGGATGTGTAGAGTTGTAATCTGGTATGGTCTGACACTGACCACTGGGTGCACTGGCTCTTGGTTCTCCAGGGAGGTGCAAAGTCAGCCACTGCCTGGGGCCACCCAGCAGGAGCTACAGAGAGATCTGCAGATTCCTCCTCTTTGTATCGGGTTTGGAAGTGCCTAGACGAGACCTGACTGTGAAGCAAGGCAGGCTATATTGCTGGTGCCAGGTCTTGAGCCTTTTATTGATAGGTTTGGGTCTCCCTGACCCAGCTGCAGCTTGTTGAGAGATTTTAACCTGAACAAGGACAGGCTATTCATATGCAAAAGCTGCTTCAGGCAGCTTGGGTTGGGCTGCAAATTGGATGAGGTGGGGTCTCAGGGAATCACCAGGGTGGAGCAAACAGAAATGGCTGCCAGTCAGCACTGTAACTGGGAAGGTCCCAGCATAGGAACAATGATCCCTGTAAGCACCTCCACCTGGGAGAAAGCCACCCCCGAGTTCCTGCCCCGATGCTGGACAATCCAGTTCCTCCTCATATTTGTCTGTATCCCCCAGAGCCTTGCCCGGCACTGGAGCTCAGTTTGTGGTTCCCGAGTTTTAAGAGGAGCAGCTGGGTCTCCAGCAGCCTCTGTGTCACTGAGCCCCAATCTGCATTGGTTTTTACAGCATGTAGTTCTTATTGCCTGTAGGGACTTCTTTTCCCTGCTCTGGGACCCTGGGCTGGGTGTCTGGTGTGGGGCTGGGACCCCTTGCTCCTCTGGGAGGCCGCCCCAGAGGCAATCTCCCTCCTGATTAAAAAAGTGGTACACATGGTTGCCCGACCAGCCCCTTCTGCGCTTCCGCACCTCCTACCAGTCTCTGTGTACTTTCTTCTTTACTTCTCTAGTTGTGGGACTTCCATTCAGCCAGCTTTCTGGCAGTTCTGGATGATGGTTGTTCTGTATTTTAATTGTAATTTTGATGTGGTTGTGGGAGGCAGCGAGTACAGGCATTTGCCTATGCCACCATCTTGGTCTCTTTTATCTCACACTTCTTTTTGCTCAGGAGACTGGGTTCAGATCCTGAAAAGCAGGATCTCACCAGACTGAACTCAAGGTATCATCTGTGACTGATATTATCTGAGCCAAGCTCATGGGTTGTTGGTAGAATTCAGCCTCTTGTGGTTGTAGGACCATTTTCTTTCTGATTGTTGGCTGGGGTACACTGTCCGCTCCTAGGGGCCACCCTCAGGTCCTTGCCATGTGTCCTTCTACTTAGGTGACATGGAAGGAATCTTGAGAGCAATCTCAGAATTATGTCTGCCACCCTAATTTGTTTACTACAATACGAAGGACAAATATGAATTTTTTTTTTACTTAGTCTTTTCTGCTTTATACATATTTGTTTCCTTTAATGCATGTCCACTTTGAGATATTTTAAGAGTCTAGATTTCTTGAGGAAGACCAGCAAGTTTCCTAATATTAATCTTAAGAAAAATCAGTGGATGTAGAGGAGGGGTTGCTATAGAAAGACAATTCTCAAAACCGAAATTCTACCATCACATTGTTTTGTAGGTACCTCTCAGTCGGGAAGGAGAAATACAGCAAATGTGAAATTCGGAATTTTGCTTTATTTCTCAGTTTAATGATACAAAGAGGGACTGAAGAATTCCAGAGTTTTTCTCTTCTGGTTTTTTGAAGCTGTCCTTTGAAAGCAGGGAGCAAGCATATATGATTTCTATTGAGATAAGTAGTTGACATGAGCCAGAGACCCAGAAAGGCAATTTAGGCTTATGATTGTTTTAGTTTCTTTTCTCTCACTGGGAAAGTACAATGGAAAAGTTGACAAATATGCATGGCTCCAACTTCAATAAAAATATTTAGACACATTCTGTTTTCTACCTTGAGCAACATCCAATTAAAACACTGAGTTTTCTTTTTTTCTCCTTAAAATTCCAATTCTTTATTAGTCTTTCCTAACTATATTAAGCTATAATGTTGTTGTTGTTTTTCTTTACTACCTGTTCTATACCTACCCTTAATGGAAAGAAATAGCAGTGTATTTATTTTATTAGAGAAATTAGCTTTAGTCTTTTAGAGCTCTAATTATTGCTACTTTTAGTGCTTTTATTATTGCTACTTTGTATATATCTGTCTTTTTGTTGATCATTCTGAATCAAAGTTAACAGGTAGAAATAACTTCACATTATTTAAATTGTCCAGGAATTATTGTAGTTATCATTTTATCTTTAAATGCTTTTAGGAAATTAGAAATTGAAAGAAAAACAAGAGATTGCTATCTTGAGTAATGGATTTTTAAAAAATGATTGTGTCATCAATGCACAAATTCTAACTTTATAAACATAAGTTACATGGCATCTTAGATATGCTTTGACTTGTTTGTCAAAGGAGAGAAGATCTTAGACCTTAGCCATGGATTTTGGTTTCTTTAGTTTTACACAATTTTTTTTTAATGGAGAAGTTAACTTTTAGAAAACAAATTAAAAAACAATTAAAACAAACAAAACCTATGTATTACTTGTGGGACTTGGTTTCTTCTGACAATTAAAAAAATCCAGGCATGTTCATGGGACAAAGAAAAGGAGTGCTCTATCTGGCTATTGTCTGTTTTGGTTTTTATTTTCTCTTTTTAACAGTTTCATTGGGGCATAGTTGACATAAACTGTGCATATTTAAAGTGTACAATGTAATACATTTTGCCATATGTGTGCACTGTGAAACCATTATCACAATTAAGATAATGAACATATTCATCATCCATATTTTTTTATGCATCAATAATAGTGGTTTCTTTTGTTTGTTTTATTGCTTGGTATCCATTATGGGAATATACTAAAATCTATCCATTCACTTGTTGATAGACATTTTGCGTGTTTCTAGTTTTTGGCTGTTACAAATAAAGCTGCTATGAACATTTGTGTATAAGTCTTTATGGCTATGTGCTTTAATTTCTTTTGGGAAATACCTTGAAGTCGAAACCCTAGCTCATAGTATAGGCTTATATTTAACTTTTAAGGAACTCTTTAAACATTTTACCAGAGAGTATCATTTTACATTCTAACTAGCAATGTATGAGAGTTTTAGGTCCTCCACATCCTTGCCAACACTTCGTATGGTCAGTCTTTTTCATTTTAGCTATTCTAATAGCAATATAGTTGTGTGTCTCATTATTTTAATTTTTATTTATTTTTTAAAATATTTTTTTAATGATTTCAGAGAGGACGTGAGAGGAAAAGAGAGATAGAAACATCAATGATGAGAGAGAATCATCGATTGGCTGCCTCCTGCACGCCCCCTACTGGGGATCGAGCCCGTAACCTGGGCATGTGCCCTTGACTGGAATTGAACCCAGGATCCTTCAGTTCACAGGCCTCAGGCTCTATACACTGAGCCTAACTGGCTAGGGCAAATATCTCATTTTATTAATTAACAGTATTTAATTTGGAATTACAAGGCTAACCTGTTATGCTAACTGACCTTATTCTCTTAAACATTATAAACAGCTAAAATACCAAATATATAGAGATTCTTTAATTTTAAAAAATGCTAAAATGTGTGTTTGCTTCTAGTAAACTTTTATAAACTTCATTGTGAATCATCCTGGGTAAAAGATGCTTACGATTTGGGGGTTTCTTTCTGCTCAGTAAGAAATCCTTAGCCAGGGTGGTGAGTGGATCTTTGCCCAAAGTTAGTGGCCACATAAGAGCTCTATTTTATAGTAGCTTTGTTCTTGAAACAGTGTACTTTTATGGCCCTATTTTCATAGAATCAATTTAAAATTTCCTAATTCATTAGTTTATTTCTGGACAGATTATTATATCACTTGATTAGATTCAGTTAATCTGTTTACTATTTCATTCTGTTAAAATCACTTCTGTGCTAACTATGAGTGCCACAAATCCTTCAGGATTAAAATGGCATCTGTTAGAATCCCTTTGTGGCTTTGTCTAACTGTGGGCACAGTTTTAAGGTCATGACATTAATACCTCTGTTAATAAAAAACATAACAGTGGTTCTGGTTATGTAATATAAATATTTTTTTTCTTATTTGAAAGTCTTTCCAAATACTGTCTAGTTATCATGCAGCCCACAACTTTCAAGGAAACAAAAATGAATGATATGGTTATGTTTATTGTAAAGCAGGACCATTTTGATAGTAAAATATGACAGTCATTTATCTGTACCCCAAGTTATTTATTACTGTATCTAAAGGAAGCAATTGAATTAATGGACTTAAAAATTGTCTTCAAGTTATATTTTTCTTCACTTTATGTTCATCCCTTTCCCATTTCTGTATTTCTTTCATTCCTTTGTCTTCTCTTTTATTTGGCACTAATGATCTAAAGAGTTATAATAAAGGTAAATAAAAATAGCGGAGAGATGATAATGGTAGGCAATTGCCAAAGATAGTGATTTATAAGGTATAGTTTTGTTTGATTTTTAGAAAGCTGCACTAACATTACATTAAATCTTGAGATTAAGTGGTCACAGGATGTGGCAGTTTTTAAAACATTTTAAATATATTTTCTAGCATAGATATAAATTTAAAATATCAAATCTAGAGCATACAATGGAGTAAAGTCAGCCCCTTCAATAAAAGGTGTTGGGAAAGTTGGACAGGTACGTGCAAAAATATGAAACTACACCATCAACTTATACCATACACAAAAATAAACTAAAAATGGATAAAAGATTTAAATGTAAGTTGTGAAACCATAAAAATCCTAGAAGCAAAATCTCAGACATCTCAGGTAGCAATGTTTGCCAATAAATTACTCAGGGCAAGAGCAACAGGAGAAAAGAAACAAATGGGATTACATCAAAATAAAAAACTTCACAGCAAAAGTAACCATGAGAATGGAGCCTACTGTATGGGAGAACATTATTTGCTAATGACATATCTGATAAAGGGTTAATATCCAAAATATATAAGGAACTCACACAACTTAACAAAAGGAAGACAAACAATCCAATGGAAAAGTGGGCAAAGGACCTAAATAGATACTTCTTCAAAGTGGGCATACAGATAGCCAAGAGATATATGAAAAAATTCCTCTCTGAAATAAATTTAAACACACACACACACGCACACACACACACACACACACACACACACACACACGAAGGGAGAGAGAGATAGAAACATTAATGATGAGAGAGAATCATTGATTGGCTGCCTCCTTCATGCTCCATACTGGGAATTGAGTCCCCAACCTAGGCATGTACCCTGACTGGGAATTGAACTGTGACCTCCTGGTTCATAGGTCGATGCTCAACCACTGAGCCACGCCAGCCAGGCTCCCTTCCTCTCTGAAATCAATAAAAATATATTTAAAAAAATAGATGAGTGGATAAAAAAGCTGTGATACAGTGACACCATGGAATACTATGCAGCAGTAAAAAAGGATCTCTTACCCTTTGAGACAACATGGAGGGATCTGGAGAGTATTATGCTAAGTGAAATAAGCTAGTCAGAGAAAGACAAGTATCACATGATCTTGCTCATATGTGGAATCTAATGAACAAAATAAACTGATGAACAAAATAG
>NW_005366245.1:1022274-1036680 GCF_000412655.1 Myotis brandtii | reverse complement strand
GTGCATGAAAATTCATGCACTGGAGGGGGCTCCCTCAGCCCGGCCTGCCCCCTCTCACAGTCCGGGAGCCCTCAGGGACGGGAGGAGACCTGGCGATCAGGGGAAGGCAACGCCCCCTCACACCTCTGCTGCTGCCATTGCTGGCAGCACAAGCCTCTGCCGGCCCTGGTTACCTGAGCCTCGGGAGGCCCTGGGCGGCTAAGGTCTGAGGGGACTAGGGGACTCCAGAGGCAGGTACACTGCTGCCGCCCCAGCGGGACTGAGGGGACTGGGCACCACCATCTTGTGGCTGTGGGCACCACCATCTTTTGAGGGTGTGACAGTCAATTAGCATAATACCTCTTTATTATATAGGATATGCATAACCCATGGACACAGTCAATAGTGTCATGAAGGCCTGTGGGGAGAGGTGTGAGTTGCGGGGGGGGGAGGGGGGTCAGTGGCAAAAAGGAAGTATATGTAATACTTTCAACAACAAAAATAAATTTTAAAATATATACATTAAATCTGTTGTTGGCTAGATGACATTGCAGTACAAAAGCAAATGTTCCTTCTGTATTTCAGAATTCTAACAAGTACCAATCAGAGATGCATAGAAATCCTTCACTAAATAGACCAAAAAAAATTATAAATAGAAATTAACAGAGGATTAATAAAACATAATTAAGACCTGATTGAATCAAGCAACGAGAAATTGTGTTAAAAATTACTTTTATTTTTTCACTTCCTTATTTATAGGAAATAAGAAAAACTGATTTCTTTAAATATAAATTCTTCTCCACATTCTTCTCCCCCTCTCCCCATTCTCCTAGTGGTACTCTGAGAAACTTGAGTGGTATCCTGAGTAGGATTTTTTTAAACAGCTTTATTGAAATATAATTCAAGTGCCATATAATTCACCCTTTTAAAAATGCACCTTCTGTAGTTTTTAGTGTAAGCAAAGAGCTGTAAAACAATATAACGTTTGGGGACCTTTTTATCATATGGATAGGATTCTGTAGCTCCAGGCTGGCCCTCTGCGTAGCCCTGCTTCTTGCTCCTCCCTCCGTCACTACTAATGGAGGAGTAGTTTTCTCCCAATAAAGCATGCTACCTCACTCTGACTCTAGTGTGTCCCCTCTCCTCCCCACTGGCTGCTGCTTCAGAGTGATAGCCAGAGTCTTTAGATCCCTAAAGTATCAGGCACCAGTCTGTGCCCTCCCTCTCCACCCCCCACCCCCACTCTAGGGACGAAGCACTCCAATGTGTCCCATTGAGCTTCTTTCACTGGCTTCATGTGAAAAAATGACACTTTTCCCACACCCCTCCTGCTTTGGAGAAGCATGAAAACCAGCACAACTCTCTTCAAAGAGATCCTTAGGCAATTTTCTCTCTACTCTTCATGCCTGTGTGTTGGCTTTAGAGCTATCTAACTGGTTCTCGGACATATCACTGTGGAAATTTACAACAGAATAGTCTTTTTTCACAAGTTATGTTACTACTGATTGCTAATAGTATCTGGATGCCTCTATTAAAAAATTCCAATTTAATATACTGTTTTATTTAGAAGACAACTCAGAATATCTCTTAGGAGTCAGTTTCTGTTTTTTCCCTTTAATAAATTGAATTTAAACATTTTTCCTTTTTTATCATATGATAAAGTACATGAAAAGCCTAGGGAGAAAAAAAAAAAAAAAAAAAAAAAAAAGCCTAGGGAATTTTTGGTGGTTTAATCTGAATAAATAATCATACTTCTTATACAGGCTAAATAAAAACTATTTTGGCTTTTTAAAGTAGTATCGTCTCCTCCTTCCCTTTTTTTAATCCTCACCTGAGGATATGTTTTTTTATTATTATTTATTTATTTATTTTTTTTAGAGAGAGAGAGGTGAAACATCGATGTAGGAGAGAAGCATTGATCAGTTGCCTCCCATATGTGCCCCAACCTGGGAATCGAACCTGAAACCTAGGAATGTGCCCTAAATAGGAATCGAACCTGCAACCTTTTGGTGTACAGGACGACACTCCAACCAACCGAGCCACCTGGCCAGGGCTTATATCTTCCCTTTGAACTACCACATTGTACATTTAAGTAGACACCCCTCAAGGCAGACCCTAAGCATAAAATGCTATAGTACACATTTGAAAAGGAAAGTAACAGGACAAGGCTGGCCTCATTTTGTTGCTGGAGTTGCTTTTTTCATTCTGAGTTAAACTATCATAAATGTAAATTAAAAGAAACTATTAGCTTTTTCTGTTAGTTAGCCTTTTATAGGTTAATTTTAAAATTTAACAAAAGATATATTACAGAAAATAAGTATTTAATGTTTTTCACTCCCTTTAGCTTCGTAGCTTCTTTTCCCAATCCATCTGCTTCTGCCTACCATAATATATACATTGCCATTGTGCTTGAATTGGTTTGGTCTGGGTAGAAATTTTAGTAATCACTGTAAAGTGCAATTTTCTTTTCAAGAAGTATCAATTCAGGAAAATCTATATAGGAAGTTTTGACTAGCTGCATTTTTCCTTCCAAAAGGAAAATAGGATTATTGAGACCCAAAGAAACCTTAAATGGTATCAATAGATCACCTACTTAATTGAATGCCACTGAAAAAATTGACCCTACAAAAATGTTATCACAAAGGCACCTTTCCAAATTTTTATAGAGTCTTAGATTATGAAGATGCTTATAGGAATAACCTCTTTCCTTGTCATAGTACCCAGAGGATTATTATTATTATTATTATTATTCCTATGTCATAAATGGGAAACTGAGGTTTAAAGGTGAAATTATTTTCCCAAGGGCAAATGGTAAGTTGGCAGTGTAGGTGTGGAAGAAACTTTACTCTTTACGGTTCTTTCTATTAGTCTAATAATTAAATCTATATGAGACAGATTAACAAGAGAAAATAAACAAATTTAATTACATATGTATGTATGGGAACCTCACGTACATGAGAGAGTCAGATACCCCACAAACACAAGAGGTTCAGAGACAGAAAGTTAAAGGAGGTATAATATGGCATTCTGAACTAAGGGTGAGGTAAGGCAACTTGGGGCTGCAGAGGGGAAGAAGGTCATTTAAGGATGAAAAGTAGAGCAGATGTTCAGTAATTAGATGTTTGCCCTGTCCTCGAGATAGGGGGGGGAAAAAGTAATCTCTAGTAATAACTCCTTTAATGGGCAAGGCCCCAAATTTAAATTCTTTGAGGAGAGATTTAAGTTTCTCACAAGCCTGCAGGGTCTCAATTTGCCATCAACTCAAAATAATTCACATGCTAAAGTGGCACACTTTGGAGAGGCCTGTTCTGAACTTCCTCAGCAGCAAAGCTAGGTCTAGAAATAGTTGAGTCCATTCAGTGTACGATTTATAGTTCTAGTATACTAGAGACCCGGTGCTCGGATTCATGCACCACTGGGGTCTCTCAGCCTGGCCTGCGGGGATGGGGCTGAAACCCACCTGGTGCACAGATTCATCCCGGGTGTGTCCGGCCTGTCTCGCCCAGTCCCGATGGGGGCTGATCGGGGCAATCAGGGCTGATAGGGGCCTGCCGGCTGGGGAGGGACCATGGGAGGTTGGCTGGCTGGGGAGGGACCAGGGAGAGAGCTCCAGGGCGTGTCCGGCCCATCTTGCCCAGTCCTGATAGGCCAGACCCTAGCAGCAAACTAACCTACTGGTCAAAGCGTCTGCCCCCTGGTGGTCAGTGTGCCTCGTAGTGACTGGTCTAACAGTTGAATAAACGGACAGACACTTAGCATATTAGCTTTTATTATATAGGATTATAGTATATACGTTGGAGATACAGAAATCAATCAATGAATGGAAGACAGATACTCCATCTTATTCACAACTTCTCCCAGTATGTCTATAGGGTCTCCTCTCTACTCCTCCTACTCTTTTTACCTGGATGGGTAGGGTGAAACTTGGAACTGTAATCTGAAAGGTCTTCAGTTCAGTCTGGCTGCTTTGGTTTAATCATATGCACTTTGGCCTCCTGGGACCCTGCGGTCTCTCTGTCTTCTCCCATGAAATAGTCGTCACCACTATTCTCTAGTTCTGTCTCTGAGGTTGACTCTATTGTACTAGGGCAAGTAATTGTTTTGATGTTTTTCCCCCCCTTCAATACCTTTACCCTCTATGAGTTTAAGTGTAGGATTATATTTAGATTGAAAGCCATATTGAAAAATTAGGTAGACAGGGACCTCATAGATGAGAACTTTCACTCCTGCAAGTGCAGTAAACTTGATGTGTAGACCATCTGTTACCTTTGTTTCCTAGGTAATATGCACGTGTCACTAGCTGAGGCCCTGGAGGTTCGGGGTGGACCCCTTCAGGAGGAAGAAATATGGGCTGTATTAAATCAAAGTGCTGAAAGTCTTCAAGAATTATTCAGGAAAGGTAGGTCTTCTTTTTTTTTTTTCTTAATTTTGAATATTGGGTAGCTGAAAATTGATAAAGGGGCAGAGTATAGAAGAGTACTTTCCTTACCTCTCTTAGGGATAAAAAAGCTCAGATCTTTTTTACCTTTATTTGAACATCTTTGATGTGCCTGATATTGTGCTAGGGACTAAAAATATAATGATGATCAAAATAAAAAAAATGTTCTCTGTCTGTAGGGAGTTTATAGTCCAGTGTGGAAAACAATTATTAATAAAATATTTATAATAAGCAAATGTAAAAAATTCAACCATGACAAGGCTACATAGGAGAGGATCCAGGGATTCTATGAGAACTCATAGTAGGAGAATTTGACATGGTCATGGGAAGGAAAGGGAAGGCCTCCCTGCATATATCAAGCTAAGACCTGAAAGGAAAGGAGAGGTTAACCAGGTTAAGGAGGAGGGGAAAACATTCCTGGCAGAGAGAATAATATGTTTATCCCTGTAACTCTAAACTGGAATAATGTATACTGAATAACTTCCTTGGTGCTTCCCTGTGGACGTAGTCACCTGCTCCAAATGGTCATGTGGCATTTTGGAGCCGGAAAAATGAAGAAGTCACCCATTGGTTGACCAAAAACATTTGATATCATGCTGAAAAGTTCCACATGAAGCTTTTACACCATATCAACAACACCTGTTTAGAACAGTAGGTAAAGAATCAAACTTCATCTTTGATTGGAATGAATTAATCAGGTACAATAAACAAACATAGATGAGGTAATAATTCTGCAAGTTTGGTCCCTGGATGAGTAGCATCGGCATCACCTTGCAAATGTATTAGAAATGCAAATACTTAGGCCTACTGTAGACCTAACTGAATAAGAAACTCCTGGGGGTACAGGCCAGCAGCTTGTGTTTTAACAAGTTTTTAAGGATATTCTGATGCATTTTATATTTGAATTACTTACTAAGGGCATGGGGACCTTTTTGGAAGTTGTAGGGGTGAGCATTGATTGAGTACAGATTGGGGACAGATGGTAAAGTTTGTCATCATTCTTGATGTTGCTGTTATTTTCCCATCCAGGGACTGGAACTTAAAACAGTATTAAGTCCCACCCAATTCTGCTGTAACTGGATGTTTGATTAGAATTAGGATAAATCTAAAGAAAAGTAATTCCTTTTATTTAATGCCACTTACCTAAAATCCAGCTATTTTAATAGACCTTGTAGCTTTGTTTGCTTTATTTTAGTTTTTTCAGAAAATTTGAAAGGATAGGCACTCTAGACTATAGAACAGGTAGCCATGCTCCAAAGGTGTTGTTGAAGAAAGGATATGTTGGTGGCATTACTCAGTTAATTAACAATAGTCAGTTAATATTTAAGAAACATTGAGTTGTGAGGTATTGCATGGAAGATCCTGATAAGAAGAAGTCACTGTTGCCCTTAAGGGATTTATTCAGATCAGATGCATATGAAACAGAGTGCCAAATGAGTGATAGAGACAATAAGAACTACAGATGTTCCTTCAGAGGAGGGAGAGATAATACCTTTTTATTGTACTATTGGCATAATCACTGCCCTAGCCATGACTCAAGGAATAGAAGCATCTTGCATACTCTTGAGTACTCTTTCTTTCAAATTTCGTAATTTTAATAGAGATTGAGTGTCTGATTGTAAAGTACTTGTCATTATTGCATAACATATTGGCACGTTACAATAAAGAGACTTACTGGATGTGTTATAAAATTAATTGTAAGGCAGCTATGTCCTAAACACTGTCCATGGGAGTTGGTTACCATAGGCCTTCAGTCCAGTTCACAGAATAGCATCAGTAATATAGACAAATTGAATTTGGATTCCTTGGCCGTCTGGAGATTACCAACTATTAGGACTGCCAGTTGGAAATTTCTATTTGGGAGGAAAATTTTGCTTATGTGATTGAGTTTATCTGAAATCTAGGATTTTTTATTTCTTGTATTTGATAGCACACTGTCATTTTTTGCCACAAGTATTTTTTTTTCCTTACTGACCTGAAATAAAATACAGGTTTCCCCTTCTATATGAAAGCAGAGCATTCCTATGAAAATTCAGCTTTTGTTAAGCTGAAATATGTAAATCAAAGAAGCTAGTGCCATTAATTTGTATGGAAAAAATTTTTAGTGTTTCCAGATCTCCCAAATAACCTACCAAATCATGCCAAATATGTTTTATTACATCTAATTTTATGTTAACACCTTTACAAGTTCTCTTAGACTTTTCTGATTACCTTAGAACACACTTTTATAATGGATATATAAGTTAATGGAGATAAAGCACAGATGCTCTCAGACACAGTTCAAAGCTGTGAGAGCTTGATGCTGAGTGTGGTTCCCAGGTGTTATAGAACAGAAAGAGTTCATCCACGTGGTACTAACAGCCAAACACCAAAAATGGAGAATTGCAGTGGAGGCGCCATCCAGGAGACCAGCAAACTGGTGCTCCAAAGCCTGAACTCCCCACAACGGGTAGCTTACAGAGTATATAGGGCAAAATCGCAAGACACTGTGGGTTGGGGCTTCGGGGTCATGCTGGGAACTGATTGGTTGGAGGTGAGGAAGAGTAATAAATCATTTCTTTCTGTCTTGAGGACAGTTTTGAGATCTGTTCCCTTGTTCCTCTATCCAGTCTCATGGGAAAGTAGCCAGGGCCAGGGGGCCCTTCCACCTTAGGACTCAGGCACTGATGCATAACAGCTCAACATGTTATCTGTAGCTGGCCAGAGGTCTAGACCTTGTGACCAATATTAGTCAGATCCTGGCTGCTATCTTCTGCTGCCCCTAGAGTTGCTGATTATCCAGGGAAAAGGCAGGTCTCTGAGGGATAGAGAGAGATAGAGATGATTTCTGAAGCTAGGATTTAAAGCTAAGTTTAATCAACATCATAAGGACCCTCAGTTTCACTGGGAAGAGCTTGGCAGTACCACTCTCGCTGCCCAGGTGCCCTGCCTCTGTAATGGCTCTCTGCATGACAAATGCCGAGTGCTGTATTTTCACCTTTTTTGGTAAAAGATAAAATCCTCTTTGGATTTCTTTCAGTTAGCAAAGACAAGTATTAATATAGATCTTTAATAAAAGCCAAGTGGAGTAAAACAGACTTTCAAAAAGCGGGGATACCTGTATTAGTTTGCTTATTTTGTGGTTCTGTAGTAAACACCCTTATGAATAATGACTAGTATTGTTAGTGAAATAAAAGCAGGTAAAATACAATGGTCTCTAAGAATTTTGTTTTTCTAAAATTTGTTTTCTTCTCTTTTCTGTATCTAGTTTTGGTTCTTAGGAATGGCTTTTTCTTCCTACCTTTTTGTTTTTGTGGTATTTTTTGTTTGTTTTTTTGTTAATTCTCATCCAAAGATATTTTTCCATTGATTTTTAGAGAGTGGAAGAGAGAAGGAAAGACAGAGAGAAACATTTATGTGAGAAACACAACGATTGGTTGCCTCTTGCACAAGCCCTGACCAGGGTCCGGGCTGGGGAGGAGCCTGCAACCAAGGTACATGACTTTGACAGGAATCCAACTTGGGACCCTTTGGTCCGCAGGCTGATGCTCTATCCACTGAGCCAAACCAGCTAGGGCTCTTCCTACCTTTTTTAACCTGTATGTTCCTGTGTGTTTTTCAGTATTTAAGTGAAAGTTGACATTCCTATTAATAAAAGGCTGGTAATAAGCATTTCTACTGTAGGGTTATTGAACACAGGTCAAGATAATTATTTCTTCATCTTTTTGAGTCTCCTTGCAATTTTAGCCTTTAAAAAACACACACATACAAACTTGTGGTTAATATTTTAAAAATAACCATTGCTAAGCATGGCTTTGTTGGAAGATACCATATTCATATGAGTTTCTCTTCAGAGGAGGAAAGGTAAAACTTTTTTCAAATGTATAATTCTAAACATTTATTTGATAGTTTTGATAATAATTGGTTTTCCTGTGTTAGATGTAAGTTTCTTCGTTTTATTGTCTTGGGTTTATTAAAATTTGCAATCTGTGTGATTACTTTTTAGAATTGTTTGAGATTTGGTTGTGGTCTTGCACATGGTCTAATTTTGTAAATAATCTGGGAATTTGGAAAGTATTTTCTGTGCCTAGGGTATAATTTAAGCTTATTCATGCATGTGCTTTGAAAATTTGTCTAGGTTTTTATTGCTTTGTATACTTGATTTGTCAAATCTTTCGGGATAGTTAAAATCTTCCACTATATGATGTTTTTGTCTGTCTTGCTGTCATCATGTTTTCATGCAATTTTATGTGATATGTATAATGGCTAATTTAAATAGATTGGATATTTTATTGATTTAAATTAAGCCTTTCTTTTCTTTTTACTCTTCACCTTAAATTCTACCTCGTGTGCTCTTAACATTGCCACCTGTGCTTCCTTTTCTTTGTCATTTACCTAGAAAATCTTTCCTTCTTCATTTTCAACTTATCTGTGTTGAAACTTAGTTATTTCGTATAAATAGTAGATAGCTGGATTTCACTATTTTTGGCCAGCTAAGGCCAAAAATTAAATTGAAAATTAAATGTGGACATTGAAATAAAAATTCTGGAGAAATTTTATTAAGGGTCCTCCCTTCCTAATTATATGCTTCTTATTCCATTTTGTTAACAGATTGGAAAGCATAGCTTATCAACTGATTGAAAAACATACACATTTAAGATTTTAGCTTTTACATCATGGATAAACTCATGCAGTAGCTTAGTGGTCCTAGATAATAAAAAGCAATGTCATTCTCATACACATTCTGGGATATTATTGCTGCCTTGGAAAAATTAGCTTACAATTATATAGTTGCCCAAAACAGTGATTTTTTTTAAAAAAGTGATGAAATGATTGCTCTTTGTGAAAAATTGATCATTTGAATTTGTGGAATTTTAAGGTATAAAGTAGTTGATTGGTTGTTGTGAAAATTGCCTCTTCGAAACTAATGAGAGGGAAAGTGAAACAAGGAAGAGCTTAGGATAGGAGAAACAACAGGGGAGAGCATCGATGGGACTGCTTTGGCTTTAGAAATGTTATAGGAAAGAAATGAGCCTAGGCTGGGCTGCTTTGGGTCACTGAGAGGTCAGAAAAAAGAGCTTCTTAGGAACAGGTTCAGGGGGTTACCCTGGGACCCGCTGCTGCTGCCCATTGCTCCCCTATAAGTTAGCATTTTAAATTGGTAATTAGGAATAAATCTGACAAACGATGTGAAGACCTATATAATGAAAACTAAAAAACAATGCTGAGAGGAATTAAAGAAGACCTAAATAAATGGGAAGGCTATGCTGTGCTCCTGGATCAGAAGACTCAATATTGTTGTCTAAATTCTCTAAATTCTTTATATATTCAATGCAATCCCAATGGTTTTTTTGTTTGTTTTTAGAAAATTGTGAGTTGATTCTAAAATCCATAAGACAATTCAGTGGATTTAGAATAGCCCAAACAAATAGACCAAAATTTGAGGACTCACATAACTTTATTTCAACATTTATTATAAAGCTATATTAATCAAAATAAACAAATAAATCAATGGAACATTATAAAGTCCAGAAGAGATCAACATTTATATAGTCAATTGATTTTTGAGAAAGATACAAATGATAGTCTTTTCCAGGAATCTATACTAATAATAACCTAGGTGGTTGTCACGCCCTCACACATCACGCCCTAACATCGTCACAAGATGGCTATCACAAGTTGGCTGTGTGCACAGCGGAGGCAGGGCCCAGTGGAGGAGGAGGGTCACGGCAGGGGAGGGCAGTTGGGGGCGATCAGGCTGGCAAAGGAGCAGTTAGGTGTCAATCAGGCCGGCAGGGGAGTGGTTAGGGGGTGATCAGTCTGACAGGCAGAAGCAGTTAGGGGCAATCAGGCAGGCAGGCAGGCAGGTGAATGGTTAGGAGCCAGCGGTCCTGGATTGTGAGAGGGTGCAGGCCAGGCTGAGGGACAACCCCCTCTGTGCATGAATTTCATGAACCAGGCCTCTAGTGGGACTATAATAATTGGATATACATATACCAAAATTTTTTTTTAAAATATATTTTATTGATTTTTTACAGAGAGGAAGGGAGAGAGATAGAGAGTTAGAAACATCGAACCCAGGTACATGCCCTTGACCGGAATTGAACCTGGGACCCTTCAGTCCGCAGGCCGATGCTCCATCCACTGAGCCAAACTGGTTTCGGCCCAAAAATTTTTTTAAAATATATTTTTATTGATTTCAGAGAAGAAGGGTGAGAGAGATTGAAACATCAATGATGAGAGAAAACCGTTGATCGGCTGCCTCCTACACACCCTACACTGGGGATTGAGCCTACAACCCAAGCATGTGCCCTGACCAGGAATCGAACCCTGACCTCCTGGTTCAAAGGTCGATGCTCAACCACTGAGCCATGCCAGCCAGGCCCAAAACATTTTTTAAAAATAATTTTTTATCTTACCCCACACCACATACAAAAACTAATTCAAAATGGGTCATAGATTTAAATGTAAAACTTAAAATTGTAAAAATTATAGAAGAAAGCACAGGAGATAATAATTGTGACCCTGGATTAGGGAAACAGTTCTTAGATATAATACCAAATGCATGATTTGTAAAAGAAAAAAAAAGATAAAGTGGACATTATCCAAATTAAAAGCATCTCTTCTAAATACATTAAGAGATTGAAAGGAGTTAAAGGGTGGGAGAAAATATTTGTAAGTTATATAATGGATATAGGACTTATATCCATAGTATATAAAGAACTCACAAAACTCAATAGTAAGGAACAAACAACCCCCCCCTCCCAAATTGGGTAAAAGATTTGAACAGAAACTTTACTAAAGAAGATAACATGAAGTTATTAGTCATCAGGGAAATCCAGAATTCTTAATATCATTAATCATCAAGAAGATGCAAATTAAGACCACAGAAATACTAGTACACATCTATTAGAATGTTTAAAATTTAACAGACTAACCACACCAAGAATAGCAAAGACTTGACAGCAAGTGGAACTTTTATACATGGCTAGTGAGAATGGAAAATGGTATGGTTTTACACTTTGGAAACTGTTTAACAGTTTCTCAAAAAGTTAAATATACACGTACTACCAAAAGAAATGAAAATATATTTCCATACAAAGACTGGTACATGAATGTTCATAGCAAATTGTTTTTGCAGTAGCCAAAAGCTAGACACCAAATGTCTATCAACAGGTGAATGGGTAAACAAATTGTGGTATGTCCATGTAATGAAACAATAAAATGATCGAACTGCCTGGCTGCTGTGGCTCAGTGGTTGAGCCTCAACCTATGAACCAGGAGGTCATGGTTTGATTCCCAGTCAGGGCATGTGCCCAGGTTGCGATCCCGAGGGGGGAAGTGTGTGCAGGAGACAGCTGGTCAATGATTCTCATCATTGATATTTCTCTCTCTCTCCCTCTCCTTCCCTCTCTGAAATCAATAAAAATGTATATATTTTAAAAAGGAGCAAACTATTGATACGTGCAACAGCATAGATTAATTTCAAAATAATGAATTACACTGAGTGAAGGAAATAGACAAAAATAATACATGTTGTATGATTTTAATCTAAAATTCTAAAAAATACAGACTAAACAATAATAGTAAAGTTGATCAGTTGATTACTTGGGGATGAGAGTTACACAAGGGGAGGAAACTGGGATTACAAAAGTCTATGAATAAACATTTGGATGGTGGATATGTTTGTTATCTTCCTTGTGGTAACAGTTTCACAGGTATATTCATGTCATAACATCAAATTGCACTCTTTCAATATGTGTAGTTATTTTATGCAGTTATTTAATTAAAGCTTCTTTTAAAAATATATCAAGTATTTTCCAAAATTTGTTTAGTTTTTAAATTAAGAGCTTGACCTTTTTTCCTTAATTTGAAACTCATTTTTTGTTTTGTTCTTAAAAATATATGTTTTTACTGATTTTAGAGAGAGAGACAGGGAGAGGGATACAGAGATAGAAACATCAATGAGAGAGAAACATCGATCGGCTGCCTCCTCCTACATGCCCCCTACTGGGGATCGAGTCCGAAAACTGGATATGTGCCCTAACCAGGAATTGAACCAGTGAACTCTTGGTTCATAGGTTAATGCTCAACCATTGAGCCACACCAGCTGGGCTGAAACTCATTGTTTTTAAAATAAAATGTTTTCCAGTCAAAAGCCACATGTGGCTAATGGCTACTGCACTGGAATGTGCAGATAGAATTTGATGTCTTGCTAAATCGTGGTTCAAGAAAAAAATCAAAGCAATACATCTTCATATGAAAACAGAGTATTTACTGTCAGGAAAACCATCTCTGAACAAATTAATAAAAGATGTATTTCAGCTAGAAGGAAGAAAATAGCAAATGAATTAGTCAACATGATGGTAAATCTAAACAATCATTAGCTGTATAAAAGCTTAATAATGATGTAACTTCAAAATTACAAATAAAATAACATTTAGATTGATATAAACAATAGGAATTAAAACAGTTTGTTCCCTGGAAACAAACTATAAGTCACGAAATTAATTTAATATCTAGCATTTAAAAAATGAATAATGTGGGTTGTTTAACAAGTGTCTGAAGCACTTAGAGTAAACCTCTCCTGTCCCACAAATGCATAGTCAATACACTTGTTTAGATTTGAAGTTATTTGGCTCTAGATTTGATTCTGTTTTTGAGAATTGTAGAGATATTGACTTTAGAGTTAACATAGTCAAATATTCTTAAATGTGGTAAGGATAATCATAAAACCATAGCAGGAAAATGTAAAACTTTCAATGTGGTAGAACCAAAGGAGAACAAGCAACTCAGTGTGTGAGAAGGGAGACAGCACAGAACTTAAATACTTAATTCCTGACTTTTTTAAGCCTTTATAGGAAGTATAGAAAGTTTTTATGGATTAAGAGCTTTTGCATAAATATTTGTATAGTGTATGGAGCTTTTAAAAGACCAAAACCTAACTTGTCTGTATTACATTTCCAATTATCTACAATCACAATTTTGCTGTTTAACAGGGTGTATCAGTTGTCTTTGACATGCTACATCTTGCCCTGCATTTATAAGACCAGAATTAACAGGTTCTTCAAGTTAAATGTGTTTGAACCTGATAAAATTACCCTACTTGTTCCCTGGAAACAAACTATAAGACACGAAATTAATTTAATATCTAGCATTTAAAAAATGAATAATGTGGGTTGTTTAACAAGTGTCTGAAGCACTTAGAGTAAACCTCTCCTGTCCCACAAATGCATAGTCAATACACTTGTTTAGATTTGAAGTTATTTGGCTCTAGATCTTACAGACAATTTTATAAACTTAAAGAATCATACATTTAGAAGGGAAAGTTGCTGCGGATCATGCTATCTCTAGTGCCATACTTGCTGATTTTTTGTGAGTTTACTCATTATAATTATTGTTTCAATTTATATAGTTACTAGTGACCCGGTGCATTGATTCGTGCACATTGAAAGGAAATTAATTAGAAGGTGGCCAGCAGGTCAGGTCTGGGCGAGAGGGGTTGGACACGCCCTGGAACCAACCTCCCGAGGTACCTCCCCGGCATCAGCCGAGTGAGTGGTGTCCCTCCGGCAGGTGGGATCCCTCGGCCTGGCCTGCAGCGATCGGGCGGAAATCAGCTCTCCGACATCCCCCAACGGGTCCCAGAGTGCAAGAGGGCACTCTGCAAAGTTGCTGTCACACAGGGTGTGGAATGCAAATGCAAGAGTGCAGTAAACAAGATTAGGGGCTGACAGTGCCCCAGCAACAACATAATCCATGGCCAAAGGTAGAATCTCATGGGCACGTGAGGAATTGGGCTTCCTCCTCTCTGGTTTCAGGATGTGTCACCTGAGAACCGCCACTGCCAAGTCACTGCAGCTCGGCAGCTCCTGCATTGAGCGTCTGCCCCCTGGTGGTCAGTGTGCATCATAGCGACCGGTCAGATGATCGGACACTTAGCATATTAGCCTTTTATATATATAGACTAGAGGCCCAGTGCACAAAAATTTGTGCACTCGGGGGGCGGG
>NW_005366245.1:1015390-1020813 GCF_000412655.1 Myotis brandtii | reverse complement strand
TGAGAGGCTGGCAAGTGAGGCGGGGAACGTTGGAGTCTGCAGCAAGCAAGCCTCGTGCTCGCTTCAGTGCCTGGCTGCCGGCCGCCATCTTGGCTGACAGTTAATTTGCATATACTCACTGATTAGCCAATGAAAAGGGTAGCGGTCGTACGCCAATTACCATGTTTCTCTTTTATTAGTGTAGATAGGGATTTTGTTTAAATGTTGAGATATAATGTATACTGTAAAAAGCATTATTCTTAATTGTACAGCTTGAAGAATTTTATGAATATGTACACCCATATAACCACCACCATCACCACCACTGGGTGCTAGAATTATTCTAGCACCCAGGATAATTCTAGCACCCAGGAAGGCTCCCTCATGCTCCATTGTAATCAGTCAATTCTGGGTTACCAAGAGTAATCATTATTATGACGTATCATGTAGATTAAGTTTTGCCTGGAAATAAACATCATAAATAGAATCATACAATGTGAACTCTTGTGTTTTCTGTCTTCTTTTCCTCAACATTCTGAGATTTATCTACTTTATGTAACCAGGCTTTTCAAAAAATACATATTACAATTACTTTACTCTTTTCTCAAATAAAGGAATTAAAAGGTGGCTTTGTGCCTTGTATCACTTAGTAACAGTTAAGATTTTTACTTTTTTAGGGTGATGAGCACCAGTCATGGTTAACATTTTTATGAGGAATATATCCTTAATATTTCTTTTTGAAAAATGGAATATTTATCGTTCAAATAAGCCTCCTTTCCCCTTTATTCTTTGAGAAGGAAAATCTCTTTAAAATGTAAATGGGGGTGGGGGGGGCAGTGATTGAAGAACAGGAGAGAATGGCATTAGTGATCACAAAAATATGTCTCATAAGTAGTTACATATCAGGATTCTGTGGAATCATATCATCATAAATAAAGCAAATTTCTCTCTAGAAAACTATATATTTTCTTTTCCCTCTGAAACTGGAAATATTTACTAATATTCATTGACCTTTTCATTCAATTATCCAAGAATGAGATAAATGGTAGTCACCCCTTGACTGGTTTTTCGGTTTTTTTGTATAGAGCAGGCCTTTAAAAGTAAAGAGAAGTCGCTGAGATCATTTTTTTAATTGTGCGCCCCCCCCCCCCCCCGCTATATGCAGATAGCAAGGGTGGAAGATCTCCTTTAACTTAAAGCTTCCATATTGAAAAACAAACCAAAAACCTGGTGCTTTATAAAAGGCCTTTACCATAAAACTTATTTCTATTGCTAATTACCTCAGTTATAGTTTATTTTGTCTGGCAAAATATAATGTGGCAGCTGTATGATCTACAGAGGCTGTCATGAAGTTGTTAGGTGGCAAAATAAATGCGAGTGCTTTAAGAAGCTTAGCACTTGGTTCCAGAGTTGTTTCAACAAAATTGATAAGCTAGCAGCAATAAGATCAGGTTTTTAAATAGACGTTACCATTCACGATGAACAGTTTTACAACTGCTTGAATAGGATGGTCAAATAAAATATGACTGGTGTATTTTAAAAAGAAACTACCTTAAAGCAAATTTTTTTAGAAGTCCACTGCCTAAAATACTATTTATGTGGAATAATTTTGCTCTGAAAAGTTTGGATCTTCCTTGGAAAATAGAAATTGGTGTTAATCCCAGGATCTTTTCTAGGCACTGCTTGTATGCTTAATGATATATTCATCTATCAGACAGGGTAAAAAATGCTCACTCCAAGGCCTGAGGAGATACAATATAGATATTACTTGGATTTATAGAAAGTGTCAGAGAAGAAACAAAGTGTGTGGGCAGTTAATTTGTACTGTGCTTTACTTTAGGAGTGCGATTTAAAAATAAATTTTTAGGTGGGTAAGGCAATTTATTTCTGAATTCACAGTCAATGATATCCTGAGTTTGGTGTCATTTATTCAGCTTCCTTATACACAGAGAAGAGCTATTCAGGTCTCACTTCTAGTTTAAAATTATTTCAGATAGTCATTTTGCCTTTCTAATTCAAAATGACTTTATTAGAATTTGTATAAAATAGTTGTAACACTTTCTGGCTTGCCACAAGTCTTATAAAATGCCTCACTAGTGGCACTATAAGCTGAAAAAAATTTTTTGTAAAAATTATGGGAGGATATAAGTCATGCATACTCCATGATGTTCTTAGTATCAGTCAATTGACATAGAAGGTCAAGGAGCAACGTAATTGAGCTATGATACCATTCTATTAGTGGTCTTTATGTGTGTGTTGGGTAGATTGGTATGCACCTCTGAATCCCTAAGAAAGTTTTTAAAATATACTGTGCAGGATGCTGTGCCCCTTCTCCAGAATTCACATAAAAATTCTCAGTGACTGAGGAGACAGAAGGTCTGTGTTCTTAATTTCTCAAGCCCCCAAAGGCAGATGCTTTGGAAAATAACTTTGTTTCAATATTACAATGAACAAAGCTGACCCTCCCTTTGAATCATACTTCAAAAAGTAACTAAAAGTAATAAAGACTGGAGAATCAAATTAAAGATCCAGAGTATTCTCTGGGTGAATAATTTAGAGTTCTTAGTGTTTGAAAGTTGAAAGTAATGTTTTTTTTATAATAGCGCTCTAAAAATAACGCGCACGTGCAAATGTGTGTGTGTGTGCATGCGCGCGCCTGCCTTTAAAAACTATGGACCTATCCTATATAATAAAGAGCTAATATGCAAATGGTCATCGCACCCTCGGGCCCTTGTGCCCTTGCACTGTGGCTGGTCGACCTGAGGGTGGGCCGGGGGACCTGAGGCTGTGCCAGGGGACCTGAGGCCATGCCCC
Source organism: Myotis brandtii (assembly GCF_000412655.1). Classification (NCBI taxonomy): domain Eukaryota; kingdom Metazoa; phylum Chordata; class Mammalia; order Chiroptera; family Vespertilionidae; genus Myotis; species Myotis brandtii. The sequence continues at coordinate 1,018,020 of NW_005366245.1, read as the reverse complement.
CCACCCGGCTGGGCTTGATGGGGGACCTGAGGCTGTGCCCCCCCATCCTGCGGGGCTTGACAGGGGTGGGGCTGGCTGGGTCTGGGTCTCACAAGATTTTGAGGCATGCACGGGTGGGCGGTGACTTGACTCTGGGCAAGATTCTGACAGGAAGGAGATTTTCATATACATTTTACTAATTTTCTTTCGTCTTTGACACTTCTATTATAGAGAAAGGGCAAATAGCAATATTAAAATATTTCCTCAATAAGTATTAATTGGCTTGATTGTAAAATTTTAAACCAGTTTTTCTAAATTGGGGATCTAGGCTAACTAGGAATACAATGAAATAAATAGAAAACTTACAAAAGTATATTCCAAAAAAAAACTAAAGTAAAAATTAGTACTATTTTAGAATACTTTGTACCTTAAATCATCTGTATTTATAATATGACTTCTAGGTAAGAGATTTGTATGATTAGCAAGATCTGGGACCTACTACATCAGAATATAAGTTCTTAAGGATGAAAGGCTTATAGGAGTTTATGAAATGCTATTGAATACTTGGCTATATCAAGAAAATTTACATGATGTAAAATATCTTTGAAGAGACTATCAGCAATTTACATTATATAGATGTCTTAATTTCAATCACACAATTTTATTTTCATAAAGAGATTACTATTCTATTTTGTTTCATATTAGAGAAAATAAAGTTTTAAAAAGTAGTAACAATTATATAAGAAATTAATAAAATTTGAATGGGAAATCAATCTGTAGCAAGTACTATAATTTTCAGTGAGCCTTAAATAATTTATCACAAAGATTTACTATCAAGAAAATATTAAAATACAGGGGAAATACTCAAAATTTTTTGTTTACTTGTGCATTGTTATACCAGATGATTGATTTAACTACATATATATTTTTATGCCCATATGAACTAAATTTTTGAGAGAATTCTGTTTTATAATGCGACTTCATTAAATCCTTCAGAGTTTGAAACTGTGGCCTCTGCATAGATTTTTGCCAAGAACCCTGATATCATATATAAAACTAGAGGCCCGGTGCACAAATTCGTGCAAGGGTGAGGTCCCTTGGCCTGGCCAGTGAATGGGGCCCATCAGGGCCATCTCGCCCAATCACGATAGGGGCCAGCCAGCCAGGGGAGGGACTGCAGGAGGTTGGCTGCCGGCCCGATTGGGGCCATCGGGGCCAGCTGGCTGAGGTGGGGGAGAGAGGGACCTCAGGAGGTTGGTTGGCCGGCCGGGGGGGAGGGGGGGACCGTGGGAAGTTGGCCAGCCGCAGGAAGTTGGCTATGGGAGCACACTGACCATCAGGGGCAGCTCCTGCATTGAGCATCTGCCCCCTTGGTGGTCAGTGCACTCATAGTGATCAGTCGACAGGTCATTCGGTTGTTCTGTTGCTTAGGCTTTTATATATATAGATAGGGAGACTACAGTGTCTCTATTTGTGCCTGAACAGGCAAAGGGATTTTTTCAGGTCAAATGGGTGTCATTGTTGTTCTAAGACTTTAGATGATTTCCTGATACTTTTGGTTAGTATTCCCTTATATTTGATACCCAGTTCTGATCATTTCCTTAATTTTGATACATTAAATGGAAAGCCAAAAACTAAAATATAGGGGACCAATTAATGAAAATGGCAAGATCTCTCAGAAAAAAAAATATGTGGAGCTGTGTGTTAGTTGAAAGTATTATTGAAAGGAAGCTCTAAGACTTTCTTTGCATATCAAATTTCTGTTTATTTCTAACTTTGTTTCTAGCTGCTTGAAATTCTGTTTAAGCAACTTTTTCTGTGGAATGTTGGTAAGGTCTATAAATAGAATTGTTTGACTACTGGAATCAGTTCACATCAGATTTACTCTTTCATAATAATAACATTCTTGAGGACAGTCATCACACAACTGAAATATTATAGGACATTAAATTACAAGCTTCTGGAATTCCATTTTAAAATATTCTTTTGTTAGCATTCTGTGAAGGACTTTGAATACATTTGCTTTAAATTCCTTCCTTTTAGATAGACAATGAAAGTAAATTAGACTGATTCTAGCCACGATTCTAAATTTCCTCACTTGTACATTTGCATAACACTTTACAATTATTTTAAAATATATTTTGTGGTTTAATAGTTTTCTAAAGAATTTGGTACTTAAAGTTGTGTGTGTGTGTTTAGGGCATTCAACAGCAATGTAGTTTGTTGTCACAGGTGCTTTATTACAAGACATTTTAAAATCAAATGAAAATATTTATGTCATTTGTGTGTGTGTGCACGCGCGTTGACAAGCAAAATATGACCAACCTTGCTAACTCATTTTCATTACTCTTCTCCACCATTCCTCTGTCCAAAATTCCTACTGTTCCATGTACAAACTTAATAATTTCCTGTCCACATACCTTTGCTTTGGCTCTTTACTCTCTTTGGAATCTCCCCCTTAACCCTGGTCAAATCTTACTCATCTAAAGGGCCATATATAAAAAAGGAAATTAATTCTCTTTTCATTGTAGTTGAGATAATTTTGCTATACTCTAAATCACCTTTATGTTCTTTTTCTCGCTCTATATGAGTATACATTTAATCTCCCCAATTGTAATATGGATTCTCTGAGCAAATGACCTGTAATTTTT
>NW_005366245.1:971610-1015295 GCF_000412655.1 Myotis brandtii | reverse complement strand
TAAGTGACCGACCGTATGTCTGTCTGACCATCCAGCCGACCAGCCGGTACATATGACATGCACTGGCAATTTAAAAATAAGCATTGACTCGCGCATGCGCGATACATATAAAGCTCTCACTGGCGCCAATTGCACATGTGTTTTAATTTTATGATATTACTAGAGGCCTGATGCATGAAATTCATGCAAGAGTAGGCCTTCCCTCTGACACCTGAGACCCAGCCTTCCCTCGCAGCCCCGGCTTCATCTAGAAGGTTGTCCGGAAGGTCGTCTGGAAGGATGTCTGGTCTAATTAGCATATAACGCTTTTATTATTATAGATATTATATATACTATTTTGACATATAATTTTTTGCAGTAACATAATTACCATACAAATCTTTCTTCTAATTAATTTCCTTTCAATGTGTACGAATCTGTGCACTGGGCCACCAGTGTTTAAATATGTATAGTGCTTAAATTATGTTTTACTATAGATGTTCAAAGAAAACAAACAAGCAAACAAACACCTATTATATACAGCAAAAGTTAAAAGATACAGTTCTTGCCAGAATAATGTTTTCTCACCTTGGTTGTGCTGGTAAGTGAATAAATCTCTTAGTAATTTCAGAGTGATCAGCAATTATGGCTTGCTTTAACCTCCCACAGTTTCTGTTCCATGCCACCCTGTCAAGAGAAAGTGTAGTCTTGAGGCCAGGGATGATAAGGAAGAAATGTGTAGCAAGCTCTTCTCTGATTTGAGTGAGTACCAGCATCCAGGATGGTAGAACAGGACATAGCATTTAGACTTCTGGGAGGCATTTGTGCCTCCGTTATCTGTGATTCTCAGTAATTTATAAATTCAGATGGTAACAGGTATGCCAGAAATAATAATTCTGTCCCAAAATAAGGAATGAAACATGAGAGTTAGAATCCCAGCCTTCTGTCTTAGGTTTAGGGCTGGATACTAGAGAACTGGATAGAAGGGCTAAAAAAAGAATGAATTAAAATAGTGGGGTGGAGATTGAGGGTGATGAATGAAAGAAGCGTGGTAGGGATATTACAGCACCATACTTGCATGGATGACCAAGAGAAGATGAGCCTGGGAAAAGGACTGAGAAGGAGCAGTCTTGGTGTGGGCATACACCAGGGACTCAGTCCTTGGTCTTGATGTCTTTTCGGTCATAACTCACTTTTTGGTGGTCTCATTCAGTCACAGGGCTTTAAATAGCATCTATTAGGCAAGTTACTTCCAAAAAATGTGTCTTCTTGACATCTTATTCCCAAATTCCAGATCCAAATGCCCACTTGACAACACCCCATTTGAGTATCTGACAGATATCTTAAACTAAATAGGTCCTAAAGTAAAGTCCTACTTCTAGCTACCATCTTCAAACTGCTGCCTCAGCAAGCTGCATTATCTGTAGTTTTCTCTATCGCAGTGGATAGTCCTCCATTCTTTCTGTTACTGAGACCAGAATCTTGGGAGTCATGCTGATTCCTCTCTTCCTCACTCCACATCCAGTCTGTCAGAAAATTCTGTTGTCACTGGCTCTACTGCTCTAGTTCAACAGAAATACATTGAGTTTCTAGCAGGTTCTCACTTCCTCTAGTGCTGCCAGTCTGGTTGCAGGCCATCATCATCTCATATCAGATACTAGTGCACTGCCTCCCTAACTGGTCTCCTGGTGTGCCCTTTAGTTGCTGATTTGAAAAGAATTTATTGTAGACTGTTTTATAATGCAGTGACATGTGATACCTCAGTATTTTGAGTAGTATTCTTTGACAAAGAAAATATTGTTCTGAGATACCTAAGAAGTGTTTAACAGAAAATGTATAAAGTGGCTGTGAAAGGCAACAATCTTTCTAGGCTTACCAACTGTGATTGAAACATATTTTGCCATAAACGTGAGCCATATTTTTTAGCAGACTAGTAAGTGGTTGGGTCTGACTGTGTGAACCTTTGGTCTGTAACTCTGCTTCAGTGCAACCTAAGATGTGCTGACTGATGAAAGGATTCACTCAAACACATTTTCTTCCTTGACACAGTTAGGTTCATAAAAAAAGCAAGAGAATATATATAGTTGGCTTTTTAATCTTCGAAGGAGGAATGAATTTTAATAGCTTACTTCTTTATTGACATAAAGATCAGAATCTTGTCCACAGGTAGAGGTTAAAAACTCAGAAAGAATAAATGATTTAGTTCCAATAAAAAGGTAGTTTTTAGGAATACATAGATACTGTATGATGCCTAGACTTTTGCCAATTTCGTATGATTTGACCTAGATATCAGTATAACCCAATCCGATCGAATAATAATGGCTCTGGTGGTCACAGGCCTTCTGTGATATTCCTATAGCAGTTTCGTGAGTCTATAATCCAGTTCCCTTAACAGTTACCTTAAAACCTATGTTAACTTATTTTTTAAATAGGAGGACAAAATAAATTTCCCTCTAATAAGTTTGTTTTGTTTAGTCTAATGTATAGGTTTACTTTTGAAAGGAGAACTGCTGAAATCTTAGGCATTTTTTAAAATACTTATAAACATGAGCTCTTAGGCACCCATACAGGTAAACATTAAAATAAAATTAGAGACCTATTATCATATTTGATAATATATAAGCTTCTTGAAATTTCAGAGAAATAGTGAACAAATGCTAACAAAACAAAATCCAAGTTCAGACAGGTATATCTTTTGACACACAAAAAGAGCCTTTCATTGTACTTGAAAGCTTTACTAATTCCAAATCTGATGAACTATCAAATTGATTATTTCCTATCAGTTTCAGACCACTATAATATAAATTAGGGAATCTTAACCTGGGGTCAATAAACGGGCTACAAGATCTATGAATTCCTTTGTATACAGAGTTTTGTTTTTATAGGCAGTTTCCTTAAAAGAGAGATCATAGTGTTGACCATATTCTCAAAGGAATCCATGGTCCCCCCAAAATGTTTAAAAACTACTGATCCTTATCACTTTCTAGCCTATGTATCTATCTATCTCACTGTGATAAAGTACTTAAACTAGTTTAAATCTTACACCAACAATGAAAGTTCTCTATTTATAGTTTCTAAGATCTGCCATGTAGGTTTTGAAAAATTAAGCTCAGTCAAGCCACTATTGTTAATAATGTGAGCAGTAATCAGTATATGAAACTCTCCTTTGACTTGGTGTATGTAACTTTACAATTACCATGTAATATGAATAGGCTGGGATACTAATTTAAGTGCTCGGCAGTGCCTGTCATTATAATTTTGAGAAATTATCTTTCTTTTTTCCTTTTATTCTGTGCGATTACAAACCAGTAAGCATAGCTGATCCTGCTGCCCTTGGCTTTATCATTTCTCCGTGGTCTCTGCTGTTGCTGCCGTCTGGTAGTGTGTCATTTACAGATGAAAATATTTCCAATAAGGATCTTCGAGCATTCACTGCACCCGAGGTTCTTCAAAATCAATCACTAACTTCTCTCTCAGATGTCGAAAAGGTAACAAGTTTTTTTTGGCTTGGTTTTGTTTGGGCTACCCTACTTCAACCCTCTGAAGAAAAATTTAAAAATGATTGTGTGTTTTAAGAAATTTATATTTATATTAATAATTCAAAGTTGTTTTATAAAATTTTATGGAACTAAGAAAAATATGAAAAGATGTGAGCCATTATTAAACTGACTAGAGGCCCAGTGCACGAAATTCGTGCATGGGGGGGCGGTCCCCTCAGCCCAGGCTGCACCCTCTCCAATCCGGACCCCTCGGGGGATATCTGGCAGTCGAACATCCCTCTCACAATCTGGGACTGCTGGCTCCTAACTGCTCACCTGCCTGCCTGATCACCCCTATTGCCCCCCCTGCCAGCCTGATCACCCCTAACTGCCTCTGCCTACCAGCCTGATCGCCCCTAACTGCCCCCACCGCCGACCTGGTCATCCCCAACTGCCTCTCCATGCTGGCCTGGTCGCCCCCAACTACCCCCGCCCCCCATTGGCCTGGTCACCCACAACTAACCCCCCTGCCATCCTAGTCGCCTCATGTAGCCTGCTGTTCAGTCGTTTGATTGTCCCTCACCAACCCCCCTGCCAACCTGGTCGCCCCACGCAGCCTGCTATTCAGTCGTTTGGTCATCCCTCACTAACCCCCCTGCTGGCCTTGTCACCCCGCACAGCCTGCTATTTGGTCATTACTGTTACTGTGACGGCATCCTAGACAATTTGCATATTCCTCTATTATTAGTATAGATGTTTATAAAGATGTATTAATACATGCTGTGTATAAATCATTGTGCTTGTAAGGAAGATAAAAATAATTACAGAATTGATCCTGATAACATCTATAGAACAATGTGCAATAGATGGCAGAATGACGTAAATGCTACATAGAGGTAAAAAGTATTTTGGGAATCGAGAAGAGGAACAAGTTCTTTTTAGTGTAGATCGATATCACGGCGAAGGTGGTATTTATGTTGGGCTTTGTAGACTGAGTAGAACTTAGACAAGTGAAAATAGATAGAAATAGGCATTTCACTCAGGGTTATAAGTTTGTGAAATGATTCACTGTGATGGAGAAATGTTTGGTTAGACCAACTGGGCTAGCGCATTACTACCTGGCAGGCTGTGCTTAGAGAAAGAAATGGAAGCCATAGATCTGAATAGGAAGACTCCAAATGCCAAAACTTGAGACTTTCTTCTGAGTCAATGGTGAGCTATTCCTAATTTTAGGAGAGTAATATGGTGGAATTTTTTATTTCAGAGGGTAAGTTTGAGAAAAATGGATAACTAGGTGGTATGAAAGATTGTGTAGGAATCTAAGATTAATATAGGGAAAAGAACTAAATACAGGATACAGTCCAGTGGAAGCAAAGCAGACTGAGTTTGTCAATTCATTTGATGGAATAATGAAGAAAAGTTTATGATAGAAATATTCAGTCTGAGGATGGTGATGCCATTGTGACCAGAAGAAGATTTGATTTCATTGTTAAGGCTATGGAAAAAATTTGGAACAATATAGTATATATAGCAGGCTGTAATAATTTAGATATGGAACCTTGGAGAATTCAGTATTGCTATGAATATTGTTTCTCTTACAACATTCCACAAAAGTTTGAATATTAACATAATAAATTGCTAGTAGTAAAATTGTTAAATCAAAAAGTGTGTAATCTTTTTTTTTTAACCCTGCTTGGTTCTCCAACTACTACCCCATGAATTCATAATAAGAAAAAAATGCTTGCAATGAGATTTTTTTCTCACTTTCAGATTGTCACATTCTATGAACAAGGCTTGTGAAAAATCTCTTATATATTGCTGGTAGAAAGGCAAAATGATACAACTTCTATGTAGGGAAATCTGACAACATGTATCGAAACTATGGATGATTAAGCCTTTAATCTGTAATTTCAGAGAATCAATTCAAGAAAAATACCTGAGTGTCCAAAATGACATATCACAAGACTGTTTGCTGAAACAATATTTGTAATAGCAAAAGTTTGGGAAAATCCTAATTGCCCATTAATAATAGATTGGCTAAATAGACAGTGCTAAGCCACAAAATGGATTTCTATGCAGTATTTAAAAAACATGAGGAGATCTCTAAGCATTGATATGGAAATATCTCTATTATTAAATTAAAAATGCAAGCAATTTTAAAAGTTTCTGACCTTTTGTAAAATAAGGTGAAAATAAGAATGTATTTTAAGTTTTGCTTGAGTTTGCATAAATAAACTTTAAAATAGATAAGAACTAAAAAAAATGGTTGCTTAGAGGATGGGCTGGGAAATTGTGGGGGGCAGTTTCAATAATTTCTAGTTGTATTTTCTATTTTAAAAGCTCTCATTTTTATTAAAAAATACAAAATGATGATTTTATCAAATTATGTATTATACTTTCTTTGGAACAAAAGATTATTAATATATAGTACTTAAAGTTTTTAAAATTTTGTTTTATCATAAAATGACTTTAAAAAAATTATATTCCTAGATCCATATTTATTCTCTTGGAATGACATTATATTGGGGGGCTGATCATGAAGTACCTCAGAGCCAAGTAAGTCAAATCTTGACATTTGTACAACTTTACACTTTATAAAAAGCTCTTTCATGTGTTCATTGCAGTGTTATTTACAATGGCCAAGATATGAACCAACCCAAGTAAACAACTGGATAAAAAAGCTGTGGTAATATATACAATGAAATATTACTCGGCCATCAAAAAAATGAGATCTTACCATTTGCAACAGCATGGATGGACCTAGAGGTTATTGTGCTAAATGAAACAAGTCAGTCAGAGAAAGACAAATACGATTTCACTTACATGTGGAATCTAAAGAACAATATAAATGAACAACCAAAACAGACCCATAGATACAGAGAACAGTTTGATGGTTACCAGAGGGGAGGTGGGTTGGGGGACTGAGTGAGAAATGTGAAGAGATAAAGATATACAAATTGGTAGTTACAAAATAGTCACAGGGATATAAAGTACAGAATAGGGAATATAGTCAATAATATTGTAATAGCTATGTATAGCACCAGGTGGGAATCAGAAATATCAGGGTAAACACTTTGTAAAGTATATGATTACCTAACCACTATGCTTTACACCTAAAACTAATACAAAATAATATTGAATATAAACTGTAATTGAAAAATAAAATTTTTAAAAATGTTCTTCACAAATTTATATGTATTCTACAGCATGCTGTTGGGCACACCAGCATTTCTATGCTGGTTGTTCACATTAATAATGTCACACTCTCAGAGTGAAATAACAATGAAGAACTAAAGAAATTATTTCTAGAATGTTCTTAGTCATAGTAGTAACTACTCAGGTTTCAACAGTGCAGCCACTTAAAAAATTATAGCAAGAGAAATGGGAGTGCTTTGTTTATTCTTACTTAATGACTGGTAAAGGAGGATTATAAATGACTTTGTTGATTCATTCTTGTACTGAAAGTGATAATCTTTTTTGGTGCAAAAATCATATAAATACTAATTCTGAGTCTCAGAGTAGGGTTTAGACTTCTTTACTTTTTCTCTTTTCACTTCAAAAATCATACTTCACTGCCCCTAAGGGAGCAGGCACAGATGTTAAAGTAACACTGAGGCTTCAGATTCTGATGGCCATTAGGCTGCTTCTAGTCTTTATCTCATACTAGAGGCCCGATGCACGAAATTCATGCAAGGGGCTTGGCCCTCATCTCCATGGCAGCCGCCTCTGTCTCGGCCCCTGCTGCTGCGGTTTCATCCCAAAGATTGTCCAGAAGGACCTCCAGTCTAATTAGCATATTAGGCTTTTATTATTATAGATAATAATAATAATAGCTTTTATTATAGATAATAAAAGCCTAATATGCTAAGTGTCCGGTCGGCCATTCAACCAATCAAAGCGTAATATGCTAATGATATGCTAAGGCTGCTCAACCGCTCGCTATGACGTGCACTGACCACCAAGGGGCAGACGCTCTGACTGGTAGGTTAGCTTGCTGCTGAGGTCCAGCTGATTGGGACTGAGCAAGATGGGCTGGACACTCCCTGGAACCTTCCCACGGTCCCTCCCTGGCTGGCCAACCTTGTGCATCCCTCCCCAGCCCCAATTGTGAAACAGTGGGGTCCCTTGGCCTGGCCTGTGCCCTCTCACAATCCAGGCCGAGCCCCACCCCCCCAAATTCGAATATAAAGGGTTAGAATATAAAGGAGATTACATCTAAAGCTGTATCTAAAATATGATATAATGCCCAAATGGAGGAGAAGTGAAGGGGTCCCAGGGAAAGTATATTTTTAAACCAAAGTGGATATATCAGTTTAACTCCCATCAGCAATGCTCCAGTCCTCACCAGTACTTCCTTATTGTCAGTCTTTTTTAACCATTCTATCAAGTGTGTGGTGTCTTCTTTTGTGATTTTAATTTGCATTTCTTGGTATGCTTATTGGACATTTGGATATAATCTACAGATTATTCAGCTAGAAAAAAAAAATCTCACATTTTGTCTTCTTTGTTTCACCATCATAATGAAAACATATTTAAATGATCTTTAGTCATTGTAATATTTGAAATCTCTTCTAAGTTATCATAAGAGTATCAAACTATACTAAATATATATTTAATATATTACATGTTATTGAATATTAGGAAATTGTTTATTTCCCCCAAATGGTATATATATTGTAAATGCTGACCAAAATATTTGAAAAAAGAATTCCATTTCTTTATATACAGAAAAACCACCGAGTGTTTCTATAATACTTCCTATGTTGGGAGATGTATATTAATGATCTGCTAACAATTTTTTGGGATATCAAAAGGTAAAATGCAGTAAAGAATATATACTATTGGATAAGGAATTAATTTCTTCCAAGTATTTGAAGTGTGTTTGTTGTGGTTCCTATGACTTCCAGAATGGCTAATTTTGTAAGATTTACACCTATCAATGTGGCTTTTCTGTTCTTTATATTCAGCCTATCAAGCTTGGAGATCATCTCAACAGCATCCTGCTTGGAATGTGTGAGGACGTTATCTACGCGCGGGTTTCTGTTCGGACTGTGCTGGATGCCTGCAGTGCCCACGTTAGGAATAGCAATTGTGCACCTTCATTTTCCTACGTGAAACAGTTGGTAAAACTGGTTCTGGGAAATCTTTCTGGGGTAAGCTGCAGTTCCGTTTGTTACATGTAGTCAAATTTTTAATGTTTTTTTAAATTAAAAAAAAAATTTTTAGAGAGTGGAAAGGAGAGGGAGAGAGACAGAGGTAGAAACATGGATGATGAAAGAAACATGAATTGGCAGCCTCCTGCATGCCCCCTACTGGGGATCAAGCCCACAACCAGATATCCAGCCGGTGACCTTTTGGTTCATAGGTCAGTGCTCATTCATTGAACCACACTGGCCTGGCCATATAGTCACATTTTTATTTTATTTTATTTTATTTTTTTAAAATATATTTTATTGATTTTTTACAGAGAGAAAGGGAGAGGGATAGAGAGTTAGAAACATCAATGAGAGAGAAACATCGATCAGCTGCCTCCTGCACACCTCCTACTGGGGATGTGCCTGCAACCAAGGTACATGCCCTTGACCGGAATCGAACCTGGGACCCTTCAGTCCGCAGGCCGACGCTCTATCCACTGAGCCAAACTGGTTAGGGCTATAGTCACATTTTTAAATTTAGCATATAACAAAATTTTCTTTAAAGATATTTTATAGGTAGCATTTTCTCATTGAAAACTAGGAACAGGAGATTGAATTTTTTTTTTCTAATGTTGTTTATTTGAAACAATAATTAAAATTTACAAGTCTAGTGCTATGACCTAGTCTCCTAGATTTTATGAAACCTATTCTTTAGATCTTTAATTCAGCAAGAGTCATAGAATCACAGCATATTAGAGCTGAAAATGTCTGCTCTTGTCTTGTTGGCCTGTCTATTGTGAAAAACTCATTGATGTCTAAAATGAGTTTTATAATTATTTAAATGTACTTTCTGTCATTTTATTATTCTTTCATGGCCACTTATTTGTCTGGGCCCCTTAGCTGTTCCCCAAATCCTCCCCTCCTTCACTGGACACTAGCGCCTGGTACATGTGGGGGTGGGGTGAAGAGGGCACATGTGTGTATTCCTGCCATGTTGCTCCAAACCTGGACTTTTCCACTTTCCCTCTTGGATATGAAGAATCCCAGGAATGACAAACTGTATCTAATAGTCCCACCTCTGCACTTCTTAAGCTATATTCTGTTCTATTTGCCCTAGTTTGGATACACCTTGAGTTCTGAAATCTGATCTAGATCTAAATGAGAATTTATTCTTACCTTTTAGGGTTATGGTCCCTGAGTAGTGTCCCTGTCCTTTGTGTGAGCTCTGTATTTACCACTGTCACACATGTTCTTGCTGGCTTCCTCATCCCTAGAGGTTTAGTTCTGCCATCTTAACCAGGATTTCATATGGCTGGCAGGAATACATCCAAATTGCACACACTTTGCCAGTTGATAACTAGGTAAATGGTCTGTAAACTGTAGCTCGTGGAGCCTTTTCAATTCTGTAATGAAGGGGAATGCAGGTAATAGAGGCTGAGTGAATGGGGTCCTTGGCTGCTTATTTCCCCTCCTTAACTACAACTGCTCCACATGTATTTGATTTGTCTGTTTATATTCCTGCATGTGATTTTTAAAAACAAAGATAAAGCTATTTTAAAAATCCTTGAAAGACCTCTATCCAAACCATTTTTACTTTGTGCCAGGCACTGTGCTAAAGACCTCTATCAAACATTTTTTTAATTCCTCTGATTAAATAAGCTTGAGGAAAAACTGTTTAAGGGAAATTGTGTTTTCACTGCACAACTTTTCAGAGTCTTTATTACACCAGACTGTATTATTAACTTTCAAAAGAGATAGGCTTGTAAGTGAAACATACCCCAAACTTATTTGAATCATTTTTTTCAGATCTTTTCGTAACACTCTCTCAGAAATGTTGCTCAACATTAATTCCTTTACGTTATAAATAAAAAACATTGAGACATAGCTTATGGAACTTATGTTTCTTATTGGTCAGTCCAAGGGATCTGTCACACCATACCTCCTCTAAGTCTTTGTCCTGTTTACTGATTTTACTCCTATAGTAAAATTGCTGGTAATATTTTTCCATCTATTTTCATGAAGAACTATTCCTCCACAGAATTCTATTATCCATCTAATAATTGCCCATATTAGATAAGACTCCATCACTTTTGGTATTTAGTTCATTTTATTACAATAGCTATATATTGCTCATCTACTTATGAAACCTGTGCTAGATACTATAGGAGATACAAATTTCAATAGAATATGCTCTACCTTCTAAGAGCTCTAAATAAAAGTTCTACAACCATTTGTTCAGTTATAAAATGCTAAGAAGGGTATTAAAAGTAAAATTTTTTAAAGCTATGAGAGCTTGAGGGGAAAGGATACAAGTTATGACAACATTGAAAAATAGCACTTTGAACTAGATCCTGTAGACCAGATAGAGAAAGTAATCTAGGCAGAAGGAAGTAAACTTGAATAAAAGTTGTGAAATAGGAAAGAGCAGGGTGTGTTTGAGGAACAGTAATAAGTCTGGTATGGGGTGTGTTGTGGGGTTGTTTAGTGGGAGAGAAGAATAGAAGGATCAAAGACAGAGAGCCTGCTTTCAGAGGCCAATTTCTACTAAGTAGAAGTAACAATGCTCCCCTCATCTTTCCAGTGCTCTTGCTCATCTCCTGGACAGAAGTAACTCTGACAGCTACCATTTTTTAAAGTGTTTACTTTGTGCCAGGCACTGTGCTAAATGGCTTTGTGCTTTTTCACATCTAGTCATCATAACAACCCAGGTTACAAGATGTCATTTTCATTTTATTCTCATTGTAAAGATAATGAAACTAAGGCTCAGAAAGAATAAATAACTTACCCATGCTACATACATGGTAAATGACAGAGACACAATTGCAACCTGGATCTCTCTGACCCCAAGCCCATGCTGTTAGCCATTACGCTTTTCTGCGGCTGTTGTTGACGCTGGTAGCTGATAAAATGACTTTATCTTTCACTCAGGGTGAAATTTATTATGTGACCATAATCCCTACTTAAAATTGATTAGCATAGAGTAAAAGTCAGTAGACTAGCTTACTTGTCCTGATTCTTCCACTGGTGTAATGTTAGTTGTTGTTTTTTAACCTCAATTTTAGTTATCTGAAAAATAGTACATACCTTCTACCCATACTACTGAACAGTTGTGAAGATAATTATTTCAATGTTGATGAGCTGCTTCAAAGTTCTTAGAAATTTTCTTGCTATTTCTCATGTAACAAGAGAATAATAGTCCTCAAAAAACCCCTACCACATGAGGTTCTTTGAGGACTAAATGACATAAAGTATGTACAGCACTAAGGTAGCGCCTGCCTGATAGTAATTGCTCAATGAATGACAGCAGGGATTCCCAAAGAGGCAGGATGTCCTTATCTCCTCAGTTACTGACAATAGAGTGCAATCTGGACTAACATCATTTACATAGTTTAAATGATAACATCATTTCAGAAATATACTCATTTAAGTCTTCTTATAGGTAAGAAACAATGCCTTGAATATACCACCTTAAACAGTTTTTTAGTCCATACTCAAGTTTCACTAAAGGAGAAATGTTAGGGTGTGCACGTGCGTGTGTGTGTGTGTGTGTGTGTGTGTGTGTAAAACCAGATGTGTATGTATGTTCTTGGTGCCAGATTTAAGTAATTTCTCTTTACCATTCTCTCTCCTTCCATTTATTTTTTGAAATTTCCACCCTAATAATCATCTGAATAAGCCCAGTGTTCCGTCTAACTTTTCATGCCTTATAATGTGGGATTAGATCCAGTTTGACATGCCTTATTTTAAACCAAGTACCCTTGATTAAAGTACTAAAGTTTAAGATTACTAAAACATTTTGTTATAAAGGGGACTCAAAAGAGCATTGATTTAGCCCCACCTGGTTTGGCTCAGTGGATAGAGCGTTGGCCTGCGGACTGAAGGGCCCTGGGTTTGATTCCGGTCAAGAGCACATGACCAGGTTGCGGGCTCGATCCCCGGTCGGGGCTGTGCATGAGGCAGCTGATCAGTGATTCTCTCTCATCAATGATGTTTCTATCTCTCCCTCCCTTCCTCTCTGAAATCAATAAAAATATATGTTAAAAAAACAGAGCATTGGTTTAGATTTAATTGCTATCCCTCAATATGTCCATTTATTTAAAGCATTTCTCAAGTAATTCCTGGCAGGAAAAAATCTAGAAAATTATTTTTGAAAATAATTTGAATCAGTATCCTCCATGCATTGCAACAATCAGGTGAAAGCTATATTATACCATTATTAATATATTTTAAAAATTATAATATAACTTATGATGATGAATATAGTTACCAGTTTTTTGGGGGAAAATAGCACTTCAAGTTTACTATTTTCAAATGGAACTCAATTTAACTACTTTAATTTGGCTAACTTTGTTCCCTAGTTAGCAGACTGCTCTTTGATAATTGTTTCTTGCCTTTTATTTTCTGACGATGAATTGCCCAGAACTGAGCTACATAAATTCTTATCCAAGGAATACTAATTAACAATAGCAAATGTGGAATGTCTTTATTTAATGCGACACCCTCCAAAAATTGTCTACCTAATGTCATTCTATAGCATATTACCATGACAAAAAAGGGAGATTCTTTTGTCAAACTTGATTTTTGATTACCTATGTACAGACGGATCAGCTTTGCTGTAACAGTGACCAGAAACCTGATCGAAGCCAGGCTATTCGCGACCGATTGAGAGGAAAAGGATTACCAACAGGTAAGAGTATAATAGTAGAAATTTCTTGGCTTAAACCTTATTTTATGGTTTCCTTCACAAAATCATACTTACCTGGGTTGAAAATCTGATAATTGTGACGTGACAATCATTAGAATATAGGTATGCAAAGTAGAGGCAGGGAACAGATAGGAACGCTACCTTTATTTTAATGTATTAATTCATTAAAATTATGCATAAAATGTTGTTAATATAATCAAGACTACCACAGTAAATCATTGCCTTTTGCATATCATTATTATAGCAATAATATAAATTATTTACTTTATCATGGTACTTTACATTAAAAATGCATTTTAAAGCAAGACAAAACAGTACACATTTGTGAATATAAACTCTACTGAAATAAGTTTTACAAAGCAACATTATTTTTACTATACTTTATTTTATATTCTATTTCTTTTTTTAATGCTAGTTACAAACCACTAAATTGATTTTATGATTAACCAATTCTGTGACTTGCAGTTATACATATTGTGTTAGATTATATAATGTTTAAAAAAAAAACCTGATGAAGAATAGCTTAGTTATTTGCCAATAGCATTAAATAATTATGGGTTCTATATAATAATTGAATTTATTTTTTAAGGAAATGAATAGGAATTCCAAACATGCGAAATGAAAGTTAAGTTTCAGGCTTGGCTAATTTATGAAATGAACTTTTGTGGGGGCTTTTATTATCTTTTTTCTCTTTACTTTTTACTGAGCAATATTGATAATTATGAAAATCTAAATAGTAACAAAAATATTTTGTGGGTGAAATTGTCTTATGGAGGCTGGGAAGAAGTAAATGTAAATATGGCTTAAATATATTCTAATAAAACATTCTAATTGATAATGTAGTCAGATTAGAAAACTAAGATGCCTAACTTTACAGTTAATCATATAATCAGAGCCCAGCTATCTTATTTAAAACCCAATGAGAAACTCATTGCGAAAACTAAATATAGACAATTGATTATCTGGACCAAATGTTTTGCAGAATTCAGAACTTTCATGTATCCGAGAGGGAAGAATTGTCCCTAAGCAAGTGTAATATTGTTCTTAAAGAAGTCAAAGAAAAGCAATAAAATCATTTATAATGGAGTAATTCTGTAATGATGCAGTTAGTTAAGTGTCTGCTTTGGTACTTTTATTTTACTTATTGCGAATAATGACTTTTTCTGAAAAGTTATCTTAGCTCTCATATCATCAATATAATCAATTCATTTCTGGTTGCATAAGGTTTCTTTTCTAGTACATATATTATTAGTTTATGTGGAGGTAAAAAAAAAGCAGAAAGCAGATTTTGTTTAACTTAGTTTTTACAATTCAAAAAGAATTTTTAACCCTTTCTTGTGTTTCTTTAATGTACTTATGTTCCTATATATACAGGCACACCTTCTTGTAGGTAAAAAACTGGTTCCCTTTATTTTAAAACTATACTAGGGTTTGAAATATGATATAGTGTGAACCTTGGTGCTAAAAATGGCAGCACTTTGTTAATGCATCAGATTTTCAGTCAGTGTACCATCAGAACTGAAAAGCAGCAGAAATTACAGCTGAATGTCATTGGCAAGCTGGAAGAGTCTTTCAGGGAGACAGCATACTTTGATAACTAAACATTAGATTTAAAAAAAATTATTTCTATTTCTCTTATTTATTATCTTTCTAGTTTATTTCCCTCTCTCCCCCTTTTTCTCTTCTTTCTTTTCCCTCCCTCCCTCTCTCTCTTTGTCCTCCTTATTTTCTGTACATTCTTTTATCTCTTTCAAGAATTCCTTTATATTATCTACTATGAATTAAGTGCCCATGTTATAAATTTGGGGTGTGGGTTTTTTTTGCTTGTTTGTCACTTGTTTACTTCTTTATTTTAAAACTATACTAGGGTTTGAAATATGATATAGTGTGAACCTTGGTGCTAAAAATGGCAGCACTTTGTTAATGCATCAGATTTTCAGTCAGTGTACCATCAGAACTGAAAAGCAGCAGAAATTACAGCTGAATGTCATTGGCAAGCTGGAAGAGTCTTTCAGGGAGACAGCATACTTTGATAACTAAACATTAGATTTAAAAAAAATTATTTCTATTTCTCTTATTTATTATCTTTCTAGTTTATTTCCCTCTCTCCCCCTTTTTCTCTTCTTTCTTTTCCCTCCCTCCCTCTCTCTCTTTGTCCTCCTTATTTTCTGTACATTCTTTTATCTCTTTCAAGAATTCCTTTATATTATCTACTATGAATTAAGTGCCCATGTTATAAATTTGGGGTGTGGGGTTTTTTTTGCTTGTTTGTCACTTGTTTACTTAGAAAATATAATGTTATGTTATTAATTTTTAAAGACAGTTTGTTTTTTCCTAACAATAAAATGTTAAATATAGGAGAACCAACCCCATTTTATCCTTATCCGTTATGAATCTATAGAAAAGAAAAAAAATCACCCTGCCATATTCAGTTCATTAAATTTTAAAAACTCTCAGGTGTTAATATATTACCATCAATGATTCAATCTTATTATTATAGACATTATTATATAATATTTTAGACGTAGGAATTAGAGATTGAACTGAATCTACACCTACTTTATAACATACCTTAAACAGTAAGTTATTTACTTGTCATTATATATATACATATGTTATTTTTTTATATGTTTTTAAATAAAAGTAAAACTTACTAGACATGTAGATGCTAAGGATAGGGAAAACCTACTAAATTAAATACATTCATTTTTGTGGGTGTTCAATGAATATTTGTTGATTGAATGGGTATGAAAAAAGTTTATAACTATTATATATAATAATATATTTATAATATAATTTTAATGGTTTCATAAAGAAATATATATGATTTTATGATTTATCTTTTTTGATAATCCATTTAAAACCTTAGGTTGTACAAAGTAAAAAGAAAAACATAGTTCACCATATTGACTCATATTTTTAGACTATGTGTCATTTCAAACAAAAGTATTATTCTCTTTTATTTGTGACTTTGATTTTATAATATTGAGAAAGACTTAATATAATTGTCTAACAGCTTTTTAAAATTCTATGACTAACAGACTGTCCAAACACAGATAATCTAGGATTAATGGTAATGACTTAAAAAAAATAACAGAGAAATCTTTAAATAGTCTCTCCATTGATTTTATTCTCTAAAATAGTCCTATCTCTTTTTTGGATAATAAAGTCCTCCCTATATGTAAACTCAAGAGAATTTGTAAGAAATTTAGTTGTGTCACTCAGAATAATTTTGAGTAGAATTAGAGTTCCTGATACTTAAAGAAACAATAATCTTTTGGATCAAGTGTAATGTAAGAACATTCCCCTGTTTGTCTTAGCCATAGCTTCCCACAATAGTACTGCTCAAAGGCTTTCTTAATTTACCTTTAACTAGTTTATAAAACCACATCTCAAAAACAATAAAAGTAATATCCCAGTTATAGCCATTACCAGACAGAAGCAATTAGCAGCTAAGAGTCAGTTGCATATAATAATATAAAAACTTCAAGATTAAGAAAAAATTACCTTGTGAAGAAGAAATATTCCTCTAGGACACCAAGCCCAGGTATCTTATTTAAAACCCATGAGAAACTCTCAGTGTAAAAACTAAATATAGACGATTGATTATCTGGACCAAATGTTTTGCAGAGTTCAGGACCCTCATAAATCTGAAATGGAAGAATGTTCCCTAAGCAAGTGTACTGTTGTTCTTGAAGAAGTCATAGAAAAGCAATACAATCATTTTTAATGGAGTAATTCTAGAATTACTCCATTAGAAATCCTGGTGTTACTTTTGAGCAGTGCCAGTTCTCAAACTCTCAATCGTCACTTGCAAACCATTTTAGGGATAATGCCTTGTAACTATGTAATTTGATTGTTCAACTAAGTCTTAACAATACAATTTTTCATCCATAAGTAAATGACCTTAAAAGGTCCCTCCTTATATCTAACCTCTGAGATCTGTCAAAGAAGGTAAGGCCCAAACTAGTGGGCTGTCTGCCCCCACTTTGTTACTTAATACTGCTCATGCCGATAAAATGGCTTCACTAAGCAGAAAGAAAGCAAACATTTCCTGCCAAGCTTACGGTGGAAACCTACACCATGATCAGATCAGCATGATATAGCTTCAGAACTTGGGCGTATTGATAATATCACGTTTCTTTTTCTATGTACTTGAACACATTTGTGAGGACAGATGGGGAATCAAGGAGCCTCTTTTAATACTGAAATGTCATTTTGAAGTTAGCTTCTAAGAGATGCTGTGAATTTTTGAGTCTCTTGTGAGGGGAAAGGTAAATGATGACATGATATCCAGTTACAGATAATATTATAATTTTTTAACAAAAATAGTTAAAACACAATGTACTTTACCAGGGAGATTTTTTTTTCGACCTAATTGAAATGGAATGTGTTTTATACTGAAAACTTTTTATGTTCTTAAAATTGTTTATTCATAGCTCTTCCAAGTGTATTTATTGTCCCCTTTCGTTTTTAGCAAGCTGTGTACTCTCCAAAAGGAAAATGCTTATGGTTTCATTTTAAATATAGATGTTTATCATTGTATATAATCTAATAGTGTTTGCAACCTCTCTTTGAACTCAGTGCCTCCTTAAGAAATAGAAAATCTACCTCTAGTCATCACTTATTCTGTTTTGAATAATGTGATTTTTTTTAAATTGTAGAATAAACCTAAAATTTTTGTAGATCTTTTGATTTCTGGTTCCATTATTTCCTCTCAAAAGAACTTTTAAATTCTCCCACAGTAGACAATTATATGCTGAGGAAAATAAAGCAGAAACAAACAAAAAAAAGGCAAAATTAGAATTTTATGTTGCCCTTCTTTAGAAGAGCTCATAATAGTTCATATGAATTAGTTCATTTATTCTGTCATCTCTAAAAAGAAGGCATAACAAATTATGTCCACATTTTTGTAGATGAAGGAAGTACGAAGCATGGATATTAAGTGGCTTGCCCAAGCTCATGGGTTGGATGGCAAAGCTAGAATTAAAACCCAGGTTTTTATACAGTAATCTTTCTGGTGGATTAAGCTTTTGTTTTCAAAGCTTTCAAAAGGTTATGTAATCTACCCATTCTACAGGCATTCTTTTGAAATCTCTGTTATCGGGAACTAGAAATACAAAAACAAATAAGGCATGGTCCCTTATATTATGTTAATGTTCCAGTTGGGAGTGGGAGTGGAGAAATGAGTGGGAGTGCTGACATATTATATAATATAAAGAATAATTTTAATACAGTAGAAGAAATGTCCTAATAGAGGTCCAGCATGCTCCGTGAGTATAGTGGAAGGAGGTACTAACTCTACCAGGATGGGAAATATCAGGAAAGTTTTCACCTGAAATCTTTTAAGAGTAGATCCAAAGGCATTGCTTTGAGAAATAACATTTCCTGTGATCACAATGGGTATTGAGCACAGTCCTTAGGTGTACTTAATTAATGATTTCAGTGTTGATGATTGCCTGTAGATAAAGTAATTACAATAGCATGGGCCATGCTTAGAAAGATCTGGAAAGCAGTTGAAGACATTGCATTTTATCTAGTCTCAAATACTGTTACTAAGTAAATAACACTAGTGTTAACAGTACATGGTTTCACTGATCTAGTTGACGTAAGCATCTAATAAATGAGCCTAGATTTCCATGTTTTTCCTCATTTATATAGCCAGATTTTATATTTGAACTCTCATTTTGAGTTTTCAGATTAGGGAACTTTTTTCCCCTAGTGCTTCAGCAACATGGAGCAACCATGATACCCTATTGCTACATGTGATACTATATAGCAGTGATTCTCAACCTTCCTAATGCCGCAACCCTTTAATATAATTCCTCATTTTGTGGTGACCCCCAACCATAAAATTTTTTTCATTGCTACTTCATAACTGTAATTTTGCTACTGTTATGAATCATAATGTAAATATCTGATATGCAGGATGTATTTTCATTGTTACAAATTGAACATAATTAAAGCATAGTGATTAATCACAAAAACAATATGTAATTATATATGTGTTTTCCGATGGTCTTAAGCGACCCCTGTGAAAGGGTCGTTTGACCCCCAAAGGGGTCGCGACCCACAGGTTGAGAACCGCTGCTATATAGAGTATCCACCTGTGAAGTGTTAATCAGGCAAGTACACATCTAGTTATGTAGTTAAAGATAGTGACTATCATTAACATGACAATAAAAACCTAGCATTTATAAAACAGTAGTTATCCAAGAACCACCTTATTAGCAGTCAGTCTTGGGCCTCATGTCTAGTGAGAAGACATGGCTCTCTTAGGATACCACGGTCTGCTAATGTATTGTTAGTAAATACTAATCACCTAAAAGAGAATGATAAATGTACCTGTTATATATGGGATAAACTTATGGTACACTTGGAAAGTGCTCTACTTCAGTAGTGGTCAGGGTAGGCTTCAGTAAAGAAGTCATGTTTAAAAAAAACACTATAGGATAAGAAACAACTAACCAAGAGAAAGGTCAGGAGTAGACCATTCCAGGGCAGAGAAAAAAGAATCTACAAAGGCCCTAACATATAAGAGAGCTTAACAGAGAAAAAAAACCACGGCCTGGATTAAAGGAAGTGGAGATTAAACAAAAGGATTTAAGTGGCAGACCAAAAAGAGTCTAGATTTTATTTAGAGTTCAATCATATGCCTTTGAGACTCACTGAGCAGGGTAGTGGCATCATGGAATTTATATTTCAAAAAGATAATTCTTGTTGCTGAGTGGAGGATGGTTGGATGAAGAAGTAGAAGAGCAGGGAGGCCTGTTCAGAAGCTATTGCAATTATCCAGTCAAGTGATAATGTTAATTGGGAGTAGGGTGATGACTGGAATCGGTGGGATCACGTGGAGTAAGATCTTTGAGATTTAAATAGCCAGCACACTCTGATGGATCTGATATGGGGAATAATAAGGACGATGAAGGATTTGAGGATGGTGCCTGTATTGTTGTTTTGAGTAGGTAGTTTGATAATGGTGCACTTATTGAAACTGGAAAAACTGGGGTAGAATGGACATCTCTGGATGTGGAAGTAAAAGATTAGTTTTAAGCATGTTCAGTTCGAGGTGCTTCTGATATATACCAGTAGCAGTTCCAAATACATAAGCTTAGAGCTCCCAGAAGAGGTCAGTATCAGGAATATAAATTTATATTGTGTACATAGCAAAAAAAAAAATAATCAAAGAGGGATCAAAGATAATCACATGGGAAAACTTCAGTGTTTATGGGCTATTGGGTTAATAACTACAAAGCATTCTTCTATGTTTCTTTTTTCTTTTTTTAAATATATTTTTATTTATTTCAGAAAGAAGGGAGAGAGAGAGAGAGAAACATCAATGAGAGAGAATCACCAATTGGCTGCCTCCTGCATGCCTCAACCCGGGCATGTGCTCTTGACCAGAATCCAACGCAGGACCCTTCAGTCCACAGGCTGACGCTCTATCCACTGAGCCAAACCAGCTAGGGCTATGTTTCTTTTTTCAATAGTAGAACCCTATATATAATTTTTTTGTTGTTGAACTATGAATTCAAAAAATTAATATCTGGTTGGGTATTTTTGCTGTCTCAATGCACTTACAGAGTGCTGCCTTAGAAAATTAGAATGCTTACTAGTTTGAACTAAATCAAGGACTAAAGAATAAATAAGAATTGGTACTTTATTCCAATTGATAAATATTGGTACATTATGTTCGAGAGAAAAAACTATGTTAGTACATGATAATCTTTCATGAAAAAAATTAACTTTTTTACACAATTTAAACACAATAAAGAAGTATATAATCATAATAAAACTTTGATACTTAAGAATTTCAAATGCCATAATCTTTTTCCCCCATTCAGAATATAGCAAGAATTCTTTGTTTCTTCTTTAAACATATTTATTTAAATGACTAGAGAGTACCAGGGCTTCATATTGAAGTAATGCATGCTTGAATTACATGTTTGAATCAATATGTGTTTGAAGTTAAAGGAGTAAACCATACATTCTATTATTACCCAAAACCATTTCATGGATAATTAATATTCTGCTAAACTCGATAGTATCAGACACTTTTATCTATTTTTTAAAAACCAGTAATTCACTTCTGAGGAATATCAAATGATATTGTTCAAAAAAATAAAAGTTTGAAATATTATTGACTTTATTAGATAAAAAGCATTGGGCTATGAAAAGTTATACAAATATTGCATCTCTTTTCACTGTCATTGTCATCACCACCATGACCGTCCCATTCCATCCCATCCATCTCTCATTCTCCATGTGGAGGATTTAGAAAATTGTCACCACTTTCATTGTCAATAGTAAGGTTACATTCCAGTTATTTTCAAAAACTTCTGTGCATACATGATAGATTCTTATCATTCCAGGAAGAAGCTCTACTTCTGATGCACTAGACATACACAAGTCTCCATTCTCTCATCAGACCTTTCTTAACAAAGGGCTTAGTAAGTCTATGGGATTTCTGTCCATCAGAGACACACAAGATGAGGAAGATTATTTCAAGGACATTTTATCAGATAATAATTCTGGACATGAAGATTCTGAAAATACCTGCTCTCCTTACCAGTTCAACACTAGTGGCCCAGAAAAAAAAGCTATCCCTGGCATTGATGTGCTCCCCAAGAAGAAGATTTGGGCTTCATCCATGGACTTGCTCTGCACAGCTGACAGAGACTTCTCCTCTGGGGAGACTGGCAGATACCGACACTGTCACCCTGAGGCACTCACAGTGCGGACTTCAACCACTCCTAGAAAAAAGGAGGCAAGGTACTCAGATGGAAGCATAGCCTTGGATATCTTTGGCCCTCAGAAAATGGATCCTATGTTTCACACACGAGAATTGCCCACTGCCTCGGCAATATCAAGTGCTTTGGACCGAATCCGAGAGAGACAAAAGAAACTTCAGGTTCTGAGAGAAGCCATGAATGTAGAAGGTTAGTAATATTGTGAGTGTTTGAGAGAGAATTGAATTGAAACATTTAAAATTGTGTTAATAAAAAGGGTTATTAAACAATTCCACAAGTCTTGTTTCCACTGCCAACCATTTGTACTCAGGTTAGTCTTCTCTATCAGTATCTGTTCTCCCTTCTACTAAAAGCCTAACAGAATTGTCCCTACTAAACATACCCAGTCCAGTCGCTTTATAGTCTCAATATTTGGGGTAGTTTTTTTTGGGGGGGGGTAGTATATTTTTAGATTGTAAGCTTCTCAGGGGCAGGCACCATGTTTCCTTCTTCTTTTTAACCCTCCACAGTACCGTCTGTCATGCTCTGTTTTGTGGGAATCTTCCGTCAAGACTGGTTCATAGAAGTAAGACCGAGGCAGAGTTGTGTGGAGGTAGTGCAGTGGTTCCCAAACCACCAGCTTTAAAAACAAAATTTGGGACACAGCTCCTGGAGATTATAATTTTTTTGGTCTAGAATGAAATTTCAAATCTGTATTTTTAAAAGGATAGTATTTAATTTTATAGATTTAAAGTCAGACAGCCTAGGTGTGAATTATTTACTCCATTCAATAGCTATGTGATTCTTCAGCAGTTGGGCTTAATAACTCTTAAGTTACCCCATCTGTAAAATGTTCTTAACAAAAATAGATGAATTGGATAATGAATGTAAAGTGATTAATAAATCAGATTATCACATAATTAGTGTGAGAGGCATAAAATAACTATAAATGATAAATCCATATTATTTGCAGGATAAAGCTCTGTTTTAACAATACCTGATTCACAAACAAAACTCAATATATTGAATGGAGTAAAATTGTGTTCTAGACATGGATAGAGGCTATTTTTAATGTAGATAGATGAAAGAGAAAACAAAATAAGATAGAGTTTTTTATCTAATCCTCTACATTTTTTGAGGATTAAACTTTTATAACTACCTTTTGCCTTCAGACAAACCCTGGGGCATAGCTGATGAAGGGGGACCTGAAGGAGCTTTCTAGTTTAGTGAGAGTAGTCACATCATCAAGGATCATATTCATTTTTAAGGTCATTACTCTAGTAGAATATTTTTTTATTCACAGACTGTCTTTAAAGTACTCTGCCTTTAAAGGTTTGTTGTTCTTTAAGTTTTAAGCATAGTTCTGGAACTGAACATACTCCCTACATTGTTCTTTACTTCAAGTAAAAGAAGCTTTGCAGTTGTTTAAATTCAGGATTTGCAAATTACTAAATAATTTGAAATTATGGAGGAAATTATTGAACACTTAACTGATTTTAAGGGTTTGAAAATACATGCATTTTAGAAAACATTAGCTAATGTTATGAGATGGTCATATGTAATCTTCAAATACAGAATTTTCAAATACAGAAAATAAAAACTTAGAAACTTGTTTTATGCATGATTTCACTGTTTAACTTTGATCTGTAAATGTTTAGAGTTTGACAGCAAAGAATTGACACTTCCTGCAGTTTAAAATACTCTCCCCTTTAAGAAGTTGTATTTCATGACTGTTTACTGTTGTACAACAGTTAGCATATAAATAGTAATTTAGCCTGGCCTTCTTATGAGCATGCCTTCATGGATACATTAATGTAAAGAAATATTGCCCGTGTGTAATAAAAACCAAAACCTAAATTATTCAAATCAATAAACCATGATAGCATCAGAATATAAATAGTGAAGATAGATACCAATATAGATGACCTTGTCTAACATTTAAGAGGTTGAATAGTTTTCTTAAAATGAGAATATTATAATTAAAATAACTTTAATGTTCTCAAAAGATTTGACTTAATGTTTGATAAATTAATACTAGTGAAGTTTGAGAAAGTGTTTTTTACACTTGATCTTGGAGAGTTAAACAATAAAGAAATCAAACACTAATGAAAATATGTTTAACCTGTTAAATTATGCTACAATATTCTATTTAATATATTTTTTTGAATAGGTGATTTTTTGATTACCTATAAAATGAATATCAAGCCAAATTATGTCCCAGTTTGCATATAAGCCTTTATCTTCTCAGGTAATGTGTGTTAAGGAAATTCAGAGAGACTAAATTGTTTCCAAATATGCATATATATTTGCAAAGATGATGTAAAATCTTTGTAGACCCTTATTTGTTAAAAATGGTAACTTGTTATGAAACACAGTTTTCAGTTTTAGAAATTTTAGATTCATTATAAGAGGTATAAGAAAAGGGGGAAAAATTCCTTTAAAAATCAAATGCGCTTTGAATTGTTCGATACAGGACAGTTATCATCCTGAAACCTTTCTTTGCTGTTGAAGAGTTTTCAAAAGCATTTGCTCCCAAAGAATCTATGCATTTTTCCCCCAGAGTATTTTTTATAACCAAGTTAAATAAAACACCTTAAAAATGTTGCTATTATTATGGTAACGTTTAGACCACTTTAAATAATAAACTCCATTATTATATAGAAACTTGCAAGTAGTAATAAATTATATTTGCTTTAGACTAAAAGCATTATGCAAAAGGAGTGTTTGATGTTTGGAATTCAAAAGCAGTAATTCTTTTTAGTTATTTAGTTGAGTAATTTGTTGGTTTTGTACTGTGGTGTCTTTTTTCTAAAGGTGAGATAATGTGTTAGCTGTGCAAACAACAGTACAAATTGCTAATAGAATATTTTAGCTAGTACACAAAAAGTAGAATAGAAAATAATATGAATCCCATTTATCTCATTTAATTCTCATGAAAATCAGGCTCCACAGATCCCTTTTATGTGTGATAAATCAAGCAGAACAGTGGTTGTTATTAATGTACACATTTTCTTGTACACATTTTTCTTTTAAAATACTCTTGTTTGACTCATAGATACAGAGAACAAACTAATAGTTGCCAGAGGGTTGGGTGCTGGGAGAACAGGCAAAAAAGTGAAAGGGATTAAGAGGTACAGACTTAGAGTTATAACATAAATAAGTCACAAGGATGTAATGTACAGCACGGAGAATATAGTCAATAACAACTGTGTGGTGATAGGTGGTTACTAGACTTCTCATGGTAATCTCTTCATAAGGTATATAAATTTCAAATCACTATTTTGTACACCTGAAACTAATATAATATTGTATATCAGTTATACCTTAATTAAAAAGAGCATTGCATTCCAGAATGAAACTTAAAAAGTATACATTCTTGTTTTAAAGCATTTTACAATATTGCTAATGCTCTGTACAATTTTTGTGATCTTTAAATTGGCATTTGCTACTGGGTAGGAGTAATTTTAGAAATAGAAGAGGTCTAAGAGTACATGTTCTTAGGTTTGTGAAGATTTAATAATGTACCCAAGACCACATAACACGTTAACGATAGAGTTTTTATCATTATGGGAGACTGTAGATTTCCATCATAGATTTCAGAGTTCCAGTCTAAGGCTTTCCCATTACATGTCACTTCCTAAATTTTTTTTTAATTTAAAGAATGTTTAAAATTATAGTTGCCATTCAATATTATATTAGTTTCAGGTGTGCAGCACAGTGGTTAGACACTTATATAACTTACAGACGGAATCCTTCCTCCCATAAGTCTTGCACACACCTGACACCATATTTGTGGATTACAATATTATTGCCTATGTTCCCTATATTGTACTTTACATCCCTGTGACTGTTTTGTAACTGCTGGTTTGTATCCGGTCCCCCCGCCCCCATCCTCCCGTCTGGCAACCATCAGTTTGTTCTGTGTATCTATGAGTTTGTTTCTGTTTTGTTCATTTATTTTGTTTTTTAGATTCCACATATAAGTGAAATCATATGGTATTTGTCTTTCTCTATATGACATTTTGCTTATTCATTAAATTAATATAACAATCGGAAGGAAAAAAAATGACTGCATTTCAGTTTGTCCTTTTGGGAGTGCAAGGAAGCTCATTGAACTCTAGGAAAGAGAGTTGTCTCCTTCAACCTCAGGTGGATAGCCCTTTCCTTAGCCCATCCTCTTGAAAGGAGACTTTATCTAAATCACCTCCACGGCTTACTCAGCTGACATCCACCAGCCAACCACCAGCCAACATCAGAGGGAGAACAGACCTTAACATCATGGAGATTGGTACTGGAAGGAATCTGGATACCATTTAAACCAAACAGCTCATTTTCAGAGGCCCAGAGTAAACTAGTTTGCCAAAGGAGATTCATAATTCATAACAAAGCTGTATTTAGAATGCAGGTCTCCTGAGCCCCAGAATAAGATTTTTTTTTCCCACTGCTACTCTGATTTCAAGCAGAAACCAGATATACTGTCAGGAAAACTGTTTTAGTGCCAGAGACATTGGACATTCAACTAACCGCCTAACAAACCCCTTAAGTCTCTTTCTAAGCTAATAAAATTGTATCTCTTCAAATACAGGAAAACACGATAGTATGTATTATGAAAGAAAGGTTCAAAATGAGTCACTGTTGGTTCTTTCTACAGTAAACCACACTGGGCGGGGGTTAAGATGCAGTTCCATTGTGGCACATGCTATGTTGTGGTCGATAGTGTCTTGTTGGGGCTTTACTAAGGTAGTTTCTGTAAGATGGATATCCTGTAACTGATGAGATAGGGAGTAAGCTATCAGAAAGCAGTGGTTGCCACTGAGTGCTCTGATTTCTTTGTGAACAAAATAACAAAGTTAAGAACAAAAAAGATCCCAGGAAAGAAACTATAGTCGAAGTTTACAAATTGTAAGATTATTACCATGATTGTTAACACCTAAACATTCAGATACTTCTCTGTATCCATAAAGCAGTAGGGAAGGGACAGAAAGAAACAACAGGTTT
Source organism: Myotis brandtii (assembly GCF_000412655.1). Taxonomy (NCBI): domain Eukaryota; kingdom Metazoa; phylum Chordata; class Mammalia; order Chiroptera; family Vespertilionidae; genus Myotis; species Myotis brandtii. Next base: position 988,270 of record NW_005366245.1, on the reverse strand, counting down.
CGCTTGTGAAAACTAATTTTAAAGCTTGATGTCACTCTTTTATTGCTTTATTCTTTTCATTCCACTTTTTTCACCTCACCATAGGATTCTCCTATTCTACTCCTTTATTTTCCTTCCTTGTTCTCAGTTTTTCTTTTCTGTCTTTCTTCACTTCATCTCAAGATCTGAGACAATTATCTATTTTCTAATAGGAGCATTTGTTGTCATCTCTCTTGTGATGTAATTACCACACACTCCCCATCCATTGCTCTGTAGGTTGGCAGCAGATTCCTGATTGTAGACAGTGACTTGGAACCAGCACTGTGAGTATAGAAAGAAGAGCGCTCCACACCCTGGGTGGGGACCATGAATAGCATTTTGCTTCCAACAGTCAAAACTCCTCTGTATTCTGTGTAATACTAGAAGGGAAAGTATGAAGAACAGATATAATTAAATCCTACAAAAGTGACTTGTTAAATATTACTTAAGGAGTTCTAAGCCAATCTACTTTACATCAAAATTAACTATTATTTCCCTCCTTTCAATGCTGTGCCCTCCGGTCTAGCCTAGTTTTGCTGTTCCGTGACTGCCCTGTGAATACAGCTTAAAGTCTGTGTTCTGCAGCTGCAATATCTAAACACTCAAGTATGTGAGCCTGTTCTCATTGTTGGGGTCCTTAATGTTTCATTTCCCTGAGAAGATTGAATTTGAAAGCTCGTACATTTTTATAGTTATATTTGAGAAAAGCAAGAGATGAATTAATTCATAAATGGTTACAGTTCACCATGTAGGATGCTTCCAGTGACATTCTATGGAAAGAAAGGACATTTTTTCAAAACTTACCTCTCTTTGCTAAAATCCAAATCTGGTAAAAATGAACTATTTGGTTTTTATTTTTCACCTTATTATTTCTCTTTGAAGAGAAAACAGAGATAAGATTGAGTTGTTATTTAGATACTCCAAGAGTGACATTAAATAGCATTAATATTCAGTTTTTATTTTGCTCAGTTCCACAGAAGTAATTATGAATAAGCAGGGACTTTATGTGGTGTTGGTCAAATATCACATGTTTTTTAGGTATTAATAACTTAATTATTATACTACTAAGATGCAAATATAGTTTGGGTCTCCACAGAGCATACGTGCACAGACGATCTGGATTCAACATCTTACTCAGCCAGAAAGAAGCAAGTGCCTACTGTTTCCAGGCTGAGTTGTAAAGAGGTTCATATTGTCCAGTAGAACTTCTTCAGTGGAAGAAATGTTCTCTGTCTAGAGTCCAACTCAGCAGTTACATAGCCATGTGTGGCTAGTGGCTACTGTATTAGAATAGTGTAGCTTCAGACCATTCTCACATAAAGTTAGTCCAGTATAAAATACTAATGTTCTTATTGAGGAAAGATTGGTTTGAGAAGAGGTGTACAATAAGTCATTTTTTTATCCTTTATTGATTTTTTTTTACAGGGAGGAAGGGAGAGGGATAGAAACATCAATGAGAGAGAAACATCGATCAGCTGCCTCCTGCACACCTCCTACTGGGGATGTGCCCGCAACCCAGGCACATGCCCTTGACAGGAATCGAACCTGGGACCTTTAGTCTGCAGGCCGACGCTCTATCCACTGAACCAAACCAGTTAGGGCCAATAAGTCATTTTTTTAGTTAAAATACAAATGAGAAAAGACATTTACTTCTTTTGATTTATCCAAGGGGAAACGAATGAACGTGCATTTTTAAACACTAAGGAAAGTTAAAGGTGAAACTAGTACAAACTTTTCATTGTCTGTATTCGTAGTCACATAATACTGATTTTGGAGTCCCCAGAAATCCTAGACTAATTTATCAGAAATTGGGTATCTAATTTAAATCTAACTCACACATAGTTTAACATAGATCCAGTTTGGCTTTTACATCTATACCTTCTGAGAAGCATGGATTGATATGTTTTAAGAAAGGTTTAAAATGGGTATTGCTATCATTGTGGTTTTTAAGACCGAGCAATTGTAACCTCTAAAATATTTTTTATTCCACCCCAGTCAGTACCTTCTGTTTCCCGTGGACTATGGAAATAGTTTTCTAAATTGATCTTGCAGCTACAATTTGTCCTCCATTTTCCTGCCAGTCATTTCTTCTCTTGACCATTTAATAACTTTCCATTATCTGAGCAAGATAAAATTTTAGCTCCTTTTCGATCACGGTGTGCAAGGTTCTCCATGATTGTCTCTTGAGTCTCATCTTGAGCACTTCCCATCTCACACCTCACTCCAACGCCATGTACACCTCTCTGCCTCTCTATCCGCACCACTCCTCCCTCTCCCCTTACCTTCCTACAGGCAGTTTTGTATTTCTATGTCTTTATTCACGCAGCTTTCTGCCGTGAGACTATCAGAGCTTTCAGTCATTTCCTGGTTCAGGAAGCTTTCTCTCAGCTTCTCAGTTTAGGATGATGGCTTATGTTTTTCATTGAAACTATTTGTTTTGAAGAGTTTGTTTCTCCTCCTGTAGGACATCAATTTTTGGGGGCCTAATCTAACTCAGAACTGTGTCCTTAGCACCTACATATAATAGATACTCATAATTGCTTATCTAAACTGAGTATTGCATTGTGGCTGTTAATATTAAATATTAAGTATATTCAGTGGTGCTATTTCTGACATTGGATACAACAATATTCTCTGACGAATTATAGTGATGAGAAATCACCTCCTTCTGTTTTGTCCGATTCCCAGTGAAAATCACATACTTGTCAGTCATAGCCTGACCAACAAATGCAGTCATTTTGCTTTAGAGCTCTGTTCTGTTTGAAAGCTTTACAACAGGCGGAGAAGTCCTAACAGCAGGATCCTGGAGGTGCTGGAAGACTGACAGCCATGCAAGCCATGGCCCAGCTTTGTGGTTACTGCCTCACACAAGACCCCAGGAGAGGAGAGGAAAGTGGAGGCTGTGCATTGTTGTTGCCATTCTTACTCTGCACAAATTTTACATCTCTAAAGTATGGTTCACTGAGCGTTTCTCCATATAATCTTCCTCATTTACCTATGTCCATATTTGTATAATTTATGTTCCTGCTTAAAATTTTTATTGATCATATCTAGCTCTCAAGGAGTTAGAATACGTTCTGTTCCTGTATCTTACAGCATGGTATAATGTAGAATGCAGTAGACTCCAGTGAACATCTAAAACGTACTATTGATCATATCTAGCTCTCAAGGAGTTAGAATACGTCTGTTCCTGTATCTTACAGCATGGTATAATGGAGAATGCAGTAGACTCCAGTGAACATCTAAAAGGTAGAATGTCTACTCTCCCGAGATTAATTCCTTGAAAAGAAAGCATAGGGGAAAACACTTCATATGTGAATACATAACGGCATTATTTTTGTTTCTCTGCATTATTTGAAAATTGAAATATTTTATTTGTTAGGGTCCATAACCTTAAAAATGCAGGGTTTTAAAATTCTATAGTTCTGAGCTACAAAACCAGTCATTTTGTGCATTTCTCTTTGAAATTTGTTTTCTGTCATTTGAGTCATGTATTAAAAGTAAATAAATGCCAAGCAAAAAGTGGTTATTTAATTCTTGATGTTGCAATTGGGAGTCTTACTTTTTGCATGTTACTTGTCTGAGCTTGAATATGTGTCACTTTTTAGATTGCAGCTTGTGCTGGCGTAGATTCCTCTTAATGTGAAGATTGTGGATTTGAATATTTCACCTGAAATAGTGTTATGTAAACTGAGAATATCTTGCAAATCTTTATAATCTTCTAAACATTAAAAGTATGATCACATGCCACAACTTTGTATGTTTAAAATATGCTAAGTGGTGGTGGAAATCATGACTCTTGGTTGTTAAGAGCCCAGGACAAAACATTCTAGCCTATTGAAAAGCTGCTTTTTATTGTTACTATTTAAGTAGAGTCACTATGATATTGGAGCTGAAGTGAATTTTGTTTAGAGAATCAGATTACAGTTAAAGGATAATAAAATGTCAGGTTTTTATGCCTTGTATTTGATTAAAAAAACAGTATACTTTTAATTATAGAAGATACTAAGAGGAATTAAAAGATATCTTTAAATATCAAAGTATGTATGACTATGAAATCTCTATAACTAGACTTCTATCCAAATGCTAATTCTGTAAGCCATTCTTCTGTAGTCCCTATTCTTCTCACCACTGTTCCACAAAATGTATTTTAGAGAGAATATATTCCCAAATGTTTTATGTGTTTATATACATATACTCGCACACACCCAATGTGGTTCTTCTGATTTGGTGATATGTGCCCAGGCTAATTTTACTTACCCATTTGTTCTCTTGCACCTATTATTTCTACACTCAGGTTCTTTCCTGCCACTTCATTTTCCACATCTGCAAACTAAGTACTCATTGGAAGTCAGAGAAGAAAACTGTCTAGTGAAATGAGGAATAATTATGACCCTAAATAAACCCCAGTACACTGATTTGCAGAGTGTGGGCTTCATTGAAATAGTTAATAGCTGAGATAAGAAATTTGCAAACCAAAAATTAGATTTTAAGTCTAATTTTATCCCACAAAAGTCAAATAAATTCAGTTCTGCAATTGTAATAGTGAAAGCTTAAATGTATAAAGTGTGTATTTAAATATTCTTAATAGGCCTGTTGAACACGATTCAAGAATTTTTGGCATTAAAAAAACTGTAATATTATATATAAATACTTAGGAGCATCTCTTTGTTAAAAAATATTCTGACACTTTCTAATTAAAATAACAATCACAGGGTTTTGTTGATGCTGGGAGATGACTATATGAGAACTTGATTGTTCTGTTTTCTTGTCCAGAAGTTTTCATAATAAAAAGTTTGGGTTTTTTATTCACTCAGTTAATACCACATTCCTGGGGTCTGGACCAATCTAAAGTGTTAATATTATACATTTAAATATAGATAGAAACATTTGTAGTATCTTCCTAAAAGAAAAGTTGTTAATAATGTTAGGACAGCTCATGGAAAATTAGGGATTACCTTTCTGCAGACCAAAACAGAGGAGGAAAACTGTTCTCTCTCTAGTTAGTGTCTATGGTTTGCCTTTATGTAGATCATATCAAAAAGCCAGTAATTGTTCTTGCCTAAATTATCTGTAAGCAAGGAAAATGTGCCACTCTGTATATGCTAATAATGCAAGATACTCGTGGTAAGAGACCTGTAATTTTATAATTTCTGAAATGGTTAAATTTACTATTTAATTCAGAAATGGAAAGCCTGTACTTAACGAGGGCTAACCTTTCTTCTAAGCATGAGTAAGTGGTAAATTTTGGATGAGAACTTGAATCTGATTATAACCTTCTTATAATCATGACTTGAACAGTAAATATTCCCTAGGAACTTTAATCTGGTTATATCTGCCATGCCATTACATGAAAGGAACGTAGATAACAACATTTTAATAGATCTATTTCAGAATACAGAAGCTCACAAAAAAGATTCCTACTACTTTAAGTAACACAGAGACCCACCTCTACTCAAATCTTAGGGGGTGGGAATGTCTTCTTACCCATAATAGTATTGCCTCGCTAGTCATCTGGTTTGTGTTTCTGGAGTGCTCGTGCCCTATTTCTTTAAGGCAGGAAAACTTCATAAGGCAGGTCCCTTTCTGCCCCCAGGTGTGGTCCTGAAAACATTTATAAACCAATAGTTGATCAAGGGAAGATGATTTATTGCTGTATTTTAAAAAGGGGATCATCATCATTACCCTAATATGTCTTATGAAGGGAACCCAAGAATTTAAAAAGTTTACTAGTGTTGTCAGAGTAAACGAAAGACAAAAGAAACACAACATATATAGGCTAGCAGGAGAGAAGAATACAGACACATAAAATAGTATAAGAACAAAGCACCACCAAAAAATGGAAATTAAAATTTATTTACTATTTTGCAGCTACTTTGCAGAAATAGCAATGAAACAGTAAATTCACTTAAGATGGCTTGTGAAATTATTATTACATGGTATAACATCCTAGTGACTGACCTTTTCTGCTTCAGTCATACAGTAGACTTCTGCGACTTCCCATTCTTCTTTGTAATGTAAAACTGTATTGCCTGTGAACACCTGGGTCCTCTCCTTGGCTTTGTTGTTTTACTGCTCTCTGTGCTGCAATGCTGGGTTTGGAATTTGGCCAAGTCACCTTGGGAAAATTCCTCAAAAATTTTAGCATGAGAGTTCTATAAAAATGAAACAAAAAATTATTTGGTGCTCCTTGAAAAAAATAACCCTTCTTAAATAATCATTTAACTATGTCCATTAAAGTTAAATAATATGTAAAATTCTTTGTCATCTGTAATCCTTTCAAATCACATTAATCATTCGTTCATTCATCTCTCTCTTTTTTTTAACATTCTCTATTGAACAACTTGCAACACAAGGAATAATTCATTTTGTGAAGTCCCTGTTCTCAAGTTTGCAAACTAGTGAAATAGACTCCCTCCCATACCTTGGTTATCTCTGCCATGCATTCCATGTCATTCCTCAGATCTAGATATTTCCCATGGTCTGCTTTCTCTAGAGCCAAGAAAAAGCCACAAAACCTTTCTGATTGGTTCCAATACAATTCATGCTTTCTAGCCTAATCTAAATTCTCATGGCTACACAAAAGCTTTCATGTGGTTTTTGCTGACTTACCACATTCTTCACAGCAGAAAGTCTTTACTCTCTCAAGCTCCCAGCTAAACAGGCTCCCAGGAAGTGATTCACTTTTTATTACCAGGAGTAGGTCAACTTTCTGATAAGAATATCTGGGAATTCCCTCTGTATTTTCACTTCTTTTCCATCATTTCTTTCTCTTAAGAAAAAAAGATTATCTCACCTTGCCAACTAACCGTCTCAGGTACATTGGGGATTTTTTCCATCTCCTCCTGTTTTCCTCAGCACATTTTTCCAGCAGTTTTCCCTAGTATGCTTTACAACTTCCGTCTCCCCCAATCTGCAGGCTTATCATCCACTGCCTAAAATCATGCTCAGACATTCCACTCTGCCAAAAAGACTCTTGATTCCTCATTCAGTCTTCTTAAAAAATTTTTCTTCTTTTCTCAAACCCCTAAACTAATTGAAAGAATTTTCTCAATTCCTTACCAGCTGGTCCTTCTTTAACCCTTTCTGATTTGGCCTCTGCCTTGTCTGTGCAATGGAAATACTCCTCTTGAAGCTCATCGGTGACCTTTGTGTAACATATTTATCTATCCATTCATCCATTCATTCATATTCACTCAGAAAATATTTATTTTTGTGCTTGCTAGCAAACAGTTGGTAAATACTAGAGATATATCTTTAAAAAATCCCTTTTGTCAGAGAGTTTATAATTTGGGTAGAGGGAACAAGTAGAAAATTATTCGGCAGTGGAAGAGTTGCAACCAGTTATGTGTAAAGCAATATGAAAGTGAGGGAAGCCTTGCCCAATCCGGCCTTTAGGTGGTCATGAAAGCTTTTGTGTTCAAGTTAAGGCTTCTTTTAAAGGAAAAAGAAAAAGTGTCTAGCTTAAAAAAAAAAAAAGCTGGAGTGGACAACAGCATTCCTAGCAGAAAGAGTATCTTTCAGGAAGGAGCCCAAAAATTTATCTGCTTTTGGTTATAAATTTGCAAATCTAGAACATGAGTGCAGAATTTGTCTGGGGAAGTAGATGACCATGAGGCTATTGGAACAGGGTTTTACCTGCATTGCGTTTCTAAAGTTCTATTTAAGTGTGTGTGTGTGTGTGTGTGTGTGTGTGTGTGTGTGTGTTTTAGGGAGTGGGAAGAAAGAGGTCTGTACTTTTAATCTGTTTCCAACAAGTGAATCTGTGACTTTACAGTATCAACAGTCACTGCTATACAATTAGTTGAAGATCTCTATATATAAAAGCCTAAGCAAGCGAATGACCAGTCAACTGGTCGCTATGATGCGCACTGACCACCAGGGGACAGACACTCAATGCAAGAGCTGCCCACTGGTGGTCAGTGCACTCCCACAGCCAACCTCCCGCGGCCAGCCAACCTTCTGCGGTCCCTTCCCGCAGCTAGCCGGCCCTGATTGGCCCCGATCGGGACTGGGCAAGATGGCCCCCATCAGCCCTGATCGCCAGCCAGGCCGAGGGACCCCACCCGTGCATGAATTTGTGCATCGGGCCTCTAGTCAGGTTATAAAAGGCTTTGAACCTTAAGCTAAGGAGTTTTTCATTGTACCTTAAAGACCAGATTGAAGAAGCTTAAGAAATATAGCAATATGCTCAGATTTTTGTTTCTGAAAAATTTACTCTCTGAAATGTGAATTATAATATGAGTCCAGCATGAGATGAATGATGATCTGTGATAACTATGGGGAGTTTGAAAAGAGAGGGCAAGTCAGTAACATTTTGAAGGTAGAATTTAGATTTTAATGGAGTCCTGCCCCTTTACAGCACACAATGCACAACCTGACAAGTCTCCCCCACTCTTAATGCTTACTCATCTCATTCTGGTGGAATTAAACATCCTTCCTTGAATTAGGTATTTTTACTTATTATCTGAGCTTAGGACTGTGCTTTTGGATTTTCTATTCCTTTAGCATCTAACACAGAGAATTTACACATTGAGCATTCGAAACTGGTTGTCAATGATGATTTTTATGTAACATCTCTTTCCTAACAGCTTTACCTATATTAATTCATTTGATGCTCCAACAACCCTATGAGGTGTACCCTATTGTTATGCCCCCTTTTCAGCTAAAAAAAAATGAGTTATAGGAAGTTAAATTACCTACCTAAGGTCTCACACCTGGAAATTAGTGGAACTGAGATTCAAACCCATGCAATCTGGCATCAGAGTCCAGGCTCTTAACCTCTATGCCAGACTACCTCCAAATTGGAAGCACATTGTTTGAGTACCATCCAACAATCTTATATTTTAAACATTCTATAAAATGTTCCACTCTCACCATAGTAAATGTACTATTTTATTTGACTTGTGTGGAACAGCTAATGAGTTTCCTTTCTAATGTTTTTTTGTTTGTTTGTTTTAATCTGTTTAGAACCAATTCGAAGATACAAAACTTACCACAGTGATATCTTTAGTACCTCCAGCGAAAGTCCATCTATTATTTCCTCTGACTCAGACTTCAGACAAGGTGAGAGGCATCTCAGAAAATAAAATGTTTTTAAGAAACCGTGATTGTCCTTTTTCAGTAGCACTGAGTTGAAGTGACAAACAAATAATTCTATACAAAAATTTAAGAATTATAAAAAGCGGCCAGTTATTCATTTTAACAATATTATAGGAGTTTTATAATAGCTTCATCAACAGCAATGTAGTCATTTTCATAATATCTTATATAATAAAAGGCTAATATGCAAATAGACCGAACGGTGGAACAACCGATCCTTATAGCATGGTGGAGCAGGTGAGCTGGGGTGCCAGACCAAGGTGGGCGCCAGTTGCTGCTGACACTGGAGCTGTTGTTCACACCCACTGCCAGTGCCTGGTGCCAATCCCAATCACTCAGTGCCATCAGCGGGTGCAAGAGGTGGCTGCCCGCTCTGATCACCCCTGAAGGCTTCTCCACCTCCCCCTGCTCCTGAGGGGTGATCAGGGCAGCAGCCACCACTAGCCCTCGCTGCTGGCGCTGGCCCCAATTGCTCTGCACTGTCAGTGGGTTCGAGTGGGGCTGGTGCTGTCAGCGTGTGGAAGTGGTGGCAGCAGGAGCAGGGTTGCTGGCAGACGGGACCGGGAGTCATGGCGGAAGGGGCCAGGTGGGGGCATGGAGGATGGGCCGAGACCAGTCCCTGTACCTACCATAGCCTCATTGCCCACAATTCTTTTCAAGGTGCACGAATTTGTGCACTGGGCCCCTAGTAGAAAATAATTCATTGTCTTTAAAAACAACATGACTTACCTCTAAACATTGTCATTAATTCGATTATATGAATATGATTTGAATATGGATCTGTGTCTGCTAAATGCTTGAGTTTTAAATAAGATCACTTCATATTATTATCATCTGTTCCTTTTTCACTTAAATTAGTGAGAAAAAGTGAAGCTTCAAAGAGATTTGAATCTAACAGTGGTCTCCCAGGAGTAGATGAAACTCCAAGTCAAGGCCAGTCACACAGACCAAGGTATGTGACCTGAAAAAGTAATACTAATGTGTTTCCTGGAAACAGTGACAGGTTTTTTGTTTTTGTTTTTATTAGAATCAAGTACATAATTTTAAAAATTATCCTCTTTTCTCCATTTTTCCTTTTTCTTTCCCTCCTCTTTCCATACCCACAAATTTATTCAGTTATGTGAAGACATTATAGTTCAAGTTTGAGTTATTGGAATCTTTTAAAATTAGAATTGGCTCTGATTATTTATAGTTTGTGCTTGATTTTTAGAATTGTCAGTACTTATTAACAGTTAGGAAATTCTGAAGGCGTTGGCATTAAACCTGTGGGAAGATAGAGAGTAATACCTCTTTTAAACGATTGAACAGGTTCAACAAGCAGGATTTCACTAAGTATTATTTGTTGAATGAATAATGAGGTTACTACTAAGTAACCTGTTATGTAAAAAGTTAATTATTCACTACATTTTTCCTGGTTTAAAAGAGGTCATCTTGTATTTTTTTAAAAGCCCACTTTGGGCTGTTAAGAGTTCATTTTTATACTGAAATACTCAACTTTCTTATAAGGGATTAGGTATTATGCTTGTTCCAGACTTAGGATGGTGGTATTATAGCTATGTATTGATTTACTTTGTTTAAACTGAAAAGTGTCAAGGCAGTAGTGACTGTTTGATGTGCAGTCTTTTTGTGTGTGCACAGGTCCCTTACATGAACAAAAGCACATTGCTAAAGTTAAGCGTTAATTTGAAATTTGTAATGTGATATTCGAGAACCAGAGGATGCTTCAGAACTTACACCCATACTATGGGAATCCTTTTAAATTCATTATTTCCGTTTGTATCATTCAGGTGCCACCATATACAAAAGAATCATTTGGAAATTAACAAAACCTTGCCCCTTAGCCAATTAATTCTGGCAGACACTGTTTCACAGCTGTAAACTATTACTAGATCAGGTAACCCTAGCCATGTGATTAAAGGTTTTGACTCTAAGTAATTAAATACATTACAACAAAATTATCTTTAATGTTTAATTTTTATTAAATTTATGTAATTTCTATTCTTTCTTATACCTTTTAATATAGTCTGTTTATTTTAGTTAAGTTTTATTTTACCTGAGGAAAGCCTTAATAAGTATTTATGTACCTAAGGGGACATTATATTTGCACAATGGCATTTTATATTACTATAGCCCCATTGTGATAATAGTAATTGTGATGACCCTGTTTTTGTAATTTTGAACAAAGAGGTAAGAGAAAAGACAGATCTATGCTTGATATTGCACAGTTTTCTTAAAGAAGCAAAAGTGTTTGGGTATGAACACTAGGAAGAAGCAGATTGAATTGCACAAAGCTCTGTGTTAAATTGAGGAAGTCACCCTTCTCTATATGTGTAATTTGGAGAAAACTTATAGATAGTTAATATGATGCCCTTTTAGCTTGATCAAAAGTAGCAGTAGAGCCCAGCTGGTGTGGCTCAGTGGTTGAGTGTTGACCCAGGAACCGAGAGGTCACCAGTTCGATTCCAGTCAGGGCACGTGCCTGGGTTACAAGCTTGATCCCGGTGCGGGGCATGCAGGAGGCAGCCAATCAATGATTCTCTCTCATCATGGAAGTTTCTATATCTCTCTCCCCTCCTCTCTGAAATCAATAAAAAAAATCTTTAAAAAAAAAGTTGCAGTAGAAAATAACAACTGGAAGAATTATTGGGATTGTGTGTTAAGATGAATTTATTTTATAGTCAGTTTTAGTCATATAAAAACATATTCCTCCAAATAAAATTAAAACGTTTTATGTGTCTTATTTCAATTTTCTTGATAAGCTATGTCAAAAGCATCAAGATTATGAGACTGTCTTAGTTTTTTTCTTTTGTTTGTTTTTTGTCTAAGTTTTATATAGGAAACATTAAGGTCATCTTAGCTCATCAAATCATGTTTTAGTGAGAAACTATTTTTTATTTCACACTTTAAGAGGTAAACTTCCTCCCTAACCGGTTTGGCTCAGTGGATAGAGCGTCAGCCTGCGGACTGAAAGGTCCCAGGTTCGATTCTGGCCAAGGGCATGTACCTTGGTTGTGGGCACATCCCCAGTGGCAGGTGTGCAAGAGGCAGCTGATCGATGTTTCTCTCTCATCGATGTTTCTAGCTCTCTATCCTCTCCCTTTCTCTTCTGTAAAAAATCAATAAAAATATATTTTTTTAAAAAAAGAGGTAAACTCCCAATGTGGTGTTCATTATACCTGCATTAGATAAAAGGTATAGGTGAAAGAAAAATATTTGAAGAAGTAGATTGTTAGGTCTGTGTATACGTTATTTTTAATGTAAGATACTAAACTCTACTTCTTTTAGAATGGCAGTACCCACCTCCTTTTTAACTAAAATACTGTCCAAATTCCTTATTCAAGTGCAGAATTTCCTGAATGTGTACAAAGTTTCTGATAATATCCTTAACATGCTGGTACACAATCAGGAGATCCTGTTTTGTTCTTGAGGTCACATATTTGTCAGATCTATAAATAGTGCTGTATTTAAACATGTTGCATGGTTCCTCATAAAACTTTCCATCCCCTTTAGCAAGAATGAAGTGAAAGACAGATACAGACAGTGCTATTGATTTGTAAAACAGGGGGTAGGGGGAGATTTACAGGAAATTATGAGTCAGATGCCACAGAATGAGTAATTTTTGGATTCTGAGCTATCAAAAGTGTCTTTCAGTGATCAAAAAGGATATTCAAAGCGGTTTGCCAAAGAGCATTGCTAAGTGTTTTCCAGTGTTAACTTTGAGTACAGTTTATACATAGTATAGTTCCCACTGCTTCTGTGCCTATCTGCTCGATGAGGTAATTTATTTTTCTGTCTCAAAACAACCTATTTATTCATTCCTAAATGATTTCGTTTTTCTGAGTTTGTTTGTTTTTTTGTTTTGTTTTGTTTGTCACTCAAACTTTTCAGTCGTTATAAGAACTTCTACCAAATATTGTGTGGGACAGATAAAATAATTTGAATAAGAAGGCTAATATATTTGATGAAAAATAACAAGTAGGAATTAAAATATATACATTTAAATTTTGTTCATTATCCTTGACTCTTATTAAGTGATATTTTTGAACCATCAAATTTAATCAATCATTTGTTTAACAAATGATTGTTGAACACCTACCATGTGCTGGGTACTTCTAGATACTGGAGATAGAGTCATGAACTAGACAAAAACTGTCCCTCAAGGGTCATTCTGGGGCTAAGAGATTGCCAATAAACCATTGAAAAACAAGTAAGTAATGCACCATTAGAGAGTGATGCTACTTTGAAGAAAAGTAAAGCAGTCTAAAGGGATAGAGAGTGCAGGAGTATGATGTCCAAGTTCTGCGTTGCATAGACAGGGTGATCTGAGGAGGCATCTCCCAAGATGTTATATTTGAACAGAACACTATTTGAAATGAGAGAGTGAACCATGCAGATATCAGAAGCAAGAGGGTTCTAGACAAAAAGAACAACAAGAGCAGAGGCCATGAGGTGTGGAAGATGTGTTGCATGTTAGAGGAGCAGCGAGAAGGACAGTGTGGCTGCAGCAGAGTGAGTGGAGGACAGAGTGGATGGTAACCAGGACCCAAATCATCTCAGACCTCAGAAGCTGAGGTGAACACTTGGATGTTTTTCTAAGTATAATAGGAAGCCATTGAATGGTTGAAAGCATAGAGAAATACAGACTGGTACAACCACTATGGAAAACAGTATAGAGTTTCCTTAAAAAAATTGAAAATGGAACTGCCATTTGACCCAGTGATCCCACTTCTAGGAATATATCCTCAGAAGGCAGAAACACCAATCAGAAAGAATATATGCACCCCTATATTCATAGCAGCATTTACAATAGCTAAGATCTGGAAACAGCCCAAGTGCTCACCAATAATTGATGAATGGATTAAAAAACTGTGGTCCATTTACACAATGGAATACTATGTAACTGTAAAAAATAAGGATCTCTTATCCTTTGGAACAGCATGGAGGGACCTGGAGAGTATCGTGCTAAGTGAAATAAGCCAGTCAGAGAAAGACAAGTATCACATGATCTCACTTATATATGGAATCTAATGAACAAAATATGATGAATAAAGAAGATCCAGAGACTTTGAAGCATGCAACAGACTGATGTATTTCAGAGGGAAGGGGGTGGTTGGGTGGGAAGAGATTAACCAATGAATTTATATGCATACTAGAGGCCCGATGCATGAAATTTGTGCACGGGTAGGGTGTCTAGGCCTGGCCGGTGATCAGGGCTGATCTGTGGGGCAATGGGCAGGGTGATCAGGGCCTCCCGCTCGCACTCACCTTGGCCAGCCTGGCACTGCCCGCTCGCCGGCCCTGCCCCCTGCCACTGCCATCAGTGGGGCGATCAGGTGGCACCCGCTGGCACCCACCTTGGCCATCCTGGCACCACCCATTCGTTGGCCCCACCCCCCGCTGCCTCCACCGCCACCAGTCATCTCCCTCTGCAGAGCAACCAGTGGGGCAGTCTGGGGGCCCCTGCTGGCACCTGCCTTGGCGGCCTGGCGCCGCCCACTCACCAGCCCTGCCCCCTGCTGCCACCGTTGGTCGCCTCCCTCTGCAGTGTAACTGGCAGGGCGATCAGGGGGCCCCTGCTCGTGCCCGCCTTGGCTGGCCTAGGGCCTGCGGGCTTGGGGCAGCTCCTATGTTGAGCACCTGAACCCTGGTGGTCAGTGCATATCATAGCAACCGTTCGTTCTGCTGGCCCTTCTGCCACTCAGTCAATTTGCATATTAGGCTTTTATTATTTAGGGTATTCATAACCATAGTGTGGGGAAGGCCTGGGCGTGGGACAGGAGCAGGGTGGAAGAGGTCAGGGGGGGAAAAGGGAGGGTATCTGTAATACTCTAAACAATAAAGATACGTGTTTTAAAAAGCATAGAGAGCCAGAATCTAATTTACATTTTAGTGGGATTTTGAAGGTCTGATCTGCTAAGAATGGATTTACAGGAGTAAGAGACCAGTTAGGAGGCAATTACAGCACCCTGTGTGAGATGTAAACGGCATAGGTTGTTAGTGATAGAGAAGAGTCAAATATAGACATATCTTTAAGTTGTGCCTTCAGGATTTGCTGCTGTATTGGATGTGGGATTTTCAAGAAAGAGGAATCAGAATGACTCCAAGTTGTTTCCTAAACAAGCAGAAAATGATTGAGATATGGAAGGAAGTATCAATAATTTGGTTTTAGACATATTAGGCTAAAGATGCGTATTAACATCCAAGTCAAACACTCACCTAGGCAGGTGAATAGAATTAGAATTCAGGGGAGAGACTGCAGTTATAAGAACATATGAGGTGATTAGGACCAAGTGACTAAATGAGATGGAGTACATAGGAACTAGAAAAATCTGGAGGTCTGTGCATTGTTTTAGTCTAACATTAAGAGATTTGAAATGAAGGAGGATCCAGCAAAAGACACGAAAAAGGAGGAGCCTGTGAAGCAGACAGAAAATAAAGACCATGGTTTCCAGAAGTCAAATGTTTCAAGAAGAGAAAGGATTGAGCAACTATGTCACATGGTGCTTAGAGGTCAAGTAAAATTAAAAATTGATAATTGTCCTTTGGCTTTGACAGTCATTTTTGTAACCAATTTTGGTGGAATAACAGGAACTATTGGTCAGAGACTGAGAGAGTGGGAGATGAAGTAGAGGTAAAATTTAAATGACAGTTTTGAAGAGATTTACTCTAAACAACAGCAAAAAACAAATGGGATAGAATCTAAAAGATGATGTGAAACCAAAGGTGGATAGTTTATTCTGAGTAGGAAATAGTATAGCATTTTTTATTCTAATGAGAATAACCTACTATACCAGACTATTGATGCATGTGAGAATAATAGCAGGAGCAAAGTCTTTGAGTAGGGGAAAGGGACTGAATCCCATGCACATAGAGGTTTTGGGTCTATGTAAGCGTGCAGAACATCCATTCATTGTAACAGAAGAGAAGGAAGAACACACGGATGTAATTTGGAAAGTTTGGTGGTTAAGGATGAGGAAGTTATTTCCTGATTGCTTCTTTTTTTTTTTAACCAAGAAAACCAAGGAAAAGTTGAGAAAGGAAGAGGGAGAGAGTATTGGAGCTTTGAAAAGAAAAGGAAAGAAATGAAGAGATTATATAAAACTAAAGGCCTGGTGCATGAAATTCGTGCACCGAGGTGGGGGGGTGGGGGGAAGGGCGGTCCCTCAGCCTGGCCTGCACCCTCTCCAATCCGGGACCCCTCAGGAGATGTCCGACTTGCAATCCAGGACTGCTGGCTCCTAACTGCTCACCTGCCTGCCGGCATGATTGCCCCTAACCTTTCTGTCTGCCTGCCTGATCCCCCTAACTTCACCCCTTCCAGCCTGATTCCCCTAACTGCTCTCCCCTGCCAGCCTGATCGACCCTAACTGCCCTCCCCTGCTGGGCTGGTCACCCCAACTGCCTCTACCTCAGCCCCCACCACCATGGCTTTGTCCAGGACATCCGGATGGATGTCCGGAAGACGTCCAGTCTAATTAGCATATTACCCTTTTATTAGTATAGACTAGAGGCCCAGTGCAAAAAAATTTGTGCACTGGGG
>NW_005366245.1:966075-971140 GCF_000412655.1 Myotis brandtii | reverse complement strand
GCGGTCCCTCAGCCCGGCCTACACCCTCTCCAATCCAGGACCCCTCAGGGGATGTCTGACTTGCAATCCAGGACTGCTGACTCCTAACTGCTCACCTGCCTGTCAGCATGATTGCCCCTAACCTTTCTGCCTGCCTGCCTGATCCCCCTAACTTCACCTCTGCCAGCCTGATCCCCCTAACTGCTCTCCCCTGCCAGCCTGATCGCCCCTAACTACCCTCCCCTGCTGGGCTGGTCATCCCTAACTGCCTCTACCTCAGCCCCCACCACCGTGGCTTTGTCCAGAAGGACATCCACATGGATGTCCGGAAGACGTCCAGTCTAATTAGCATATTACCCTTTTATTAGTATAGATAGTTCTCTTAAGAAAATGAGTTGCCAGGCAGTGCTTGAGAGCCAGGTGAGATTAGTCAGCATGGTTCTGCAGTTTCACGGGAGTTCAGGTTTATGCAAAGGAGTGATTTTAATGATGGGCTTAGATTTCAAGCAATACATTGGCAAGAGAAGGGTGATAGCCAGAGAGAAAGTGATGGAGTAAATGGATTAAAATCCCTAATAGAATCAATTAATTATTTGAAGAAGACTATTAGAGGAAGTGAGCTAGAAAAAATGAGATTATATAGAGATGGTATTGGAGGATAGAAATAGGAAATTTTAGAGGTGACGTGGTTATTGTTAATAGCCAGTATGACCATAAGAGTAGAACCAGTCGCTATGACATGCACTGACCACCAGGGGGCAGACGCTCTAACTGGTAGGTTAGCTTGCTGCTGGGGTCCTGCCAATCGGGACTGAGCGAGAGGGGCTGGACATGCCCTGGAGCCCTCCTGCAGTCTCTCCCCGGCTGGCCAACCTCCCACGTTTCTCCCAGGCCTTGATCTTGCACCAGTGGAGTCCCTTGGCCTGGCCTGCGCCCTGTCGAAATCCTGGACTCCTCGGGGGATTTCAGAGAGCTGGTTTTGGCCCAATCCCATAGGGGTAGCACTACTCAGCCAGAAGCTGGAGTCATGGCTGGCGAGCACAGCGGCGTTGGCAGGAGCCTCTCCCACCTCCGCAGCAGCACTAAGGATGTCTGACTGATGGCTTAGGCCCGAGGGCTCCTGGACTGCAAGAGGGTGCAGGCTGGGCTGAGAGACCCCCTGAGTGCACAAATTTCGTGCACCGGGCCTCTAGTTCTATATAATAAAAGCCTAATTTTCAAATTGTCCCCTCGACTGGGAGTTTGACCAGGGGGCAGGGCCAGCCAGCCAACCAGGGGTTTGGCTCAGTGGATAGAGCGTCGGCCTGCGGACTGAAAGGTCCCAGGTTCGATTCCGGTCAAGGGCATGTACCTGGGTTGCGGGCACATCCCCAGTAGGAGATGTGCAGGAGGCAGCTGATCGATGTTTCTCTCTCATCGATGTTTCTAACTCTCTATCTCTCTCCCTTCCTCTCTGTAAAAAATCAATAAAAATATATTTTTAAAAAAAATAAGTTGCCAGGCAGTGCTTGAGAGCCAGGTGAGATTAGTCAGCATGGTTCTGCAGTTTCACGAGAGTTCAGGTTTATGCAAAGGAGTGATTTTAATGATGGGCTTAGATTTCAAGCAATACATTGGCAAGAGAAGGGTGATAGCCAGAGAGAAAGTGATGGAGTGAATGGATTAAAATTCCTAATAGAATCAATTAATTATTTGAAGAAAACTATTAGAGGAAGTGAACTAGAAAAAATGAGATTATATAGAGATGGTATTGGAGGATAGAAATAGGAAATTTTAGAGGTGGCGTGGTTATTGTTAATAGCCAGTATGGCCATAAGAGTAGATTGCTGGTGGCAGTGGAGGAGGCCAGAGTGTTGGATACAAACCCACTATGAATGATGTATACATACCCACCATGAATGATGACAGAAGTAGAGGTGAAGAAAAAGACTGAGTTGGGCTTTTTTTTTTTAATCCTCACCTGTGGATGTTTTTCCATTACTTTAGATAGAGTAGAAGGTGGGAGAGAGGTAGAGAGAGGTGGGGGGGCATCAATGTAAGGGACATCAATTGGAGGCAACCAATCGATGTGTCTCTCTCACATCGATGTTTCTCTCTCTCTACCTCTCCCCTTCCCTCCCACTCTCTCTAAAAATCAATGGAAAAATATCCTCTGGTGAGGATTGAAAAAAAGTAGAACTGCAAGGATTCTTCTGAGATGACAAATATAAAATTTGTTTAAATTCTTGATTTCTTTATTTAACATGGTTTTTATTTTTTTAATAGGTTTTATTGATTTTTACAGAGAGGAAGGGAGAATGATAGAGAGAAACATCAATGAAAGAGAAACATAGATTGGTTGCCTCTTGTACGCCCCCTACTGGAAGCCTAATATGCTAAGTGTCCAGTCAACCAGTTGGCCCTTCAACCAATCAAAGCATAATATGCTAATGATATGCTAAGGCAGCTGAACTGCTCGCTATGATATGCACTGACCACCAGGGAGCAGACAGTTTACTGGTCAACCAGTCACTATGACATGCACTGACCACCAGGGGGCAGACGCTCTAACTGGTAGGTTAGCTTGCTGCTGGGGTCCTGCCAATCGGGACTGAGCGAGAGGGGCTGGACATGCCCTGGAGCCCTCCTGCAGTCTCTCCCCGGCTGGCCAACCTCCCACGTTTCTCCCAGGCCTTGATCTTGCACCAGTGGAGTCCCTTGGCCTGGCCTGCGCCCTGTCGCAATCCTGGACTCCTCGGGGGATTTCAGAGAGCTGGTTTTGGCCCAATCCCATAGGGGTAGCACTACTCAGCCAGAAGCTGGGCTCATGGCTGGCGAGCACAGCGGCATTGGCAGGAGCCTCTCCCACCTCCGCAGCAGCACTAAGGATGTCTGACTGATGGCTTAGGCCCGCTCCCCCCAGTTGGACATCCCCCGAGGGCTCCTGGACTGCAAGAGGGTGCAGGCCAGGCTGAGAGACCCCCTGGGTGCACAAATTTCTTGCACCAAGCCTCTAGTTCTATATAATAAAAGCCTAATTTTCAAATTGTCCCCTTGACTGGGGGTTTGACCAGGGGGCGGGGCCAGCCGGCCAACCAGGAAGGGAAGCCCCGGCCAGCTACAGGCAACCACCACGGGAAGGGACGCTGCAGCTGGCCTCTAGTAGGGACAATAAATGTCTAGAGCAAAGCAGAGCTGTGGATGGTATGATTTCATAGCATGTACTTCAAGGAACCTGGGGCTTAATGGAGGAGGGTGACCAATCATCTGGAAGCTGAAATTAGTATTAAGAAGAATCTCAATCCCATCACCAGGCCCAGGTTTTCAGGACTGTAAGTGTAAAACAGCTCAGTTGGCTGAGCATTGTCCTATGAACCGAGAGGTCGCTGGTTCAATTCCCTATCAGGGCACATGCCTGGCTTGCGGGCTCACTAGCGTGCAGGAAGCAATCAATGGATGTTTTTCTCTTTGATGTTTCTCTCTCCCTTTCCCTTCTTCTCTCTCTAAAAAATGAATTTAAAAAAATTTTTTTTAAAGGATAAAACAGCCCCAATCTGAGAGATTTCTAGGAGAAGCAGTTTTCATAGGATGCTACATGTTCAGAGGAGAGGTGGAGAAAATAGATATACCCACAGAAAGTGGGACAGCATATTATATCAGCACATTAAAAGTAGAACTGAGCCCTCATTGGTTGCAGGTTCTATCCCCTGCCCTAGTTGGGGCACATGCAGGAGGCAACCAATCGATGTGTCTCTCTCACATCAATGTTTCTCTCTCTCTACCTCTCCCCTTCCCTTCCACTCTCTCTAAAAATCAATGGAAAAATATCCTCTGGTGAGGATTGAAAAAAAGTAGAACTGCAAGGATTCTTCTGAGATGACAAATATAAAATTTGTTTAAATTCTTGATTTCTTTATTTAACATGGTTTTTATTTTTTTAATAGGTTTTATTGATTTTTACAGAGAGGAAGGGAGAATGATAGAGAGGAACATCAATGAAAGAGAAACATAGATTGGCTGCCATCAAGGCCGCAACCGGGCATGTGCCCTCACTGGGATCAAACCAGTGACTTCCTGGTTTATGAGTTGAAGCTCAATCACTGAGCCACACCAGCCAAGCTAACATGGTTTTTATTGATTAGACTTAAAATAATTCTTTTCTTCCCCATCCTTACTTTTCTCCACTTTTTTATAAAGCAGACAATATGAAACACCCCTTGAAGGCAACTTAATTAATCAAGAGATTATGCTAAAACGGCAAGAAGAAGAAATGATGCAACTCCAAGCTAGAATGGCCCTTAGACAGTCTCGGTTGAGCCTGTATCCAGGGGATACAATCAAAGCTTCCATGCTTGACATCACCAGGGATCCTTTAAGAGAAATGGCCCTAGAAACAGCCATGACTCAAAGAAAACTAAGGGTAAGTTGATTCTCAGATTACTGCATCTGAACTTGGTCTCATTGGGGAAATATTATGCAAAGAATCGGTGTTTACCTATGCCGCCATCTTGGTGGAGTCCTGCAAAGAATTCTTAAATATTCTATAGGGATCCTAAAGTTGCCTGTAAATGAAATTGAAATCTCACATTAGTTTTCATAGCTGGCTTTATTCAGCATTGTGGAGATCATTTTTTAATAAGAAATTTATTATATCAAAACTCAAGAAGATCAGATAGATGTTCAAGGTTGGTTCAGAAACTCAAGAATGTTATCAAGGACATTCCGTCTTTCTGCTCTGTCATTCTCGGAATTGTGGCAATAATTCACTTTATTGTCATGGTAGCTCCAAGCATATACCCTCATATTACAATATCCAAACACAAGGATAAACAAATATGCATTTTATATATGTGAGGGATTTTTTATGTGTTTCTATTGGTTTATTTTTGTTTCAATATATGTCATATATTTTTATAAACATAAGCTCAAAATGAGCAGACTTCTTATTTCATGTAAAATATCTTGGAAAATTTTACAACTTCTATAATATTATTGTTAAGGGCAGTAAAGTATTCCATTTTGTGAATTTACCATGTACCATAATTTTTTTTTCCTTTTTTAAAAAATATATGTTTATTGATTTCAGAGAGGAAGGGAGTGGGAGAGA
>NW_005366245.1:954193-966027 GCF_000412655.1 Myotis brandtii | reverse complement strand
CCCCTACTGGGGATCGAGCCCGCAACCTGGGCATGTGCCCATGACTGGAAACGAACCTGGGATCCTTCAGTCCACAGAACAATGCTCTGTCCACTGAGCCAAACTGGCTAGGGCCCATACTTTCTTTAATAAGTTTCTATTTATTGGACATTTTAAATTTTTCTAATTTGTTATTGTTGTTTTTGTTGCTATTACAAGCTTGCTCCTTTGAACATCCCTATAGCTAAATTTTTGCAGATATGTTCCTCCAAATAAAATAGCCAAATAAAAGGCAAAACTGGCTAGGGCCCATACTTTCTTTAATAAGTTTCTATTTATTGGACATTTTAAATTTTTCTAATTTGTTATTGTTGTTTTTGTTGCTATTACAAGCTTGCTCCTTTGAACATCCCTATAGCTAAATTTTTGCAGATATGTTCCTCCAAATAAAATAGCCAAATAAAAGGCAAAACCTTTTAAGACATTTGACACATATTATTAAATCTCTTCAAAAAAAAAGTTTGTACGAATTTATGCTTTTATGATCATGCCTGTTTCACTGTATTCTTACCTATTCTGGATATTATTATTATCATCATTATCATCACCAATTTGGTAGGTGAGGCAATCTTTCATTTGTATTGTTCCTTTACAAATCATTCTTCAAAAGCAAAATAAATACTAGTAAAAGAGATAAAATCTAGAATTATTTTTTTCTTCTTTTGTTTTGTACTCAAAAAATATATTACCCTCTTCTGTTTTGTTTTAATTTTTAAAATCTGGAATTGAGTTATAATTTATAAGACACTGTCCCATTTTAAAGTTATTAAATTCCAATGAACATACTGAATTTGTTTTAAACTGAAAAGAAGATACTCAATAAGGCTTCATCAATTTATTATCCTATATAATAAAGTGGTAACATGCAAATTGACCATCACGCCCTCACAAGATGGCTGCCTATGACCAGGACGGCAGGGGGCTTAGTGAGGGATGACTAAACGACTGAACAGCAGGCTGCGTGGGGTGACCAGTCTGGCAGGGTGGTTACTAAGGGATGAACAAACAACTGAACAGCAGGCTGCATGAGCCAACCAGGCCAGCGGGGGGGGTGGGGAGCCGTGAGGGGTGACCAAGCTGGCAGGGGGGTGCAGTTGGGGTGACCAGGCTGGCAGGGGGGGAAGTTGGAGGTGATTAGGCTGGCAGGGGGGGCAGTGAGGGGCGACTAGGCTGGTGGGGAGCGGGCAGTTAGGAGCGACCAGGCTGGCAGAGAGAGGGCAGTTGGGGGCAATCAGGCCGACACACAGAGGCAGTGAAGGGCGATCAGGCCGGTGGAGGGAGGGGGCAGTTAGGGGCGACCAGGCAGGCAGGCAGGTGAGCAATTAGGAGCCAGCAGTCCAGGATTGTGAGAGGGTTGTCCCTGGAGGGGTCCCAGATTGGAGAGGGTGCAGGCTGGGCTGAGGGGGGCTCTCCATGCACGAATTTCGTGCACCAGGCCTCTAATTTCATATAATTTTCAAATGTCAGGAAACATTCTTCTTCTTTTGATTTTTTTAAATATTAAAAAATGTAAAAAGAGGGTGCATTTGGGGGCGACCTGGCCAGCAGTGAGGGGCAGATAGGGGTGACCAGGCTGGCAGGGGTGGGCAGTTAGGGGCCATTAGGCCAGCACACAGAGGCAGTGAGGGGCGATCAGGCCGGCGGGATGGGGTGGGCGGCAGTTAGGCAGGCAGGTGAGCTCGGGGGGGGGGGGCAGCAGTTAGGCAGGCAGGCAGGTGAGCTATTAGGAGCCAGTGATCCAGAATTGTGAGAGGGATGTCCAACTGCTAGTTTAGGTTGAGCCAGTGGTCCAGAATTGTGAGAGGGATGTCCAACTAACTGCTAGTTTAGGTCCAATCCCCGGGATTGGGCCTAAACCAGCAGTCAGACATCCCCCGAGGGGGTCCCAGATTGGAGAGGGTGCAGGCTGGGCTGAGGAGACGCCCCCTACTCCCAGATTGGAGAGGGTGCAGGCTGGGCTGAGGAGACGTGCCCACCCCCCACCCCCCGGACAAATTTCATGCACCGGGCCTCTAGTTATAAATAATATCTTTGTCAAAATTAGGCAATAGGCAGGATATCATACTAAACAGCATGAGCTTCTGATAATTAAAGGCACACATAAAGCATAAAAGGCACACATATATACAGATCATTTTCCTAAATCATAGAATTAATGCAAAACTTTGTCTCATTAGAGAATCATATAAATGGCAGTCTGTACCTTTACAATATGCCACTATTACGTGTCATCCCACTAAAAACCTGTGCTGTCATACAGGCAGTCAGTGCCTGGCTATTTTAAAAACACTTTATCAGCGACATGCTTTATCAGTGACAAGAGAATTTGAACTACTGGTCATTAAACGGTCAAATGGTGGTATGGTGTTTGTTGTTGTTTTCTGAAAAGAGCAAGAAGGGTATGTTTTGGGGGCTGAAAAAGACTACTAATATTTAGAGGAACAATTCCACAATTGAATTAATGTTCTTTCCCAAAACATAAATTTTTATTTAATTTTGTTTTTATATTACTCTTCATGCAGACACATTTTAACTTGTTCATACCCTGTTGCCTTAGTTGATCTATATTAGATTCTGTTTCCCATGGCAGGCCATTCTCATTTTTTTCTGCTCTATTTCTATTCTTGTTTAAAATGTGCCCTATTGGTTCGTTGATTATTAACAAACCCATAATGTTAAACTTTTACTTAAATGGTATCTGTCATGTTTCACACTTGGTTAATTGGGTAGAATTCTCACACCAAGCAATCAAATGATCTGTACAGCTGAATGCAAAGGAAAAAAAACATAAAAATAAAACTTCAGGAACCTCCATGAGTTCATACCCACACACCACCTGCCTTTGGCCTCAAAATTAGCCCTGCTTTTTTCCCACCTTTTGTCCATTTGGATGTAATCTTTCAATCTATTCTGATCCTACTCTGACCTGGAGTCTATCTTGATTTAAGATATCTCCTCAATCAGTTCTTCCCTCTGGGCAGAAACCCTGGATATACAGTAGGTCAAGGTAAAGGGTACATTGAGAAGCAGTAACTGTGGTGTGTGGACTCCACTTTCTCCCTCTCCCAAGTCCTCCCAGCTCCTGAGATAGGATTTTCTTACTTGAGACAGCAGTAAGGGGCAGAAACTATGATACATATACTATCCCTAATAGTCAGTATTTTGAACAAAAGAATAGTGTCACAGGGTTCCAAGAACATACTTACAGATGGATATGAATATTTTGTAATCACAAATGTATATTTTGACAATCACAGTATTTTATATATTTTGTTTTTTTAATTATGACTTGTTTTAGGACAGATTCAGTCTCACTCTCTAAAACAGTGAGATTCTGTACAATCCCTTCACACATTAGCAATATTAAACCACATCCTTAATGAGCTTGAAACTCTATATTACTTCAACAATTAAGACTGCTATGTGCTTTTAAGAGTCTGAGTCATTCTGGAGTCCAAAATTGGAAAATCTTGTGAAACAGTATAATACTAGGCTTTTCATTTGACATCACTGGTAGAAAACAGAGCTGAGGAAAAGCTTCTGTCCACACTGAGTGTAAGGCACCTTCCCTTCCTGGTCTGTTAAACTCCACTGTCCTTTATTGAAAGTTTCTGCATCTGTTTCAGGTCACCTACTTCTAATCAGGTGGCTTTACATGTAATTGATTTTTATTATAACATTATTTCTTTTGAAGGAAAGAGCTAGAATAATTAAAACTCTTAATTTTACTTATTATGTGATTTGCAGAATTTCTTTGGCCCTGAGTTTGTGAAAATGACGATAGAACCTTTTGTATCTTTGGATTTGCCACGATCTATCCTTGTAAGTAATAAAACCAATTTGTATCACTCTTAGAAAATAATTTCAGTAATGATTTGAAGGGAAAAAAAACAGTTGAAATTCTTACAAAGTTTACTTTAATAGATGCCATTCTTTTTCCTTTTTTTTTTCCCAATTGTAGACAAAGAAAGGGAAGAATGAGGATAACCGAAGAAAAGTAAATGTAATGCTTCTGAGTGGGCAGAGGTTGGAACTGACTTGTGATACCAAAACCATATGTAAAGATGTGTTTGATATGGTTGTGGCCCATATTGGCTTGGTGGAACATCATTTGTTTGCTTTAGCTGTCCTCAAAGGTACCAAAATTTTTAAATTCAAGTTGCAATATGAAAACTTGGCAACAATTTGACTGACCTGTTATGCCCAACCTTGCTTTGAGAATAGTAATTACATAAACATTCAGCAGGGAGGAGTAGGATTCTAGGAACTCCCTTCCTTCTTCTAACTAGGTGCATTGTTTTTGTTTTTTGTTTTCTTCCTTTTAATCCTCACCCAAGGATATTTTTCCATTGATTTTTAGAGAGAGTAGAAGAGAGAGGGAAAGACAGAGAGAAACACATGGATTGGTTGCCTCCTGCACGAGCCAACAACCAGGGCCCAGGCTGGCGACGAGCCTGCAACCAAGGTTTGTGCCCATGGCTGGACTCGAACCCAGAACCCTTCAGTCATAGGCCGATACTCTATCTACTGAGCAAAACCAGCTAGGACAAGATGCATTGTTTTAGTGGCTGTGTCTTTTTTGTATCTTCTGCACTTGATCATGAAGATTTTTCTTTGGCTTTTGGCTATATAAAAATGGATTTTAATTGTTATATTTTGAGGACCATTATATATGTCAATTGCCTGCATATGTATTCTAGAACTTAGTATCCTGCTAATAGGACTATATAGCAGGACCCTATTTCGGAATCTTCACTTCAGCTTCTTTAGCCTACTATCCTAAAATATACAGTGTCTTTATAAGTGTTGCTGGTGGATGACTGAAAATATGACTTCACATATTTTCTCCTCATCTGAGCCACTTTCACATCTATAGTGGCCTCAGAGCACAGCTTCATTGGAAGTCGCTCCTGGTTGTCAATTAGAATTTCCATAGCAATAAGAAGCCCTTTGCAGTTGGGCTTAATAAGTCTCTTTAAATTGTTATGTTTATAAATTGCTCTTTAATATTTTAGATTCCTGTTTACTTCAGAATTTATCTTAGAAAGCTTAGACAACAAAGTACCATAAATTATAATTGAAGGATCAAACCATCCTGAAACCCTGCCAGATCAGGATAAGAGAAATATTTCTTTTAATTCAGTTTATTGAATTCTTGTCTTAAAAACTAATAGTCCATTTTGTAGTCATCCAGTAAATATTCAGTTAGTGCCAATTGGTTTTCTGTCACTTTACTAATTACAATTAGTGCTAAACAGATAATACTAATTAAAGATATTCAATTAATTAAAATTTATATAATATACCTAAATTTCTTAAACATTCTGGATAAGTCAAATTTTAGTGAATAATCTATTATTTGGAGAGGCTCAATAATACTTAAGTGATGATTTAAAAAAAATAACTCTGGCCAGTTTTGCTCAGTGGTTAGAGTATCACCCCTCTTACTGAAGGGTCATGGGTTCCATTCCCAGTCCAGGGCATGAACCTTAGTTGCAGGTTCGCTCCCTGCCCCCAGTTGGGGGCTAGAGTCAACTAGTCGATGTGTCTCTCTCACATTGATGTTTTTCTTTCCCCTTCTCTTCCTTCCCTTTCACGCTCTCTAAAAACTCAATGGAAAAGAATATCCTTGGGTGAGGATTAAAACAAATAATAATAATAAAATAAATTTTTTAAATGATGACTGCTCTTCCTAGATTTCAGCTGGTAGCTCAATTCCTGTATAAATAATAAAAGCCTAATATGAAAATTGTCCCCTTGACTGTGAGTTCGACCAGGGTGCGGAGCCGACCAGCCAACTGCCCACAGCCCCTTCCCCCAGCTGCCTCCCCCCCCATCGGCTCTCCCCACCCCGATCAGGGGCAGGGCCAGCCAGCCAACCTCCTGTGTCTCCTTACCCTGGCAGTGCATGAATTCGTGCACCAGGCCTCTAGTAATAAATAATAACTAATGTTTATTGAATGCTTACCATGTGTCTCACACTTTACCAAGTATTTGATATCCATTATGTGATGTGATCCCTACAACAGCCTTATAAAGTAGGAATTGCAGGAAATGGCACTATCCTCATTTTACAGACAAGAAAATTGATGTCTAGAGAGGTTAAATTTATTCATTATTACATAGATAGTAAATGATGTGGCCAGAAGTTGAATCCAGGTCTATCTGTCTTCAGACCCCTCATTCTTTTTTTTTTTTTGTGGTTGTTAATCCTCACCCGAGGATATCTTTTCCATTGATTTTTAGAGAGAATGGAAAGGAGGGAGTGGG
Source organism: Myotis brandtii (assembly GCF_000412655.1). NCBI lineage: Eukaryota > Metazoa > Chordata > Mammalia > Chiroptera > Vespertilionidae > Myotis > Myotis brandtii. The sequence continues at coordinate 959,718 of NW_005366245.1, read as the reverse complement.
AAGAGAGAGAGAAACATTGATGGGAGAGAGAGAAAAACATCGATGTGAGAGGGACACATGAATTGGTTGCCTCCTGCACCCAACTGGGGCCAGGGATTGAACCTGCAACTAAGGTACATGCCCTTGACCAGAATTGAACCTGAGATCCTTTGATGCATAGGCCAACACTCTAACCACTGAATCACACCCATTAGGGCAAGACCCCTCATTCTTTTTTTAACTATATTAATTACAGGGAGGAAGGGAGAGGCAGAGAGAGAGATAGAAACATCAATGATGAGAGAGAATTATTGATCGGCTGCCTCCTGACATCCCCCACTGGGGATTGAGGCCACAACCCAGGCATGTGCCCTTAACCAGAATCAAACCCGGGACCCTTCAGTCCACAGGCTGACGCTCTAGCCACTGAGCAAAGCCGGCCAGGGCAAGACCCCTCATTCTTAAAAGACTAAGCCATATTGCCTCAGAGCACCCTGTCATAATTCTTCATAATTTTATTTTATTCAATATTTCTTTTATCTGAATGTTTTCTTATTTTGTTTTAGATAATGAATATTTCTTCATGGATCCTGATTTAAAATTAACCAAAGTGGCCCCAGAGGGATGGAAAGAAGAACCGAAGAAAAAGAACAAAGCCACTGTTAATTTTACTTTGTTTTTCCGAATTAAATTTTTCATGGATGATGTTAGTCTAATCCAGTGAGTACGCAAGAGTTTCTATTTTTCTCTTCTTGACCCCTGGGTTTTTGACCTGTTAATTTACTGATACTGAACTATTTGATCTGATCAATGATAATGTTTCCTTTATCATAAAAGAAATAATTTCTTCAACATTGTTTATTCAATAATTGTGGCTTAAAAGCTTTATTATAAACTGTCTTGGAAACTATACTTATCTGCCAATAATACAAATTACCTCAAGATTGAGGATAAAGCCCAGATGTCTTGTGTTTGTATTTATTTTCCAGACATTCTCTGACCTGTCACCAGTATTATCTTCAGTTGCGAAAAGATATCTTGGAGGAGAGAATGCACTGTGATGATGAGACCTCTTTACTGTTGGCCTCCTTGGCTCTCCAGGCTGAGTATGGAGATTATCAGCCAGAGGTGGGAAATTTTTTTTCTCCAGGACCACTTTTGCATTAGTTTTCTTATTCTCAGCATAAATAAAGACTAAACCTAGTTGAGGTGTTTGCTGTTTAGATCTAGAGATTTTTGAGGCTAGTTTGGTACTTCAAAATGACCAAGTTCCCCATGTACTTTGGTTATATACAATCATACACTGTGGGGCTTCCTTCCTTCCTTCCTTCCTTCGGTCTATCTTTTTTTTAAATTAGCCTATTTCAGAGTTTCGGGCTATCTAACATTTACCCTTTTCCCAATTTCTACCTGGTAGATACTAGACACAGAGTTACCAGTCAAATCTGGATCAAAGGGATCTTCTACTTTCCACATGGATCCATGCAGTAATGGGCTGAGAGCCCAGCAGAGTTCACTGTATGGAGAATAGATGTTAAAGCCCAAATATTCTAGAATTTAAGTGGATTTAAGAGGGAGCAAGAGACTAAACCACTCAAGCAGCATCCTACAGAACATTAACCCTATAGTGACATTTGGCTCGCCTCAAGTTTTCCAATCAGTTCAGTCATACTACCTCACTGAATAAAAGAGAGAGAGAGACGGATGCATTTCCTTTAAAACTCACTTCTCAGAGAGAAGTATAAATAGAGGCATCTTATCTCTTGGTTGAGGCAAGAACTTTTGAGTAGGAGGAAAAGGGCAAACAGAATTGCTTACAAAAACATTCTCCTTTCTAGGTTCATGGTGTGTCTTATTTTAGACTGGAGCATTATTTGCCTCCCAGAGTGATGGAGAAACTTGATTTGTCCTATATTAAAGAAGAGTTGCCCAAATTGCATAATACCTATGCAGGAGCTTCTGAAAAAGAGACGGAGTCAGAATTTTTAAAGGTAAGTACACAAGATTATAGTGATAAGCTTTGTATCTGTTTCAAAGTAAGCAAGATGCCAATAAATGATACTATGAATTATATCATTTTATTTATTCCTGACTAAAATCATGGTATTTTAATTCTTTTGTAAATGAGGGAACTGAGACTCAAAAAGGAAATGTAATGTTCCCAAAGTGAATGGCTATTATGTGGGGTAAAACTGTGATTTGAACCTGTATCTATCTGTCTCTGGATTCCATGTTTCATGCTTTTTATGTCCCATCTATGAAATCTTTGTCTAACCCACAGTGACAAAGAGTTTCTAAGTTTTATAGTTTAGCTCCTATATGTAAATCTGTGGTTCATTTTTGGGTTAATTTTCATATATTGGGTGTAATAAGGATTGAGATTCATTTTCTTGGCGTGTGAATATTCAATTGTTTTAGCAACATTTGTTGAAAAGACTATCCTTTCTGTATTAAACTACATTGGTACAAGTTCTGTATCTTTTTGTCACCTCTTAGCAAGGTGTATGGTATTGTTCCAACAGGTCTGCCAAAGACTGACAGAATATGGAGTTCATTTTCACCGGGTGCACCCTGAGAAAAAGTCACAAACTGGAATATTACTAGGAGTCTGTTCTAAAGGTGTCCTTGTATTTGAGGTTCACAATGGAGTTCGAACATTGGTCCTTCGCTTTCCATGGAGGGAAACCAAGAAGATTTCATTTTCAGTATGTCTAATTTAACCCCATTTGATTATATTTTTAAATAGGCGTTCTCAATTTCAAATGTAACATATTAATTGACTTTACCTAAATTTAAAACCTTGTCATTCAGTAGGACTAATATGCCTTAATATTTTGTATTTCACTCTTCTTTCTTAGCTGTAGGAAGTATTATTGAGGTTTGTTTTTGGTTTTCTCAGGAAGTGATTTAAAAAACAATATTAGACATTCCTAGCTGGTTATATGCTCAATTAACTTTAGTTAAATTGCAACCTAGTTGACTTTTCTGTTAATTCAGAACTTATTCTAGGGCATTAATTTCTCACATGGAGAAACCCCTTTAATGTATTTAAGATAGATAACTATCTTAACCACAGTGAACTTTGTCTTGCCCAATAATAGGCCCCTCACAGCAACTATCTGAATCTCAGTGGTCTAGAGATTTACTTGATTTTATGAACTAATCCCAGAACTTTCTGCAGTTTTAAGTTTTAGTGTATATTCTCTATAGACATAAAGTTAGAAAAGTATATTTAGAAAATCACGTTTATGAAAGATAGTGAGCTATAAAGGCGTATTTTTATTCTGAACATTGAAAAGCAATTGGCAAACCCCAGAGATGAATCAGAAATATATTCAGGTATTTGTTTTTCTAATGATATTCAGGAACTACTGACATCTTTAGTTTATGTTTGAGCAGAAATATAGTCTCACCCAACAATGTTTATAAAAATATCAATAACAAGGCCCCAACTGACTCTGAATAATCTTCAACCTAGAGATTTTTGAGATCAATTATAGACCTAATTGTTAGTTGATTGGTTTCCTCTGAAACCTGGTAAACTAAGATTACCAGGTGATATGTTCAACTGGTAAGCCCAGACCATCCTCATCTTCTCAAGATGGTCAAGACCAGAAACTTACCTGGATTTCTAACGAATTAAACTGTTTCACAAATATTGTACCAACCTTGCATCCCCGGAATAAATCCCACTTGATCATAGTGTATGATCTTTTTAATGTATTGCTAATACATGCAGTTTGCTAATATTTAGTTGCAGATTTTAGCATCTATGTTCATCAGGGATATTGGCCTATAGTTTCCCTTTCTTTGTAGTGTCTTTCTCTGGTTTTGGAATTAGTATAACATTGGCCTCATAAAAAGAGCTTGGAAGTCTTTCCTCCTATTGAATTTTTTTTGGAATAGTTTGAGGATAGGGTGTTAGTTCTTCTTTGGGTGTTTGGTAAAATACACCTGTGAAGCCATCCGGTCCAAGACTTATGTTTGCTGGGAGTTTTTTATTTTATTTTATTACTACTTCGATTTCATTAGTTGTAATCAGTCTATTCAGGTTTTCTAATTCTTCCTGATTTACTTTTGGAATATTGTATGTTTCTAGAAATTTGTCCATTTTGTCCAGGTTGTCCAATTTGTTGGCATATAACTGTTCATAATATTTTCTTACGATCCTCTGTATTTCTGTGGTGTCAGTTGTTACTCCTCTTTCATGTCTGTCTTTGTTTATTTGGGTTCACTCTCTTATTTTTCTTGATGAGTCTGGTTAAAGATTCATCAGTTTAGTTTATCTTTTCAAAAAGCCAGTTCTTGGTTTCATTGATCTTTTGTATGTTTTTTTTTCCAGTCTCTATGTCATTTATTTACACTCTGATCTTTATGATTTCCTTCCTTCTACTTACTCTGGGCTTTGTTTATTGTGTTTTGGTTTTTTTTCTAGTTCTTTTAGGTTGTAGGTTTAGATTGTTTATTTGAGGTAGGCCTATAAAGCTATGAACTTCCCTTTCAGGACTGCTTTCTCTGTGTCTCATAGATTTGGGGTTGTTGTGTGTTCATTTTAATTTGTTTCCAGGTCATTTTTAATTTCTTCCTTGATCTCATTGTTAACCCATTCATTGTTTAATAACATGCTGTTTAGTCTTCATGTGTTTTAACGTTTTTCAGTTTTTTTTATTGTAATTGATTTCTACTTTCATACCATTGTGGTCAGAGAATTGCTTCATGTGATTTCAATCTTCTTGAATTTGTTAAGACTTATTTTGTGTCCTACCACGTGGTCTGTCTTTAGAATGTTCCATGTGTACTTGAGAAGGATGTATATGCCGCTGCTTTGAGATGAAATGGTCTGTAAATATCAATTAAATCCTGCTGATCCAGTGTGTCATTTAAGGTTTCTATTGCCTTGTTGATTTTTTTGTCTGGAAGATCGCTCCATTGATGACAGTGAGGTGTTAAAATCTTCTACTATGATTGTATTGCTGTCGTTCTCTCTCTTAATTTCCACCAAGATTTTCTTTATATATTTAGGTGCTCCTATGTTGGGTGTATATATGTTTACAAAGGTTACAACCGCTCACTGGATTCATCGCTTTAGTATTATGTAGTGACCTCTTTATCTCTTGTTAATGGCCTTTGTTTTGAAGTGCATTTTGTCAATGTATAAGTGTTGCTACTCCAGCTTTTTGTTTGTTTGTTTCCATTTGCATGGAATAATTCCTTTCCATCTCTTCACTTTCAGTCTGTGTATTTGTTTGTTCTGAGGCTGATTTCTTGTAGGCAGCATATACAGTGGAACCTCATTTCCCAAACTTAATTCGTTTGGAAGGCTGTTCAAAAACCAAATCATATTTTCCCATTAGAAATAATTTAAATGAAATTCATCCATTCCAGACCCCCAAATGATTCCCTGTTTTAACCTTTCTTATATACAGTACATGTCTACTATTTAATCTGTAAATAAACACTTTAAAAACAAAAAGGACATGAAATGTAAATGAAAATTTAACAAAAAGGAAATGAAATGTACAGTAAAAAAATCAAAATATAATAAT
>NW_005366245.1:902984-953475 GCF_000412655.1 Myotis brandtii | reverse complement strand
AGAGAGAGAGAGAGAGAAACATTTATGTGAGAGAGAAACGTCGATTGGTTGCCTCCCGTACACGCCCTAACCAGGGATCAAACCCTCAACCCTCAATCTAGGTATGTGCCCTGACTGGGAATCGAACCCTTAACTTTTTGGTGTATGGAACAACACTCCAACCAAGTGAGCCACTGTCCAGGGCCTGAGTCGTATTCTTATCCATTCAGTTACCTTATGTCTTTTCATTGGAGCATTTAGTACATTTACATTTAAGGTTATTATTGATAGGGGTATATAGCCATTTTATTCTTTATATCTATGTTCCTCTCGCTCTGTGTTTCTTTTTTTCTTTTTCTTAAAGTAGGCCCTTTAACATTTCTTTCAATACTGGTTTGGTGATAATGAATTCCTTTAGTTTTTTGGGGTTCTTTTGTGTGTGTGTGTGTTTTAACAGTGGTAAACTGACTCATACTCGCATGTTCTCTCCTTTGTTTGTCACCTGAGAGACATGTGACTGATCATTTAGGTATCAGCATAAAAAGCATTGTCAGGTTGAGAAGCAAATTGTTCGAGATGGGAGACATTTGAGAATCTAGGTTTGACTGCATCATTTTTTCTTGTTTTTGTTTTTTATCCTCACCTGAGGATATTTTTTTATTGATTTTAGAGAGAGAAAGAGAGAGAGAGAGAGAGAAACATTTATGTGAGAGAGAAACATCGATTGGTTGACTCCCGTACACGCCCTAACCAGGGATCAAACCCTCAACCCTCAATCTAGGTATGTGCCCTGACTGGGAATCGAACCCTTAACTTTTTGGTGTATGGAACAACACTCCAACCAAGTGAGCCACTGTCCAGGGCCTGAGTCGTATTCTTATCCATTCAGTTACCTTATGTCTTTTCTTTGGAGCATTTAATACATTTACATTTAAGGTTATTATTGATAGGTTTATATAGCCATTTTATTCTTTATATCTATGTTCCTTTCGCTCTGTGTTTCTTTTTTTCTTTTTCTTAAAGTAGGCCCTTTAACATTTCTTTCAATACTGGTTTGGTGGTAATGAATTCCTTTAGTTTTTTGGGGGTTTTTTTGTGTGTGTGTTTTTTTGTCTGTGAAGCTCTTTATTTTGCCTTCAGTTTTAAATGACAGACTTGCTGGATAGAGTAGTCTTGGTTGTAGGTCCTGGCTTTTCACCATTTTTAATGTTTCATGCCAGTCCCTCTGCCTGGAGTGTTTTTATTGAGAAATCAGCTGAAAGTTATGGAAACACCTTTGTAGGTACTAATTGCTTTATTCTTTTGGCTTTTAAGATTCACTCTTTGTCTTTAATCTTTGGTATTTTAATTATGATATGTCTTGGTGTGGCCCTCTTTGGGTTCATCTTGATTGGGACTCTCTATACTTCCTATACTTGTATGACTTTTTCCTTCACCATTTAGGGAAGTTTTCAGTCATTATTTCTTAAAACTGGTTCTCTATCCCTTGCTCACTCTCTTCTTCTTCTGGGACCTCCTATGATATGGATGTTGTTATCTTGTCATTGTCCCAGAGGTCCCTTAGGCTTTCCTCACTTTTTTAAATTCTTTTTTTCTAATCCTCACCTTAGGATATTTTTTCCTAAGGTGATTTTCAGAGAGAATAGAAAGAAGGGGAGGATAGGAGAGAGTTAGGGGAGAGAGAAACATCAATTTGAGAGAGACACATCGATTGGTTGCTTCCCTCACGCGCCCCAACCGCCTGGAATCAAACCTACAACCCAGGTATGTGCCCTTGACAGGAATCGAACCTGTGACCCTTCATTGTACAGGCTGACATTCTAACCACCAAGCAATGCCAGCCAGGGCCTTTTTTCTTTTTGATGCTCTGCTTGGGTACTTACTGGTATCTTGTCCTCTAAATTGCTGATTCGCTCCTCTGTTTCATCTAACCTGCCATTTATTCCTTCTAGTGTATTCTTCATTTAATCTTTGGTATTTTAATTATGATATGTCTTGGTGTGGCCCTCTTTGGGTTCATCTTGATTGGGACTCTCTATACTTCCTATACTTGTATGACTTTTTCCTTCACCATTTAGGGAAGTTTTCAGTCATTATTTCTTAAAACTGGTTCTCTATCCCTTGCTCACTCTCTTCTTCTTCTGGGACCTCCTATGATATGGATGTTGTTATCTTGTCATTGTCCCAGAGGTCCCTTAGGCTTTCCTCACTTTTTAAAATTCTTTTTTTCTAATCCTCACCTTAGGATATTTTCTCCTAAGGTGATTTTCAGAGAGAATAGAAAGAAGGGGAGGATAGGAGAGAGTTGGGGGAGAGAGAAACATCAATTTGAGACAGACACATCGATTGGTTGCTTCCCTCACGTGCCCCAACCAGGGCCTGGAATCAAACCTACAACCCAGGTATGTGCCCTTGACAGGAATCAAACCTGTGACCCTTCGTTGTACAGGCTGACATTCTAACCACTGAGCAATGCCAGCCAGGGCCTTTTTTCTTTTTGATGCTCTGCTTGGGTACTTACTGGTATCTTGTCCTCTAAATTGCTGATTCGCTCCTCTGTTTCATCTAACCTGCCATTTATTCCTTCTAGTGTATTCTTCATTTCTGACTAGTTATTTTTTATGGTTTCTATGTCCTTTTTAATTCTTACAATTTCTTTAAGTTCTCACTGAGATCATCCATTCTTCTCCTAAGGTCCCTGAATATTCCTATAACCATTGTTCTAAACTCTTCATCTGGTATTTTGATTGCTTCCGTTTCATTTGATACATTTTCTGGGGTTTCTCTTGCTCTTTCTTTTGAGGCACATTTCTTTGTCTCCCCATTTTGTCTCTCTGTATTAGATAGATCTGCTATGACTCCCAAAATTGTTATGATGGCTTTATGATAACGGTATCTTGATGGGAAATTGGCCCCAATTCAATCAAACCACTTAGTCTCTGCTAGAGTCTCCAATTCTAGTTCGTTGGACAGGCTCACTACAGGCTCAGGTTGGGTGCAGCCAGCCAGCCCCTCTGCAGGAGCAAGCTCAGCCTGGCAGAGTCACCAAGCTCAGGGGGACAGATCAAGAGTCTCTTGTTTTGTGTGATGCTGGTCCAGCCCACAGAAGGGGGGCAAGCACTTTGTCCTAGTCCCAAACAATAGCCTCCCAGACACTCACATTCTGAATGTCCCAGCTCTCACTCCCCCCTGCAGGGCACGTTATCTGGAATTTGCAAGAGCAGATTCAAACAGTCTCCCTTTGGGGGTGGTGCCTGCAAACCTGTAGGAGGGGATTGGTCACTTCTTCCCCCTCCTGGGGTAGCATGGGGTGATCTCACAGGGGAGATGGAAGTGGTCCCCCTGCAATGTGGCCACACAACCCCGCACCCACCCATCTGTTTCCTAGACAAAGTTTCTGCAGGAGATGTGCACCAAAAGTCCCAGCTCTGCATAGCACTCTGGCTTCCCTTTGCAGCTGAACTCAACAGGGTGGGGCCAGCCAAGTGATTCATCAGGTTGTCAGGGTGGGTGCTGGCTCTGCACACCAGGCCGGGGAGACCGGTCCCCTTTTTAAAGCCACAGTTTTAGTCACTGAGTCTCTGCCAAGAGCCTGCCAAGAAAATGAGGGCTCCAAAGATCACTGCTGGGTGCAGCGAGCAGATCCCTCCGCAGGACCGAGCATGGCAGAGTGCGCTCCCCAGGCTGGTGCTGTAACCATGGGAGTGCTCATCCCTGGGGAGGTGCATGGGGAGCTGTAGCAGACTCTCTTCTTTCCCAGACGACTAAGTCCCCACTGAGCTTCACCCCCAGGTGCTATGCAGGCTCCTCCTCTTGTCCCTGTTGCTCCAAGTGGTGAGAGAGTTTTGCAGTTGAGATACCCTCCAGCCTCTCAGCCCCTCACCTGGGGTTTCCTCATTTTTTTAAATTCTTTTTTTCTAATCCTCACCTTAGGACATTTTTTCCTAAGGTGATTTTCAGAGAGAATAGAAAGGAGGGGAGGATAGGAGAGAGTTAGGGGAGAGAGAAACATCAATTTGAGAGAGACACATCGCTTGGTTGCTTCCCTCACGTGCCCTGTCTGCAGCCCTCTGACCAATTTCTATGTGGCTTCTGCAAACCCTTGGTTATGGTAGTTCCATAACATTCAGCTAACATTCAGCTAACATTCAGCTGGTGATTCAGGTTGATTGCTCTATAATTTAACTGTAAATTCGGTTTGAGTCTGGGAGCAGGGGTGAGTGTAGCTTCCACTACTCTGCAGCCATTTTGGAATGCTGGTTTTTTGTTTTGTTTTTTTAACAAAGAGAACAGGGTCCCAGAGATTTCATTGGCAACAGCATCCTATTTTGTTTTTATTACATTGATTACATATTTTTATAGTTGGATTCTATTTATGGTAAGTGATACTGGCTTTCTGTTTACAGTTGTGATATAAAGTTTCTTTAAGTGAATTTATGTACGTAAGCAATTTATAAACAAGACCAGAAATTATGAAAATGTTACCTGCATGAATGAAGTTTGAATAATACTCCATTATTGTATCTTTTGTGAGCCTTCCAAATTGACTTTTCTATGCTTACTTATTTCTGCATTTGAAGTCAAAGACAAGGGACATGAAGTAGGGAGAATAATTTGTACCATAGGAGAAGCCAAGAACTAGTGTACAATCTACCTGGACGCAAGCAGTTCTCCAGACACATTAGTCTTAGATCTCGCATTTTGAATGCTAGACTTTTAAGGCACACAGATCACCTTCAAGCCTCAGCACATAGGTCACATTTTAGGATGCCCTTCTTACACAAGAAAGATTTGTTTTTCAAGAAACATCAGGGAAATAAGACTAATTTGTGGTTCTTCTTTCCCTGAATTTTTTAAGAATTACCGTCTCTAAAAATTGATGTGTTCATTTTTCAGCTCAGCAGTTTCATTATTCAGTGCATCTCCATTCCAAATTTTTCTTTTAACTTCCTGCAACTTCCATATCAGCCTTCATACCAACAAGATTCTTCTTGACTGAATCACATCTCTTATTATTATACTAGAGGCCCAGTGCACAAATTTGTGCATGGGTGGAGTCCCTCAGCCTGGCTGGTGATTGGGGCTGATCAGGGCCGTCTCACCCAGTCCTGATCAGGGCCGATCGGGGTTGGCCGGCCATGGGGAGGGACCGCTGGAGGTTGGCCAGTCAGCTGGGGGGATGGGACCACCGGAGGTTGGCCGGCCATGGGAGGTTGGCTGTGGGAGTGCACTGACCCCCAGGGGGCAGCTCCTGCATTGAGCGTCTGCCCCCTGGTGGTCAGTGTGCATCATAGCAACCAGTTGACCAGTCATTCGGTTGCTTCGGCTTTTATATATATAGATATTAATAAATCAACTTTTGTTGAACTTCATTTTCTTTATCCAAGACAGTAAAACTTACATTTCTTGTACTTTCCATTTCAAATGGGTTTGGTGTTTCTAAGCATTGCAGTAAACTAAAAATATCAATAATCTCATTAAACTATGTTTTCCTTGCTGGTGGCCGGTATATAGTCTGATTTAGGCTATAATTTGTGAACATGCAAATGATATTAATTTCATTTGTTTTCTGAATTTTTAATAATACTGGTTTATATTTTTCTATACTTGTATTGAATGTAGGTCAAGGAATACTTATGCCTAATAATGTGAAATAATAATATTTACATGTTAATTATTGTTTATAAATTTGGTCATGTATTAAAGTGATAGGGAAATATCCTAATAATTAATGCCCCTGATTAATATTGTAGAAGAAGAAAATCACATTGCAGAATACATCAGATGGAATAAAACATGCCTTCCAGACAGATAACAGCAAGGTATGCCAATACCTGCTGCATCTCTGCTCTTCCCAGCATAAGTTCCAGCTACAGATGAAAGCAAGACAGAGCAACCAAGATGCCCAAGATATTGGTAAGGAGACACAAACGATGACAGGTGACTCCAGGGTGTATGCATGGTTTTTGCCACAAATTTTAAAAGCACTTCCATGTTTAGGATAAAAATTACAAGCTATCTAGATGTTAAATGATTAAGTCAAGTTTAGAAAAGTGTGAAAAGAAGCCGAAATTTCAATTTCATGTTCATTTTGAAAACGACCCCAGATCAGTCAGGGGATACCTGTTGAAATATATATTTTGTGTTTATCCCTAGGATAACTGATGTAAATGTTATAGACGTTTGGATTATATTCTCTACCCATAGTAAACTTAAGCACTGTTTGGGAAGGTAAGACTAATATACATGAAACAATAAATAGTAGACAATAGAGGGTCAGGGTTTGAATGACAGATTATAGCGTACAGGCTCTGTGATCATGAGAAGAGGAGAGGGGGAGCAAAGACAAGGGTACTTGAGTGATGGCGCTTGAATTGGAATTTTGAAGAACAAAAATAATTAAATAGATTGAACATAAATGGCAAGTTGTTTTCCAGATGGGGGAAAGAACCTGGGAAACAGGCAGGGGGCAGGGGAGTATGCACCCAGCATGATGAAGTTACATACCTTAGCACATTTCCCACCTGTTAGTTTTACTTGGGTGTGTCCTGTTTTGAGACTGAGATGAATAGCCAAAGTACCCGATATAAATGGTCAGGAGAGTGGTTTTGGTTTCTTTTAAAAAGGAACCAGCAGAAGAAAGTAATTCAGCTCTGAAAGAACATCTCAATCAGAACTGAAATATTTGAAGGTTAACTTTGCAAGACCACATGTAGACTTAAAGTTATATAAAATCTAGTTCTGTGTAGTATATAGTTATACAAAATCTAGTTCTGCGTAGTATATTGTTATAAACTTCAAGTTAAACACTCTGAAGGCTTAGTTTAAAAAATTTAATGGAATAGCACTCATGACCTGTGCATCAGAGCTCTCTGAATTCCTTATCCAAACTTTCTCACATCCTGAAATCTTACAGAAATTATATTCCCCGTGGGATGAGAATGGGGTGATGGCAACCTGTGAATAGCCTTTCAAAATCAAGACGGTAGGGGCTGTATGCTTATTAAAAATGAAGATTCCAGAAACCTACCTGAAACATGGTATATCCCAATCTTTGGGCATTGGGTTCCTGGAATCTGTATTTTAACAGGCTTTCTTCAGTATTGATGTTTATGCATGCTAAAATATGATAACTACTGCTATAATCTCATTATTCCTTTTCTTTTCCTGCTTTGCTAAAATATTTATATGTTTCCAAACTATAGTGAAATATCTAATTTATTAGGGTTACCAGTATTTCTACTTGGACTCATATTCAGTACAAACCAGAATTGAACAAATGAAGGTTACATCATTATAGATGTGGCATAGTGTACTATAGTAAAAAATAATCAGAAGACCATCTGTGAAGCTAGCCTTCCATCTTCAACATTTCTTATACTAAAGAATAATGTAGTATAGATCTTAACAATATAGTGAAGATCATGAACTATGGAGCCAGATGCCAGAATTCCAACCTCACACTATTACTTATAAGTTCTGAATCTTGGCAGGCTACTTAAAACCTCTGCTTTAGTTCCCTATCTGTAAAGTGATTATCCTAATGAGAATACCTTATAATACATCATAAGGTTGCTCTGAAGATGAATGTACTGTAAAGCAATTTAAAAATGCCTGGCACAGTGTAAATATTGAATAAGTATGTATTATTATCATGACCATAATTGTTTTACCACCATTGTTTCTAGTAGTAGCAGTAGTATGGCCTTAGGAAAATAATTGACTTTTTGGAGTCTGACTTTCTTCATCCATGAAGTGGGAATGCTATCTGTATCTCACAGATTTGCCCTGGGAATACAACAGCTGTGGATCCTTGAACTCATATGGGAAAGCGTTTTAAAATGGTATTAATCTATATTTTCCCCAGATTTTGTTAAACTTTCAAAGGAATTATTTTCTGGTTAGAATTGGCTTAGAAGTAACTGCCTGCCCATGTAACTATCTGACAAGTGAAAATAACTGGTGTTATCTATAGGATGTTGAAGGGCTAGCAAATGCATGTTACTTCTTTAGAGTTATAGAATTGTGAAAGAAAGAACCTTAGAGGCCAGTATGTTGGAAACTTTACTGACGAGGAAAAAGGTTCAGAGAAGATAGAGTATCACCTAGCCTTAGAGTTAGAAGTCAAACAAGGCTGAAACCCTGGTCTCTTAAATTCTAATCCAATAATCTTTCTATTTTGATGAGCTTTTGAAGAACTAATTTGCATGGAATTAAATTAAGATTAATAATCATTTGTTAAGCACTTACTACTTGTAAGACACCATGCTAGGTGCTGTGGGATAACAAAAATAACTGACGTCCCTCAACTCAAAAGAGCATACAGTTAAGTTGACGTATAAGGAACTACAAAACCATAAAAGGGACTGAACAATAAAGAGCACAAAGAAAGATTAGGAAGTGTGGAGTGCAGACTGAGTGTGGAACTAGCAAGCCTTTGGGTTCAAATTTGGAACATTAGTATTAGGATGTAGGCTTATTCTAATCTGTATCCCATCTTGGCTTAGAGTTTTTTCCAGGTGAAAGCAGTAGGATAAGCCAGGTAACTGGATGATTTATGATCCCATCCCATAAATATATGCAATATTTTAAGTCCTACACAGGAGTAGGATATGAGTGGATTTAACTAGCATAATCCTTGATGTTTACAAAAGAGATATATACTAAACAGAACTGGCTGTCTCTATTCCTGCCAAAATTTGTTCTACATTTGCCTTAAGGGTGAAGAATGTATTGAATGTAAAGGTATTTCCTGGTAATTGAATCTGTGTAAGATTCAGTTTTTCATCTTTATTAAAGAAAATAGAAATGTTGTCTGCTCTAATAAAAATTGTATTTTAGGCTAAAGATCATTGTGGGAATTTTTAAATGAAAGTCTTTTTTAAAAATTATTATCCTGTTTTTAACTTGGTGTCCACTTCTACTTCAGAGAAAGAACATTGAATTTTTCTGAGGACAATGAGACATATTTATTTAAACTTCATCCTGATGCATGAATATTACAAACCTTTGGTATTTTCCTATCTATTTACACCTGAGATAAAGTATTCATTATTAATCTTCCTAAGAATTAGAAAATAATAAAACAATCTAAAGATCCAAGTCAGCAACAGTTGACATTTTATTTTATTTTTTGTGTGTGTGTGTGACATTTTTAAAAGGAAGTTTTACAGCTGTTTTACATAAGTAGTCGAGCTATATTCCTTAGAGCTGCAACACAGGGTTGGTACTTTACATGGGAGTGGCAAATGGAGTGCCTTGTGATGTGGATTACTAGTGCATGAACAACTAAATCATTTCAAATTCTGTGCTTCTGGTCCTTTATTTACATGGAAGGACTTTTATGCAAAAATTCTGTGATGCAGTGCTTTTGTTAATAGCCTCAAATGTTTAAATGCTTCCATGACATTAGTTTCCAAAATAGAATAGCCAAGCACTTGTTATAAGGTGTCTCTAAATTTAACCTCTAAAAGACCATTTTGGATGTACTGGTATATTTAGAAGTGAAAGGAATTTAAGCATGAAGAGAACCCCAGCTCCTTGATCATGTAAATGAACGGAAACCAAGAGAAAGGAACACAACTAATATTTGATTCTCCCACAGCTCCTGTGCCACATTTAAATCATAAAAAGTCAACAAGATTGGATGGTGGGATTGGCATAGTAATGAAATAACAAAAGAAATGATTTACCATTAAGGCCTTTTGTGGCAACAGTTTTATTGAGATATAGTTCACATACCATGCAATTTACCCATTTAAAGGGTACAATTCAATGGTTTTTAGTATAGCCACAGGGCTGTGCAACTATCACCACAATCTGCCTTAAGCTTTTAAAAATATAATAATTAAGAACTTTTTCTCTGGGCAAAACTCCTCTGCTCAGCTTCCTTTTTGGCATGATCTCACCATGTTGGCCTATCCAGGTGTCACCTCTCTCTCCCCATCCTTGGTTTTCGCAGACACACTACTAGGGTTGAAAATTTCTCTGTCAAATGTCATTCTCATTTCTAACTGAAACCGATAATTGGGAATTTGGGGTCAGTAAGCCTGAAGCCCAAACATTATTGGATCCAAGGGAATCGTTAGATGAAGTAGGAAATGCTAACCAGGCCTTGAATGGGAGAAAGCTGCAAGGATGGAGAGATGATGGTATGAAAACCAAGACCTTCCAACCTCCTCTTTAAAATCCTGGATTGCCACACTTTGAAAGCTTTCTACTTATGCTGGCAGTCAAGACAATTAAAAACTGCATGCTGTATTTTGTTTATTAAAATAACTCTTCTCATAAAGGTACTGCAGTGTTTCCATCGTGTAAAGCAATCCTATTTCCTTGTAGAGAGAGCTTCGTTTAGGAGCCTGAATCTCCAAGCGGAGTCCGTTAGAGGATTTAATTTGGGACGAGCAATCAGCACTGGCAGTCTGGCCAGCAGCACCCTGAACAAACTTGCCGTTCGACCTCTGTCAGTTCAAGCTGAGATTCTGAAGAGGCTCTCCTGCTCAGAGCTGTCGCTTTACCAGCCATTGCAAAAAAGTTCAAAGGAGAAGAGTGGCAAAGCTTCGTGTGAGGAAAAGCCTAGAGAGATGAGCAAATCATACCACGATCTCAGTCAGGCCTCTCTCTCTCCTCATCGGAAAAATGTCATTGTTAACATGGAATCCCCTTCACAAACCATTGTGGAGTTGGTAGGAAAACCGTTTCACCAGATGGCAAGATCTGATACAGAATCTTTGGCAGGAGTCACAAAACTTAATAAGTAAGAACATAATTAACTAACCCGAACTACATATTTGTAAATTCTACATTTCATGCCATTTGTTTTTGTTTTATTATTTTCACCCTTTTTTTTTTTTTTTTACATTGACACTTCCTCCTCCTACCTTCCTTTTCCTCTTTAGTTCAAAGTCTGTTGCAAGTTTAAATAGAAGTCCTGAAAGGAGGAAACATGAATCAGACTCCTCATCTTTTGAAGACCCTGGTCAAGCATATGTTATAGGTCAGCATAAACAAGCTTACCTTCTTTTCCCCCGTACCTGGTGCTCATAGTAAAGTGAATGAGATAATGTAATTTACCAAAGAATTTTTTTTGGTTCTATGTCCCAATTATCAAAACTGTTTGTGAATATAAAATTTTTAGGCTACTTAAAATGCACCAAGTGAAATACTAGAATGATTTAACAACTGATTGCTTAGTGGCACAGACTCTTAGCTTTCTCTTGGTGGCAATTAAAAGGCATGACCATCTTACCAAGAGAACCAGACAGCGAACCCTTGGCTTTGGTTGTCCTTTCCTTGGGTTTTCCTCACAAGCCTGTGAGAGTAGACTCCACTAATGCTGTATTTTTTTGGTTTTTTTTTTTTTGAAGAAAGGTTTATTTAAGGTACTTTCAGAATAGCATGAATGGAATTGTCTCTAAAAACAGACTGGATGGGTTGGTAGGTAGAAATTCCTAGTTGATTTAAGTTTTTCAAATTCTCCCAGCTAGGTGGGGCCTATTAATATAAGTAGAGAAGTTGTGTGTTTATAAACACACAATACCTTATATAAGGTAATACGTTCGGGTTTCCTGTTGCTTTATGCATCTTAAAAGGGACATGCATAGAATTGATCTTTGAGAAGAATAGCTATTTAAGCACAGAGGTCCAAAAGATTCCTCAAAATATGAAACAGCTGGGGAGATAAAAGGGAAACAAGAATAACCATCTTCTGCTGTTCACCAAATAATACTAGTTATCTCTCCCTTAGACCAAAGTTTGATCATTTAACTCCCAATTATACAAAGTTAGAAACTAGTATTTTCTCATCCTGTAGTTGGTTTGGGGATATGTGAAGTAAATGAAGTCAAAAAAGAACTCAACACTATAGTTGATAAATATGTATGGAAAGCAACATTACTTTATTAATACAGGCTTCCAAACTTTCAGTGATTGTACTATCATCAATTTTAATTGAATTAGTGGGGGGGAAAAAACTTTAAACATATAAAAAACAAAGTCATCTTATATATTAAAAATAGCCCAGAAAATACTTTTCAAAGTACATTCACTATAATGGGATCTCTTATAGAGTCTAAGCTATTGATCTACATAGAAGAAATCCATCACATATCAGATGTAGAATAGTAAAATATTCCATAGACAAACACAGATAAAATAAAACTCATCCATGAAAGAAAATTTATTTCTGCACTTTTTAATTAAGGTTATCCATTCTTATTGAATATTGGATTTTCTTTTAACATTTGAACACATGTTTTTAAAAATCATTTCAGTTTCATCACTTCATATTTGGCATATTAAAATGTCATTGTCATAAACAATACATTTGTTTTTAAGTTTATTCTGCAAAACAAGTTGATATGCTTAACTTGGACATTAAAAATAGTAAATAAGCCTATTGTGGGAAGACATATTTTTCTGAGTATAAATAAAAGAAAATGCTACCTTAATGTTTTATTGCTTTTTATGCATTTATCAGAAGAAATTACTTCTATACCTAATATCTGATCATTTTATAAACTGTCTAATAATTTAATTTATACCACAGGAATGACTTTGCATAGTTCTGGAAATTCTTCATCCCAAGTTCCCTTAAAAGAAAATGGTAGGTTTACACAATGTTTTTCCCCCCCTTTCCATCATATCTTTTCTCTTGTACCTTATGAGCTGGTCTTAGACCTAATAACAAAGCGTCTCTGAATCCGTGCCAAGGATTTTAGGCCTTATACTGGAGTCAAAGGAGAACGCATTTGCAGCACGTAGTGATGTGGTGGGCCCTATCATTTAGGCTAATGTTGGTGAACTAGACAAACAACAGACTAAAGATATGGACACTAATTGGGAAGCTAAGATAATTCAGGTGAGAGATAATTTTGATTAACGAGTTTTAATTGAGGCAGTTATTTTAAAGAGATCTTGAGCTGAATTTTGAAGTAAAAGGATTTATTCAGGTAGATTGTTGAGGATAAGCATTCCAGACCAAGGCCGTAATATGGTCAGAGATATGGAGATAGGTGAAAAGATAACAGATTCAGGAACTGCATGAATCTCTGCATGGAGGTATGTGAGAACAGGATTAAAGCTTAGAACTAAGTAGGGACTAGCTTTGAGTCTTAGCCTAAATATTATGGGAAGAATCTGAAGACTTAAAATGTTGAAATTTAGAGTTTAGAAGTCTAAGAAACAAAGTTAGGGGACGAAACTTTGTGCAGTTACTTCAAAGTCAGTGGATTCACCATTTTTAGAATTTAGGTTACAAAATACTTGCATGGACATTATCTTACTTGATCTTTCTAGCACCTTTCATGGGAAGAAGGAATGTTTTACTCTGCATACACTAGTTTCTTACCCTCAAACTCTTGAAGTTGAAATAATCAGAAATCTGATGAGAAGAAAGCAAATATATTAATCGATGTTTTAATATAGTTAAACTTGATGAAGCTTTGAGGTTAGTTCTAATGTGCCTGGAAACAGACTTGAGAACCAAGAAAAAATGAAGGCATTAAGAGTAGATTGAACCATATGAAACTGCTGGTTTTGTAGGTCAAAACTCAAACACCAGAGTGCCATTATCTATAATTTTCATTCTCTCATAGAAATATACATACCGCCCGGCCAGTGTTGCTCAGTGGTTGAGCATTGACCCAGGAACCAAGAAATACACATACCAGGTCTTTGAGAGAAGAAAATTTTCCTTGGAAGTAAAATTGTGTCATAGTGTAAAAATACACACAAGTATCTTAAAAACTCATGGAAAATGTAGGCTATTTTCATCTTATTATTAAAAAATATATCAATCTTGAAAAATCTGAGGGGATATCATTAAAGAAAAAGTGAACTTATACAGGTACTTGGGCCTAAGTTACTAAGACCCTGGTATATATCTTTATGATGATCAAGTGTCTTACATGTAGTGAATTTAGAATACCTGTGTGCCTAAATAATTATTAAAATGCCTGTAATGGTGGTAATTATTGAATAACAGCTATTGAATGCTTATTGTGTACTAAACACTTATGTTTAGCTCTCATTTAATAATAGGTGAGTGGCTAATATTATGTCCTTTTCACAAATGAGAAACCACACCACAGAGAGGCTGAATGTCACAGAAGGTCATGGAGCTTGTAAGTGCCCAGGTCATAATTTGAATGCAGGAAGTCTGTTTCCAGAGCCCCGCTCTAATCTACTCTTTCAACTGTTTCCTATATAGTAATGCTTAATTATATCCACAGGTATTATTTCTACCAGCTAAACTTTTTAAAGAAGCTGTATAATAATTTATTAAAGGATAAAATCTGGAAGTGTGTTTTAGCCTTCCTTCTGATGGAAAAGAATATGAATTTACATTGGATACCACTTGAGCAGCATGTGCAGGGTAGTTTCTTTTTTAAACCTTTAGAAATGTCATCTTCCCACCTATCCCCTCCCTATAGAGGAAGGGTCAATCCATCTGCCTATGGATGTGTGCCCCGGTTGCCTTGCAGGCAAGTCTATGGTTTCTTCAATTTCTCTTTGAGTCTGCCCCATTAGCCCTGAATTAGTGCTCTGTTGAGAACTAAGTTTTCATGTAATAAAGTATGGCAAACATTTTTCTAAATAAGGTAACTGATAAAAAGTTAAGTACTTGCCCATGAGTCAAATATATGCTCTCTTATTCTAATTTCAATGTTCTTTCTTGCTGGTCAAGATTATTAGAAGAAATTGGAAATGAGCATCAACTAATATTGAAGTATTCATAACTTAATACAAGGACCGACAAATACTACTTAATCTTTTATGACTTTCAGAGACCCTTAATGAAGGTGAACCTTGAAAAAGAAGATAAAAAAAGGGGGGACATGAATCTTATAATCTCATGAAACAAATATGGAAAAGATTCCCATTTTTTAAAAATATATTTTATTGATTTTTTTTTTTTTTACAGAGAGGAAGGGAGAGGAATAGAGAGTTAGAAACATCGATGAGAGAGAAACATCGATCAGCTGCCTCCTGCACACCCCCCACTGGGGATGTGCCCACAACCAAGGTACATGCCCTTGACCAGAATCGAACCCGGGAACCTTCAGTCCGCAGGCCGACGCTCTATCCACTGAGCCAAACCGGTGCTGGCAAGATTCCCATTTTTTTATTGTAATTTCAAAAAAATAAAGGTTGCTTAACCTTTCAAACAACACACTTCTATAATATTTCTTCCTAAGAGAGTAAAAACAAAAATGTAGAACTTATCCAAGAATTATGTAAAATTGGTTTTCAATGTTTCTCATTTTATTATAATTCAGGATTATTACATAATTAAAAAGTAACTTTTAGCTAGATTTGTCACCTTCCTTCTTGTTCAAACCACAACAAACACTCTTAACAAAAACAAAATGCAAAAAACAAAAATGTCATTGGAAAGGTTATTCTAATACAAAAGGACTTGGTACAGACAGTAAAAATAAGCCTTTTTTTCCCTAACATTAAAACTGATTTTTAAAAAAATATCTTTTTATTGATTTGAGAGAGGGAGAGAGAGATAGAAACATCGATGATGAGAGAGAATCATTGATCGGCTGCCTCCTGCACACCCCACACTGAGAATCAAGCCCCCAACCCAGGCATTCCTGACCAAGAATCTAACTGTGACCTCCTAGTCATAGGTTGGCGCTCAACCACTCAGCCATGCCGGCCGGGCAAAACTGATTATTTTTATGGACAATATTAAATTCAAGTAATAAAATGTTATACAAACAAAAGTAAGATTTTAAAATACACTTTGTTTAATAGGATTTTTTATTTTTATTGATTTCAGAGAGTAAGGGAGAGGGAGAAAGGGATAGAAACATTAATGATGAGAGAGAATAATTGATGGGCTGCCTCCTGCATGCCCCTACTGATATGGGAATTAACCAGAAGTAAAAAAATAGAGTCAACTAAATTAAGGACCGAAAGGAACTTTAAAAAGTTTATTCAAATCATCTTTTCATTTTATGGATGAGTTAAACGAGTCCCCAAGATGTTATTTGGCTCCAAATACTCAGCTATTTAAATATTCTGGCGCAGAAATACAACACCAAAGTTGTCATTTTGATCCCCTTTACCTACCACTGGAGCAGTTATTATATTAGTAGTATAACAATGAAAAATGCCTCTCTTCGTTTTTGTACAATATGGTGCTACTGACTCATTACCCCCAGGATTTCAAGTGGGTCTTTTTCCTTAGGGCGAGTGATGGATTTATCTAGAGCAGTCGTTCTCAACCTTCCTAACGCCGTGACCCTTTAATACAGTTCCTCATGTTGTGGTGACCTCCAATTTCATTGTTACAAATTGAACATAATTAAAGCATAGTGATTAATCACAAAAACAATATGTAATTATATATGTGTTTTCCAGTGGTCTTAGGTGACCCCTGTGAAAGGGTCATTCGACCCCCAAAGGGGTCGCGACCCACAGGTTGAGAACCACTGATCTAGAGCTTACTCTACCTGTAGTCTAGTTAATCTTAGAATCAATGGCATGAAGCTGCCCTGTAATTGACAAGGTTCTATATATATAACCAAGAAATTAGTTTTTCTTGCAAAAAAAAAAAAAAAGTTGACTCAGAGGGATTATACAGGGGGGAGCAAAAGTAGGTTTACAGTTGTGAGTACAGGAAATAGTTTATTTAGTATTATTATTTATTACTAGAGGCCCAGTTCACAAAATTCCTGCACTCGGGGGGTGGGGTCTATCAGCCCAGCCTGCGCCCTCTCACAGTCTGGGAGCCCTCAGGGGATGTCCTTAGGTGCTACTGCAGAGGCAGGAAAGGCTCCCACCACCGCCCCTGTGCTTACCAGCCGTGAGCCCGGCTTCTGGCTGAGCGGTGCTCCCCCTGTGGGAGTGCACTGACCACCAGGGGGCAACTCCTGCATTGAACATCTGCCCCCTGGTGGTCAGTGTGCATCATAGCGATCAGTCATTCCGCCGTTTGGTCAATTTGCATATTAACCTTTTATTATATAGGATTATTATATTTTTTTCCATAAAAACAACTGTAAACCTACTTTTGCCCCACCCTGTATGGCTTTGGCCTTATTAGAAATATGATCTTACTGTGAAATTCAATTAGTTTACTCATAGAACTATCTATCATTAGTATCTACAATTTATTCTAGTTAGCGACTGTAGGTGTCCACATGAACCTTATGAGAGAGGAGAAAGGCAGCGTCTAATGCAGAGGAGGGTATACATTTTATTTCTTAATTATATATTTATTTTATTAAGATCTTTTCCAGGTAAACATTATTGAGAATGAAACTGATAGTTACTGATGTGATAATAATACAGCATATATTACTCAGAGAAGTGAAAATTTCAAGTTAAAGTTCTTTTTCACTTTAAAATATTTGCAGAATTTGCTGGGTTATAGAATACATTAATGGGAAAAGAAAATTCTTTTAAGGATTTAAAGATAAGTAGTCCTTGAATATTAGTGCTTGTTTCCTTGTAACACTTAACTCAGAAATGTCTTGGTATTTGAAATATCTAGCTACTTCACTTTCAGAGATTAATAAATTCTATTCAGTCCTCATTGAATTCTATAAATACCTTTAAATTTAATTGTCATGTATTATATACCCTCAGATACTTCATCCTCCCTCTTTTTTAAACTAGTGGAAGAATATTTGAACATCTATTTGAATAGAATACAAAAATAAATAAAAACTTGGTGTGTACACAGTACTATTTAGTGACATGTAGTTGCACGAACATTTTTCCTTCCTTCTGTCCTCACATTAATACATCACTTTACATGGAGGTAGACTGTGGATGGGGCAGGGGGACATCCCTGTTAAAAAGAATAGGTTAGCGCCCTGGCCAGTGTGGCTCAGTGGATAGAGTGTCTGCCTGCGGACTGAAGGGTCCTGGGTTCAATTCCGGTCAAGGGCACATGCCTGGGTTGTGGGCTCCATCCCCAGTAGGAGGCATGCAGGAGGCAGCCGACCCATGATTCCCTCTCATCATTGATGTTTCTCTCTCTCTCTCCCTCTCCCTTCCTCTCTGAAATTAATAAAAATATATTTTAAAAAAAGAGTAGGTTAGCAAAGCTTCTCTTTCCAAAAGAATATTCAACTCCGCCCTACTCAAGTCTTCTACTCTAGCTACTCTAGAGTCCCCAGGACTCTTTCTACTTCTTTCCATCTCAACCTTTGCTAATGCCATCCTTGTTGCTGCACTAGTATAACCATCTTCATAATCCACTTATTAAAATCCTACCCAACTTTCTTGAAGTTTCTGTATTCCTGGCAATAAGAAGCCTCTCCTTTTCTATGGGTCTGACTCATGCCTTTGCTCTGCAGCTATTTCACTGACAGTCTCAACAAAATTCTCTGTATCACTCAGGCTAGATCTTTGCTCGTCTGTCAAAGATTTGGTCTGATTCAGCTCACATTTACTATGCTAGCGGCTTTCATATACAATCGCATTTTATGTTCCCTAATTGCCTCGTGAGGGACTTTGACAGGAAAATTGTTCAGTAAACATTTGAAGGATGAAAGAATAATTGAATAAACGAATGTTTAAATCTCACTGGTGAATCCTTGAATATAGAGAGCTTAATCTGTTGCTTCTAGTTAGGAAAGCAAATATGCAAAAATACTGCAAATTTAACATTGTGTGTGTGTGTGTGTGTGTGTGTGTGTGTGTGTGTGTGTGTGTGATCCAGTGTTTACCTAGGATATATCTTAACATACACATTAGTCTAATAAGTAATATAAATAACCAATCTTGTTAGTGTATGGTTGGAAATGAAAATAAAGAAAATGGAATTATTCTTTGAATAGATATATTTGACTTCTAGCAGGTAGTCCCTAGGGACATGAAGAATATCAGCTTTATAACTGAAGGCAAAACACTGTATAGAGTAAATGGACTTTGTCTTCACGATGGTGGCAGAAGTCTACATTTACATACCTAATGTGACCCCACTCCCTTATTTATTTATTTATTTATTTCCCTTATTTATTGTATGGGTTTTGTTCTGCTGTATTATGTATTTGATTCTAGCCGAAAATTAGAATTAATTGTCTGTTTTAGGATAAAAGCATCATGGCTGCTTAAATGATAATATTAAGCTATGCATTAACTAACACATGCCATTGTCCCGTGATTTGGGGAGGAATTTTAATAAATTAATTAGGAATACTGAATTACTATTACTGTTATTAATTATAACTAAGTTTATAACTGGGTTTTGGTCAAAAGAGAAACAACAAAAGGGACATGTATACTACAGGAAGCTAGCAAACTTTCACTAATACTTATGTTTAAGGGACAAGGTTAATTTACTTCAGAGAGCAAATGATTGTTTTTATTGTTTTCTGACATTAAAGGAGTTTATTTCTAGAATATGGAGTATCACATATACATCATTTAAGCATTAATACATGTTGTACAATAAAGGTACGACTTGTTTTATACCACAATACAATTTTAAACTCATGGGTAATTATAATTGATGTTTAAGAAGTGTATTAGTTTGCTAGAGCTTCCATAACAAGGCCCCATAAATTAGGAGGCTTAAACAACAAATTTATTATCTCACAGTTCTGGAGGCTAGTAGTCTGAAATTGAGGTGTTAGCAACATTGATTTCTTCTGAGGTGCCTCTCCTTGACTTGTAGGTGGCAGGCAGTCTTTTCTCTCTATCTTCACATGTGTGCACATGTCTGTATTCAAATTCCTTCTTATACAGACACAAGTCATATTGGATTAGGGCCTGCCCTAAAGACTTCATTGTAACTTAATTATCTCTTTAAAAACCTATCTCCAAATATTGTCGTATTCTGAGGTACTGAGAGTTGGGGCTTCAACATATAAATTGGGGGCGATGGGAGTAGAAAGAAGGGTCACAAATCAGCTCATAATGGAGAGAAAGAGCATGAGAGTGTGTATGCGTTCTAGATGATTAGATTGTAAGTAAATGAAGTAATATTTCTTATTGAAATGACAATTAAATGGCATTTATTGGTTTAATTTAGGAGATATTTATTCATGATCATCTTACTTAAAAAAAAATAATCCAAATGGAAATAAAAAGTTAATTAAAGCATTAAACTAGCATTTATCAAGTACCAACTTAGGACATTTTGCTGGGAAGTAATACTCGTTGTAATGTTGAACAAGTCATAAACTGTTATTCCTCATCCACAAAACAATGATTAAAAATCTCTTTACCTACCTCATGCGATTATTCCACAAATAAAATAGAAATAAATAGAAGTCCTTTGAGAATGTAAATGTGCTAGCCAAGTCATTATTAATGAGACTTTAAAAAAGAAATTTATTTTTATTGCTATTTAACTCTAGAATTTACCATGAATATTTTACTCATTTTAAATAAAAATGTCAACCACCTATTAGTAGGAATTTCTTAATATATTTAGGAAGTCAGTGGTGATGCAAAAGAAAGACATGGAGTCAGAAAACCTGAATTTAAGAATCTGATCTTGCCAGTACTAACTGAGTAAACCTGCTCAAATTATTTAACCTCTTGAAATTTAATTAATAATTTCTAACTGAAATATGCTTATTTCACAGAGAATCATTTATAAGGAATAAATGTGACAACATACAGTTATTTTGTAAATATAAATCACTATCAAAACATAAGATGATGGCATTATATTATTTAAAATATAATTTTATAGTTACTGAGCAATCTGTAAATGAGCTTTGTTAACATTTAAATTGGAACAAGCAGACAGTCTTAATGCCTGAACATGTTATGTTTATTTTACCTTAAAATTATGCATTTTCAATAGATGTGCTACACAAAAGATGGAGCATAGTATCCTCACCAGAAAGGGAGATTACCTTGGTGAACCTGAAAAAAGACGCAAAGCATGGCTTAGGTAAGTCACTGTGAGATTCTTAAAGTCTGTAGCATAGCATTGGCATTGAGGCACAACCTACTTCTGATCATGCCACTGGCTGCCCACCCACAACCCTTCACCCTACCTGCCCAGTCAGGAAATATCAAAGATGAAATGCTTACAAGCAATTCTTCCACCAAATTTAACAGTCCCATCTCATAGGTGTTACTTGTCTATATATATAAAAGCCTAAGTGACCGTCCAACCGGTAACTATGATGTGCACTGACCACCAGGGGGCAGACGCTCAATGCACAGGCATGGAAACATGGAACAGACTGGTGAATCTCAGAGGGAAGGGGGCAGGGGGGAGGGCGGAAAGAGATTAACCAAAGATCTTATATGCATACTAGAGGCCCAGTGCACAGATTCGTGCACCAGTGGGGTCCCTCAGCCTGGTCTGCAGGGATCGGGCCAATACCAGCAGTCCAACATCCCTTGAGGGGTCCCGGATTGCGAGAGGGCGCAGGCCAGGCCGAGGATCCCACCAGTGCATGAATTCATGCACCGGGCCTCTAGTTAATCATATTTGTAGTGACAGTCTCCACACTTCTGTGTGTCAAACAGGCTAATCATTAGTCATAGAAAGTACCAGTATAATGAAGATCTTTTTAAAATGTGCTATTTCACAGGATTTCAAATCATTGGTGGGGAGAAGATGGGAAGACTGGATCTAGGTGTATTTATCAGTTCAATTACTCCTGGAGGACCAGCTGACTTAGATGGATGCTTAAAGCCAGGTACTTTATATTTAGTTAATTTCTTGTGTACTTTACTGTCAGGCATGAATTTGCACAGATATCAAAAGTGGAACCTGGACAGAATAAAAATAATTGGCAGGGTGACATTTCTGATATTTAGCATGAATTTCTCTTTGTCATTGAAAATACTGGATTGTCTATTTTTACAGGAGACCGTTTGATATCTGTAAATAGTGTGAGCTTAGAGGGGGTCAGCCACCATGCTGCAATTGAAATTTTGCAAAATGCACCTGAAGATGTGACACTTGTTATCTCTCAGCCAAAAGAAAAGATATCCAAAGGTAATATAAACGTCTCTTGACTGTGTTCTGTTTCATTTTTACAAGAACTTCAGTAGCTTGGCCCAATAAATGAGAATTCAGCTTCTTAACTTCCTTTCTGGAAATTTTAACTATATAGTTCTGATTATTTTGATTTTATGGATCAGTTGAACTTTTTGATTGATTACTTCAAAGATTTTCTATCTCATTCCTCCTTAATAATACAGTTGACCCTTGAATGACCCAAGATTAGGGGTGCCGACGACATGCACAGTTTAAAATCCTTGTCTAACTTTCAACTCTCCAAAACTTAAGTTGTCTCCCCATAGGGGATTGGTTCCAGACTCCCCGCCCCCCGCCCCCCCGCAAAGTATACCAAAATTCGTGGATACTCAAGTCTTTTTTATAATATGGCATTGTCAGCCTTCCACATCTGCAGACTCCCAACCACAGATCGAATGGTACAGGTATTTATTAAAAAAAAATTTGTGGATACTGTGTTGTTCAAGGGTCATCTGTATCTGAATAAAAAAATGGATTTGTTGTGTAAAATTGATGTCACTTAAGTAAATTCTCCTAAATACTTGGTGTTTTCTATCACTTAGGCCAAATCAGAAATGAAATTCTTTGTCATTGCCTATGTAGTAGAAAACAAAACAGATAGAAATATAATATCTGTGAATTCCTATTCTGAACCAGTTTATAAAAAGGAAAAGAAAACATACTAGAAATTTAAAAACAAGACCATATCATTTTGTTTCAACCCCTTCCATTAGCATGTTGTGGGAGAAAACCCATATGACGAAGATCAGATGACTTATATTTGAGCTATGCCTGAGCCAGTTATTAGGTGTATGACTTACGTCCTCTTGAGCCACCATTGTTTTTTTCTTTAAAAAGGAAACTATCTCAGGCCTGCCTTGTCTGCCTGGCACAGAGTTATCATGCAGTCAAGGGGTAGGGCAGTGTTCATAAAAGGTGCACATACTACAGGGCAGTCCAGTGCAGGGCAGTCCAGTAGCCTTGTATATATTATAGATAAATTTTAAAAAAATAGTGATACACATACATACACACACACACTACTTTTAAACAAAAATACGATTACTTTTTTATACTCTGAATATCAGTCTGTAACTTGTTCACTCAATATATTCTGGACATCCATGAATGTCCAGAATCCTTTAAAAAAAAAAAAGTGTTCTTATTGATTTCAAGAAGAGGAAGGGAGAGGGAAAGATAGAAACATCAATGATGCGATAGTATCATTAATCCACTACCTCCCACAGGCCCCCTACTGGGGATCGAGCCCAGAACCTGGGCATGTGCCCTGACCAGGAATCAAGCCATGACCTCCTGGTTCATAGATCGACATTCAACCACTGGCCAGGCTATATACCTTTTTAATGTGGCATTATATTTTATATTCATGGGCATGTCAAAATTTATTTGTTTATTTTGTTGTGCATCCAGGTTAGCTAGAATTCTATTACATATGTCGCTGCAACAAATACATTTGTTTGCACACCACTGAAAATGTACTTATTTCTAGAGGTTAGACACCTAGAAGTAGATTAAGGAGTATGCACATTTAAATTTTTGACAAATGCTACCAATTTGCTCAAGTTTTATCAATTTACAGTCAACCAACTAGATATAACAGTGCTCTTCACACCATTAGTGTTATAAGAAATTATCAGTCCCATTTTTTGTTAGGCAAATAGGTAGAAACTGCATATCCCTGATCAACAATGAGAACGTCTTTTCATATAGTTATTAGTTACTAGAGGCCCGGTGCACAAAATTTGTGCCTGCACCCTCTCACAATCCAGGACCCCTTGAGGGATGTCTGACTGCCACAGGGATCGGGCCTAAACTGGCAGTCAGACATCCGTCTACCAATCCGGGACCACTGGCTTCTAACCGCTCACCTGCCTGCCTGCCTGATTGCCCCTAACCGCTCGCCTGCCTGCCTGATCGACCCTATCCACCTCTGCCTCGGTCCCCTCCACCGCGGCTTCGTCCAGAAGGATGTCCGGAATGATTTCTGGAAGGTTGTTCAGCTCTCCAGTCTAATTAGCATATTACACTTTTATTATTATAGATGAGGATTTTACTCCTAATTTCCAGTCTACATTATCATACCCTTGTATCACAGGAGTTCTAAACTCCTTTTTTTTTAATTAAAAAATTGTTTTAATCTTCACCTGAGGATATGTTTGTTTATTTTTAATTGATTTTAGGGAGAGAGGAGGGAAAAGGAGAGAAAGAGAGAGAGAGAGAGAGAGAGAGAGAGAGAGAGAGACATTATTTGGTTGTCTCCCGTACATGCCCCTACCTGGATTCGAACTTGCGACTCTTTAGTAGTACATGGGATGACGCTCAAATCAACTGAGCCACACCAGCCAGGGCTAAACTTTTTCTTATTGACTTTTAGAAACACTTTGTATATTAATGGTATTAACTCTTTGATTATTTTTTGTTACTATTCCAAATATTTTCTCTCCAGCTGCTCATTACTCTCCAGTTTTCTTTGGCTTTGCTTACTACATAAAACATTTAGTGTCTTATAAATTTGCATCTGTATTTTTTTTTACAAATGGCTCATGTGGTTTGTGTCTTACTTAGGCAAGCTTTCTTAAGTAGATTTTGATAAAGTCTATATATAAAATTTGGGGAGTTGTCTTTCTTGAGAATTACTTGGAATAATTGGTAGGACAATATTATAAACAAATATATAAATAATCATTAAACAAACAACAAGGATCTTTAGAGACCCAAATTATCTCTAGTTAGGGAATCAAGAAAGTCTTCACAGATTACTTGAAATAGGCCTTAGAGAATGGAAATGAGGAGTTAAGATGAAGGGGTTTCACATTTCCATAGAAGCTGCTTCAAGAATAACCAAAGGGTTGAGCAACGGAAACAGAAAGCATCTACTACATTTGTTGGGTTCTCGTCATGGTTTCAGGCCCTGGATCAGGTGTGATGTATGTGTTTTCCTGTGTAAAATCCTCCCAACAATAGTCAGGAACGTTGTGCATGTGTGTGAGCCCAGGCATGTGTTTGTCACTAACCTGTTATTTTCATTGGATTTTGACATTTAGTGCCTTCTACTCCTGTGCACTTTGCCAATGGCATGAAAAATTACATGAAGAAACCTTCCTATATGCAAGGCAGCACTATCGATTCTTCTGAGGATCACCGCTGGCCACGTGGTACCCTGAGGCACATCTCAGAGAGCTCTTTCGGGCCGTCTGGAGGGCTGCGGGAAGGAAGCCTGAGTTCTCAAGATTCCAGGACTGAGAGTGCCAGCTTGTCCCAGAGCCAGGTCAATGGCTTCTTTGCCAGCCACGTAGGTGACCGGACCTGGCAGGAATCACAGCACGGCAGCCCTTCCCCATCTGTGATATCCAGAGCCACTCAGAAGAAGAGGACTTCTACTGACAGTAACCAAAGCAAAGCTAAAAATCCAGGCATTTCTGATGCAACAGATTACTCGGATCGTGGAGATTCAGACATGGATGAAGCCACTTACTCCGGCAGTCAGGATCATCAAACGCCAAAAAAGGCATAGTTTAATTTGAATCTTTGTTTTTTGTTTTTAATTTAACAAAACAAACAACAGCAAATAAATTACAGAGTAGAATATTCTACTATAAACTACTTAGATTATTCTAGAAAGGAGAAATCATTTATATAGTATGCTACTAACTGCTACTGCATTTGATGCTAACTTTCAGAGAAATTAGCAGCTTTAAATACTAACTCTAAGATGGCTGTTATTCTGGGAACTTGTTACCTGATAAGCCAAAGAAATGAATAATCAGATGATGATTATTTTCTACAAGTTGTTCATCTCTTGCATACTTCATGTTGTAAGAGAATTTAATATCTGAAAAGTATTGTTCCTAAGTAGTTCATGGAATGGCCAGTTGACTTATTTTTGATAACCAGATCCTTCTGAAGTTTTGGATGGATGAACAACAATATAGAAAATTGCCCATTTCCTAGAAATGATATAAATTTAAGCGCACTTTCACAAGCAAATTCAGAAAAGAACCTTAAGCCCCCCTTTTTTTTTAACAGAAAAATAAACATTTGTCATAAGGGGGTTATGCCTTTATAACTGGGGCTCAGCTGCTGTGCCTATGTTTAGATTGGATTTGTAAACATAAGCAAAGTAAACATGAAGCCTACTCATCTTAAAACTCTAAGTTAAAAGCTACTGCTTACTATATATTGATTTTTTTTTTAAGGAAATGGGCATACTTTCCAAATTTGGGAGTCTAAAAAGCACTGGAAAAGGGTTATGTAAAAGCCAGGTCTGCAGTGGGTTGGTGCTTCCTTCCCTCTGCCATATCAAGCTGTTTGACCTGAAGCAAACCCTTTAATCTCTAGACCTCAATTTCCTCAACCATAAAATATGAAGGCATTGGATTAGATGATCTCAAAGATCTCTTCCAACCCTCATGATCGTTGAATCCACTCTATTCCTTAATATCTGTTTTTTCTTAATTTACCCAAAAAACACATATTGAATCTTCCAATAGTAATTCATTTTGAGTCTAACAAGAAATCCTTTTGTTTGTTTTTCTTTGTTAAGGAATCTTCCTCCTCAATGAATACATCCAACAAAATGAATTTTAAAACTTTTCCTTCAGCACCTCCTAAACCTGGAGATATCTTTGAGGTTGAACTGGCTAAAAATGATAACAGCTTGGGGATAAGTGTCACGGTACTGTTTGACAAGGTTTTCAAATGTTTTCTCTTCTCCATTTCCAGCAGCCTATTGTTTTTCAGTTAATTAATTGAATTGTTTTGCTTCAAAAAGGAAGCTTGTCAAATACTTCCAAAATTAAAAATTGAACCACATCTTAAAACTTTTTTAAAAACTTGAGCGTACTGCCCTAGCTGGTATGGATCAGTGGATATAGCATCGACCTGCGGACTAAAGGGTCCCAGGTTTGATTCCAGTCAAGGGCACATGCCCAGATTGCGGGCTCAATCCCCAGTGGGGGCTGTGCAGGAGGCAGCCAATCAGTGATTCTCTCT
The DNA here is from genome assembly GCF_000412655.1 of Myotis brandtii. Lineage (NCBI taxonomy): Eukaryota > Metazoa > Chordata > Mammalia > Chiroptera > Vespertilionidae > Myotis > Myotis brandtii. Next base: position 926,528 of record NW_005366245.1, on the reverse strand, counting down.
CATCCTTGATGTTTCTATCTCTCCCTCTTCCTTCCTCTCTGACATTAATAAAAATATATTAAAAAGTAAAATAAAAACTTGAGGGTACTAATCACTTTTTCCTGTGATTAGTACTACATTTTCCGCATAGATTTCATACTTGCTACATTTTTCGCATAGATTTCATATTTGCTTAATTTGACATGATTTAACAAATATTTGATAGTTTCTGCTTGAACATGAAATAATACTTTTAACCTACATCATAAGTAATATAAGCCTAATGTATATGCCCTTTCTCTGCATAATACATTTTAAGTTGTAAACATGATTAGTATTTTAAAATTACAGGTTCCCAAGGAATATATGTACTTTTAAAGTAGTTAAAATGTGAGCATAGGTTACTTGCTAAAATTACTTTAGAATTCTATTAACACATTGTATGTGGGAAACGTATTTATACATTTTATAAATACGTTTCCCACATACAATGTGCTAATGTATGTACTGTACCCTAAATGGTAACATTATCATTTATGGTATTTGAAGGATATTAGTAATAAAAAGTGATTTAGAAATGTCATAGAAATAGCACTATCCTATCTAATAAAGAGGTGATATGCAAATTACCATCACTCCAACACACAAGATGGCCACCCCCATGTGGTCAAAGATAGCTGCCCCCATGTGGCAACAAGATGGCCTACAGGGGAGGGCAGTTGTGGGCGATCAGGGCAGCAGGGGAGGCCAGCAGAAGAGGGCAGTTGGGGCAACCAGGCCAGCAGGGGAGGACAGTTAGGGGCGACCAGGCCAGCAGGGGAGGACAGTTAGGGATGACCGGGCCAGCAGGGGAGAGCAGTTGGGGGCGACCAGGCCTGCAGGGGAGGGCAGTTGGGGGTGACCAGGCCAGCAGGGAAGGGCAGTTGGAGGCGATCGGGCCGGCAGGGGAGCAGTCGGGCGTCAATCAGGTTGGCAGGGGAGTGGTTAAGGGGTGATCAGGCTGGCAGGCAGAAGCGGTTAGGGGCTATCAGGCAGGCAGGCAGGCAAGTGGTTGGAAGCCAGCAGTCCTGGATTGTGAGAGGGATCCCAGATTGGAGAGGGTGCAGGCTGGGCTGAGGGACACACCCCCCCCCCCCCAGTGCACGAATTTCATGCATCGGGCCTCTAGTTAATATATAATATATCAAAATCAAAAAGACCGATTTTTCTTGCATTTTTAAAAATATTATAGCTCTTTCCCTTTTGACCTTAACTTTAGAATTTTATCTTCCTGTTATTGTGAAGGGAAATAAAAGCTATATATCCATATGAGAATGAAAAATCTACTCATTACCTCTCATCTCCACTATAACCAAATTTCTCTACCAAAATCTTTCAAAATGAAAAAAAAAAATTTTTTTTCCTTTGACTCATGAGATTTGCTTTCACAATAGCAAATATGATCAGAAGTATATTATTCCATATACTATTTTTTCTGACAACTAAGTTCTCACACTAATTTTACTTTCTGCTTGCTCATAATGCATGGTATAGACTTACAGAGGAAGAGTAATTTTTCATATATTCAAGATCTGGCATGTTGTTATTTTCTGAATAAAGAGTTTTCCTTAAAGTAACTGCTTTAAGATTTGGAAAACTTAGCTAGAAATGTTTTGGGGTATTGAACTAATTGCATGTGCTGACATGCTGCAGCTGCTTTCGCTGATAAATTGAATGCTTTCTGGGTCTCAGATTTGAAAAATGGAGTGTGAACTTTTTTGTATTACAAAATGTTATTTTATTTGTCTTTTTCCACATAGGGAGGTGTGAATACCAGTGTCAGACATGGTGGCATTTATGTGAAAGCTGTTCTTCCCAAGGGAGCAGCAGAGTTCGATGGTAGAATTCACAAAGGTAGACTATTTGTGTGTATGGGAATTATATAGAGGGTTATCACTTCAACATATAAATTAGAAAGTTGATATAGACCTTCAGATTATTCCTAATATAAAATAAGAACATATACAATTATTTTAGGACTTGAGTATTAAAAAACTCCTTGATGTCATTCCCAAAACTCTTCTTTTTCACCTTATTCTCTAGTATCAGAAAATATTTTGGTGAAAAAAAGAAAATATTTTGGTGATAATTTAGTTCATGTTTTGCACTTCCTAAGAGGTAAACTACCAGAGGATGGCAAAAGGATAGTGACCTTGTAAAAACAGTGACATCTACATTTCTAATCAGAACTAACTAGTTTAGTTCCCTCCAATGCTCTACATTTGTAGTTTAATTTATCTTATACCATGATTTAAATCACTTTTACGATATATACAATATCGTATTCTAAAATGTACCTAAGATTAGCCATAGAATTGGAAAAGAAATTAAATACACATTAAAGAAACTGTGACAGTTTTGTCCAGAATTTGTCTGAGTCTCTCCTGAACAAGTTAATACGAAACAAGATCACATGGTATTAAAGAGCATGATTATATTTTATGATTTGCTTTTTTTCAAAATGACTGCCTTATTTATAGGTGATCGTGTCCTAGCTGTTAATGGAGTTAGTCTGGAAGGAGCTACCCATAAGCAAGCTGTGGAAACACTGAGAAATACAGGACAGGTAATAGATCATTATACCAAATTTATAAGACACCATAGAAGAACATAATAATGTGTGAATAATATCAATTTCATTGAAATCTCTAAATTTATTAGTCAAGAAACCATGCCCGATTTATATAAACATCCTAGTATTTTTTTCTACAAATTAAGAAGCAAGTATTAAAAAAAAAAAAAGCAAATATTATGACAAGAGGTTTTAGTTTTTTTACTGAAGAAACTGGCTTTCTGTATCACATTTAGCCCTAATATTACCAGAGATCTGACAGAAGGAATGGTGGAGATTGCATTTTTAAAATTTTCATCAGCATCTACAAATATTTAGTGATTTTCACTTCTAGTCATTCTTTATCCTCAAGGCTAAATTTATTTTGTTGAAATACATTTTAAGTCAGGGAGTTTAGCAAATTATTTACAATGGTCTTTATATTATAGTACAGTGGTGATTTTATTCTAGTACCACAATTTTCTATAATATGTTTGTTATTTTATTTTTTTCTTAATCCTCACCCAAGGATATGTTTTCATTGATTTTTAGGGAGAGAGTGAGGGAAGCATCAATGTGAGAGAGATACGTAGAAAGGTTGCCTCCCAGATGTCCTCCAACTGCAGATCAAACGTAAAACCTAGGTATGTACTCTGACCAGGAATTGAGCCTGAAACCTGTTGATATACCGAACAACACTTCAACCAACTGATCCACCTGGCCAGGGCATATTTGTTATTTTATAATAGACTTTTTTTTTCTTTTTAATCATTTATTGTTTTATACAGAAAATATTAAAAACTTAATTTTGAAATTTTCAAATCCCTTGCTTTTGTTCCATTTTTTTCTTTCCCTATACTTTAGTAGACCAGTTATTTACTTGAAATATATACCATCAGTTATACAAAAATCCTGAAAATTGATCTGCTTTCTTATAGTTATTTTTCATTAATGAAGTGCTTTTTCATTTGTTCAGTTGGTTCATCTGTTGTTAGAAAAGGGACAGTCTCCAGCATCCAAAGAACATGCCCCTGTAACCCCACAGTGCAACCTTTCAGATCTGGATGGTCAAGGTCAAGTCCCAGAAAAAATGGTGAAGAAAATGACTCCTATCAAAGACTACAGCTTTGTCACTGAAGGTCAGGCCTTAGGACACTGTCATCTCAGCTTGCACATATTCAAAATTGGAGTTTTGCATGTTGGATACAATTCATGCCTGAGTCTCTAATTATTCTTGTCAAATGTGAATAATCTGATGTAGCACTACACTGAATTTTTTTTTTTAATGACATATTTGCTGCTTTTAGAGTCTCAAAGACTTTGGATGATGAAGTCATGCTTGAAACAGATTATGGTCCTATAATAGTGCCTTAAATAGTTGTAAAATTCAAAATCATATCTGTAAGGGAAAAAACATAAAAATATAGAAATAATACCTGAAAATGGCTTTAACCCCATATGAAATCTTGACTCTTACATTTTCTATATTTCCGTTTAATTTTATGGACTTGTCAAGCTAACCCTGAGTAGAAATTTACCTAATAGATCCCAGAAACTGATCTTTCCTACAAACTTTGACAGCTCTTGGACATACCACTAATTAGTAGCAAAATAAGAAAATTAAAAACGATGTAGTGTTGAACTTTTTGCTAAATGTGTTCATGATACAGAAGTCCCCTTTATTCTCAGATTCCATTTATCTTCCTTTTAAGGGGCATAAAAGGAAAAATGTCCTTTACTTTATGAAGGATGGTGGTGGTATAAAGTCCTTATTTGTCTTTTATTTTAAATTCTTATTTGATTGCACAAATGTTAGCAACTCTAAATTAGTCCCAAAAGTAAGGAGAAAATACAACCCAGCATATATTTTTCCTGATTATGAAAGTAAAATTAGTATACCCACTTAATCTCACTGTCCTATATTCTTTATTTCTTCCATCATTGTTTTAAATATATTTTTTACTCTTTTCTGCTTATTTAAAAAAATTTTTGTTGATGATGAGAATTTTCTCATAATGTCATTGCAATTTACTGGGTTATGTTATACTGTACCGAATCATTAGAATGTCATCTTCCCCATGCCTTCTCTAACATTTGTTTTGCTCTTACCTTTCTCTCCCATTGCATACCTGGCTTTTTGTTATTCTTCTCCTCTCTTGGATTTTTTTCTTCTTTTTTTGTTATTCTACAGTCTTTTAAAACACGAGGGATTAAGCATAATTTCATTTTCAGAACCCTTATTTCAAAATCCTCTTTTCTGTTCAAGCAGTTAGTTCATGCAGCTTAGTTCATTACATTTAGTTTTCTGATTTATAGTGTGAAGTAGGATTTGCTTATAGAATAAGAGTACAGTGAGTACATATAAAGCTGTAAATATGGTGGGGAAATGGGCTTTTTAAAATGTGTCTAAAAGTATTTATGTTTGTATGTTCGTATGTATACATAACATGTAAGAATTTTTTAATTTTTTTTTTTTCTGCAGAGAATACATTTGAGGTAAAATTGTTTAAAAATAGCTCAGGCCTAGGATTCAGTTTTTCTCGAGAAGATAATCTTATACCTGAGCAAATGAATACCAGCATAGTAAGGGTTAAAAAGCTCTTCCCTGGACAGCCAGCAGCAGAAAGTGGAAAAATTGATGTGGGGGATGTTATCTTGAAAGTGAATGGAGCCTCTTTGAAAGGACTGTCTCAGCAGGTGAGCCCCAAGCATGTGGAGATAGATTGGCCTTTCTGAATGATCTGGCAATGGTGGTTTAACTACAGCTTCCCTTGTCATTTATGGTACCCCCAGGAAGTTATATCTGCTCTCAGAGGAACATCTCCAGAAGTATCCTTGCTTCTCTGCAGACCTCCACCTGGTGTGCTACCAGACATTGACCCTGCTCTTTTGGTAAGACCTGCAAAAAGTAATTTATGTTTTTGTAGAATACCAATTGAGTGATTAATTCAGCTGTAGTGATTTCATATAGCATGATCTCCGGGGTTTTATTCCAGTTACTTCGGCTAAGAGTATTATCTTGTATATGTCACTTAACTTCTGAGTGCATCCTATATTTGCAATATACAGTAATTCAATTCACTTTCTCTTCTTTCCCTTCCAATTCTAAAATTCTAGCTTCAAGGATTTTAGGAATTTGTTTTCTAAGCATAAATCGAAAAAGACATAAAATAATGGTTACAAAAACCTTTTTGTTTATTTCTTCATTGGACCAAACGGGGAAACATAATTTTCATTCTAAGTTAGATTAGATAAAAATGAGAATTATTTAAGATATTTTGCTTTTTTAAAACATATTTTAAAATATGTTTGTTTATTTTCCTTTTTTATGTCAAGGAATATCTAAAGGATCCAAAATCTATTTTGGAGTTAGTTATAAATTGCATACTGATAGATAAGACAGCCTTGGAAGAAAGACAACCTTTGTCCTATGTACTTAAAATAGTGTTCTGCCCTGGCTGGGTGGCTCAGTTGGTTGTTGTCTGTATACCAAAAAGATTATGGGTTCTATTCTAGTCAGGACACATACCTAGGTTGCAGTTTTAATCCCTGGTCAAGGTGCATACAGGAAGCAAGCAAACTATATTTCTCTCTCACACTGATGTTTCTCTCTCTCTTTCTCCCTTCCTCTCTCTCTAAAATTAATAAATATCCTCAAATGAGGATTTTAAAAAAGTAGTGTTCCATAAACAGTGAACATGACCCCTGGGAGAAAAGGCAGGAGAAACTTGTAACCTTTATATCAGAAATAAAAGTGTGAGAAGGCTATTAATAGGAAAGTAACATTTCTATAGGGCATGTTATAAATAGCATTTTAAGAGACTACATTAGAGAGAGAGAGAGAGAGAGAGAGAGAGAGAGAGAGAGAGAGAGAAACTACATTGATTTGGTTCAGCAGTTAGGAACTGGTGGAACTCTCTTGATGAGTATATAAATTGATACAATCTTTCTGGAAAGCAATCTGGAAATATTTAACAAGGCCTTTAAAAACATCCTATGTGCTGATTATAAAAAATTCTATTTTAATTATATAGAAAATTATAAGGAAGTAATTAGAAACTTGGGTGAAAATCTACATACAAAGAAGTTCCTCTAGATTTCTATTAATAGTGTAAAGCTAGAAACTAGCTCTCTATCTAATAAAAGGAGAATTCTGAAATAAATTAAAGGTATAGCCATCTGTAGGATTATTATACAGTTTTATATGGTTGTTTTCAAAGTATATTTAAGGACCTCAGAAAGTACTCATAAAAACCTAAATTTTGAAAGTAGGATACAAAGCAGAATATATACTATAACTCTAATTCTGATTTAAAATATAAGTCATAAAATATTAACAGTTATTTTTATATATGATTTTTTTCTCTAATGAGTATAATTACTTTATAAAAAATAATAGAATATTTTAATAGAAAGTGCTGTTGTTGAACGTGTTCATTTTCTATCAAGTGTTCTAAAATTACTATAAGTTGTCACATTCAGGTCTCTTTAAATGTGTCCATTACAGACCCCACTGCATTCTCCAGCACAAGTACTTCCAAACAACAGTAAAGAGCCCTCTCAGCCAGCATGTGTGGGGCCAGGCACCAGCTCAGATGAAAATGAAATGTCTGACAAAAGCAAGAAAGAGTGCTCATCCTCATCCAGGAAAGACAGTGACAGTGACAGCAGTGGGAGCGGAGAAGAAGACTTAGTGAAAGCTCCAGCAAAAATTCCAAATATGAGCTGGAGTTCAGCTTTTCAACAGACTCTAAGCAACATGCTGCCACTGGCACAAAATCAACACGAGGCAACCAAGAGTCAAGAAGATACCATTTGTACCATGTTTTACTATCCTCAGAAAATATCCAACAAACCAGGACTCGAGCACAGGTATTGCCAATATTGTAATGCTTATCACTCAACACAACTAACTGTTAGTAACAGGAGAGCAATCTCCATTTCTCTAAGAATGAAATGTGCCTGTAAGTGCATTTCACAGTGATTAAGTAGATGATGACTCTATTGGCTATCTAACTATTGTGGCTGACAGTTTTAGTTAGCAAACCTGTAAGCTCTCTAGCCATTCGACCTGAGCCTTACTGCTCTCTCAAGCATATTTACTAAAAATTGGGAAAGTTGTTTGTATTTCACCATCATTCCGATTATTTGACAGAAAGAGAAGAAACCTATTTAGACAGTGATGGGGTAGGAGAGTAGTGAGTAAAAATATAAAGGGAGTGGTATGGAGGAAGGGGTAGAGAGTTTGCATAAGGTAGGATATACAAGAGTACAGAAGATGGGAAGAGGAGAAATCATTGAAAACAGAGGCATATAAAGAGACATGTATGCCTCCAATAGTTATTCATACATTTTACTGTTTGGTTATGTCTTTGTATATATATCCAGGTTCAATCATATTCATTCAAGTATTTTTTTTCCTATTGTATCATCTAAAATAACCACAGAAATAAGACATTTATTTTCTTACTTCTTCTCTTTCTTAGTAAATTTAAACACATTAGCTTCAGCCTTAAATTAACAACCAGGAATCAAAAGTATATTTATTTAATCTGTCTTACTGATTTGTGCATTTTATAAAGAGCTTCAAAATAGAACATTGGTAATGTTAGCATATAACAGATGTGAGATAAATTCATAGTCCAGAGTCAGATAAAAAGTAGCTAGAATCTCAATCAAAAGCAGATATGAATATTAAAATTTTCTGTTTGCAGCACAAACTTACTATATTGACATTGAAATGTATTTGAAAAGAGTCTTGTTTCTTTGTCTCTGTAGTAATCCTCCTTCCCCTCTACCACTGGATGTGACTCCTGGACCACCCCAAACAGAATCTATTTCCACGAATTTAACAGATAAATATCATACACGTCACACCTCTGAACCAACCAGACAAGATAGCTTGACGTCTTTGAAGACTGATTTGGAAAACCACCTTGAAGACTTAGAGCTGGTGAGTTGTTTATGCTGTATTAAAATACCTTCATATTCATGTCCAGTAAATAGATAGCATAGTTGGTATGTCTCTCTGCTGAGTATTAGGGGGAAAAGCAAAAAAAAATTTAGGTGCAAATCCTGTTTCTGCCGCTGACTTACTGCCATTTGGCAGATGCCTGTGGAAAAATTACTTAATTCTTCTGAGTCTTCGTAGTTTTGGCCTTAAAATGGGGCTAGTAACCTCATGTGGTGAGGATTAAATGGGATAATATACATAGAGCATCTAATTCAGTATCTGCTATTTGCTAAATTCTAATGAATTATTTTTTAATCAAGACTGAATAAATTTTTTTCTCTGCCATACTTGTTTTGTGAGCAAATGGTTTCCTTTACATTGAACTAATAGCCCTAGAACTTCTAAGCCTACAAATTCAGTTTGGAAGCCAAATTTTCAATAATAATAATATCATTTACACTGATCTAAAGTTAGTCTTTTTCAAAACTGTTTTTATTATTCATGGGATAAATATTTGTTGTAGGAAAATTAGAAAACAAAGAAAAAGACGATTAACACTTTATTCCACCACCCAAAAACCATACACATTTTGGAGTTAATCTTTCCAAATATTTTGTTTGCCTATAATTGTGTGTGTGTGTGTGTGTGTGTGTGTGTGTGTGTGTGTGTAGTATCTATATCTTCAGTTTCATTCTCAGCAATAGAGTGAAACTAATCTTAGAATTATTTCCTAAGAAGTCTGTCATCACCCCTATAACCTGTAAGCAACCTTTGTGTCAGCTGAAATCTTAAAAAATATATATTTATGCAACTAAATCTATGAAGTTGTGATATGTAGTCACCCAAAGACTTCATATTAACAAAAAAAAAACAAAAAATACTAAGCCCTGGCTGGTGTGGCTAAATGGTTAGAGTATCAGCCTGCACACCGAAGGGTCATGGGATTGATTCCTGGTTAAGGGCGTATACCTGGGTTGCAGATTCGATCCCCAGCCACAGTTGGGGTATGTGCCGGAGGCAACCAATCGATATGTCTCTCTCACATCAGTCTCTCTCTCTCTCTCTCTCTCTCTCTCTCTCTCTCTCTCTCTCGTCTCTCTCCTCCTCCCTCTCTCCTTTCCACTCTTTCTGAAAAAGCGATGGGAAAAATATCCTCGGGTGAGGGTTAACCAAAAAAATTAATACAAAAACAAACAAACCTTTTTTGTGGCTCTTGACATCTATTTTGCTTATCTAGAAATATATAAAGAATTTTCTGAACCTACCCTTCAGAAAGTATTCTTTGATAATCAAGATATAGCCACTAATGTGTCCTTGTTTATCCTGAAAATACAAGAATTGAAGCACGAATAAATTTTGTCTCAGATAACCTCTAGACCAGTGGTTCTCAACCTTGGCTGCACATTAGAATCACCTGGGAATCTTTTTAAAATCCTGATTTCTGGGCCTCATCCTCCGGAAATTCTGTTTCTTTGTTATGGGGTGGGGCCACAACATTAGTAACAAAGAAACAGAATTTCTGGAGGATGAGGCCCAGAAATCAGGATTTTAAAAAGATTCCCAGGTGATTCTAATGTGCAGCCAAGGTTGAGAACCACTGCTCTAGACAAACATATAATGTATTTAAACCCAACTTTCACATTGGAGGGTATTCTATCTAGAGTTGGATAGGCCTGGCTTCTTCACTTGGACAAGATAAGTAACCTTTTAGGGATTGGTTTCCTCACTCTGTTATTCAATAGAAATAATAATCATCTTTCTGTTTGTGTGTAACGCAGAATAGACTTCCTAAAGGAATCACTGTTTTCTTCCCTTAGGAAGTAGAACTTGTCATTACCCTAATTAAATCGGAAAAAGGAAGCCTGGGCTTTACAGTAACCAAAGGCAATCAGAGTATTGGTTGTTATGTTCATGATGTCATTCAGGATCCAGCCAAAAGCGATGGAAGGCTAAAACCTGGGGACCGGCTCATAAAGGTAACATACTACATGGAATGAATTTTTGCAAATGTAGCCAGAGAGCAAGCAAGGGCTGGAGAGAAAGAATAAGAAGGTTGAGTTAATGTAACATTCTATTTCTCTGTTTGGTTTGTTTTCCTTCTCTACCTCTTAAAAGTAAAGGCCTTTATACAGTTAACAGTTTGAAAAATGCTTAAAGTTCTCTTTTTAATTTGGAAGTCCCTCTCAACTCAGTTAAAGCATTAAACAAATTATCTTGGGTTTCAAGGACAGAAAGGTTATTAAATTACTATAAAGATAAGTTTCCTATACCAGGAAAAAAATGATGCATTTGTTAAGTATCTTACATTATATTTTACTTATAATTACTTGATCATTGTGTTTATTATATTTTCACAGTACAGGCTATTACCAATAAATTAGAGACTATTCTTTTTTTTAATAGTTTATTGATTTTTATTTTTTTTAGAGAGAGAGAGGGAGGAATGGAGAGAGAGAGAGAGAGACCTTGATGTGAGAATGCAACATCAGTCAGCTGCCTCTTGCATGCCCCCTACCCAGGGTCAAGCCCAAAACCCTAACATGTGTCCTTGGCCAGGAATCAAACCTGCAGCCTCCTGGTACACAGGAAATGTCCAACCAACTGAGCCACACTGGTCAGGGCTAGGGACCCGTCTTTATTGTGAATCTCTTACTGGCTAATATATATTATATATAAAAAAGTTAGGGCACAATCTTCCACCTACTTCATCTGGTACACATAAGCTAAGTGCTAAAACTTGTGGCACACCAAAAAATATATTTTTTGAAAATCAGACAAAAAATAGGTATCAAAAATTTTTTGATTCATTCACACCAGACAGCTACTGTTGTGTTGGCTGTTGTCATTTTTTTTTTTTTTTTGCAATCTAACGGAAAAGAGGTCAGTGCCCCTGAATAGTCAGCTATTGCATGTTTTAAAAATTCTTGTGGCACACCAGTGTGCCGCAGTACACTGCTTGAAAATCGCTGAGTTAGGGGGGTTAATATATTTTCTTGGCAACTTCTCTGTTCCAAAAATTATAATCTTACTTTTTCCCCTTTCTCATTTGTGTAGGTTAATGATACAGATGTCACAAACATTACTCACACAGATGCAGTGAATCTGCTACGAGCTGCACCCAAGACAGTCAGATTAGTTCTTGGGAGAGTTCTAGAATTACCCAGGATGCCAGTGCCGCCTCATTTGCTACCTGACATTACATTAACGTGCAACAAAGAAGAATTGGGTAATGCAAATTCAAGCTTTATGCAGTGTGATTTTTCTTGGCTGGATTAAAAATAAATACTCTTAAGGCTAAGGAAACAAACGTGTTTTTTTTATTCCCTGAAGGTTTTTCCTTATCTGGAGGTCACAACAGCCTTCATCAAGTGGTATATATCAGTGATATCAATCCGAGGTCAGCTGCAGCGACGGAGGGTAATCTCCAGCTATTAGACATCATCCACTATGTGAATGGAGTCAGCACACAAGGCATGACCTTGGAAGCAGCTGAGAGAGCATTAGACATGTCACTTCCTTCACTGGTGTTAAAAGCAACAAGGTACTTACTCTGCAGTTATTGGTGGGTTCTGTCTGTGTCTGCGTACACATTTCCAGCTCTTGGTTTTATTTATGTTTTCTTAAAGATATATTCCTGAATTACTAATTCACAGACTAAACTGGCAGAACTTAATTAAGTTAAACAAACTTCCTGATGACAAGAGATTCTCAGAGCACTTGAAGCAGATTCGTGTTTGGATATACGTTTGCAATTATTAATAGGGTGGTTACTACATTTGTCAGTTAGGATGTTTTCAGTTGCAAGTAACAGAAAATACCACTCAACTGGTTTAAACAAGAAAGGGAATTTCCTGCCACTTATGGTTAAAAAGGTTATGTAGTTGCCAGGTAAAATTTGATTAGGCCTCTGGCTCCATTTCTTTGCTGTTTTTATTCTCTACTCTGTGCATGTTTCCTACACAAAAGTCGCATCTCTGTGTCAGGCTCACGCCTCGCACCTGCATACTACACCATCCAGAGCAGTCTTCAAAAGCCTCGCCAATCACCGTGGTAAAGCAAGGATTGTGTGCTGATTGTCTTAGATCTAAATTAAGGCCAGTCCCTGAATTGAAGCAAAGGGACAGGAACATATTGATTGGCTTAGGCCAGTCTTGGCCCACTCCCAGTGTCGGGACAGTCAAGCCTACACCTCATGTCTACAACCAGTGAGGCGTGGAATCACCACACCCACTCTACCTCACAACAATTCCACGTAATAAGAAATGCTATAGTAATTTTTGTTTCACTTAAAAATGAAATAAATTGAAAAATATATGTATTATTTCAAATTACTACAAATATAGTGGCTTAAAACAACAGAAGTTTATTGTCTTAACAGTTTTGGAGATCAGAAGTACAAAATGGGTCTCAGTGAGCTAAAAGCAAGGCAGAGCTGCATTCCTTCTCCAGGAGATAATTCATTTCCTTGCTGTTTCCACCTTCTAGAGCAGGGGTGGGCAACCTTTTTGTGAGTGCGTGCCAAAACCAGCAAAATCTCTGACTCAAAATTCTTCTGCGTGCCAACCCTAATTTTTTGAGAACATGTTACGCCTACTTGATATCTCTTAAGGTGTACGTATGTGAAGAACCTTGAAGAAATAATAAAATTCATTCGAGCGACAAAAACACAGTATATGATGATGAAAAATACATTTATTTTTTAATGTATACATGTACACTGATAGTCCGACAGAAAACTTTATGACTCCGTTTGATATTATCAGTGGGACTTCTGCTGCTGCATCACTGATGACAGAGATTTTACATCAGGTTTATATTTCATGACCTTCAGAGATATGCACGAGCTACTACTTTCATCCGTCAGGCTACTCCTATTACGAGACTTAACAAAATTCATCACTGAGAACAAAGATTCACAAGCGTATGTGGATGAAAACATCTTTAAGATAACTTGTTATGTAAAATTATTTATTTATCTAAGATGCACCTACACTGAATTTATCTGAAAAATAAAAAAGTCGATATTAAGAAAAAAATTGTAAATGGAAGATTGTAAGAGAGGGTTTCGTGTGCCAGCAAAAGTTACTGGCGTGCCATGTTTGGCATGCATGCCAGGGGTTGCCCACCCCTGTTCTAGAGATTGCTGGTATTCCTTGGTTCATAGCTTGCTTCTATATTCAAAGTCAGCATTCTGCTCTATCACCACATCTCTTCTCTGATTATCTGCCTCACTCTTTCATCTATAAGGACCGCTGTGATTACATCAAGCCCTGCCAGATAATCCAAAATAATCTCCTCATCTCTAGAACCTTACCTTACTCACATCTGAAAACCTCTTTTGCCTTGTAAGGTTCCATACTCACAGGTTGAGGATTACAATGTACACACTGGGCGGGGGTGAGGGGGCATTATTCTGCCACCCACAATGTACATGATCCAGGCCTTCTAGACTACAGGCTTCTATTATATAAAGGGAAATGTCCCATTTTTATCTTGATACATGATGAGTTTTACAGAGTGTGTCTCCCAAAATATAGGAACTATTAATTAAATCATTTGATAGTAAACTTATTTGTTCCTTCTAAACCTTTTAGTCAGAATGTGTACTTTTTCCCTTGAATGTAATTCTTGACTGTTTTCTCTCATATATTTTAAAAATTAGATTGGGCATGGAGTTATTTTCATAGATGTAGCTGAATGTTAATTGGTGGGGAAGGAAAGTGTTCAAACAACCTGAAAAATATTTTTGTGAAAATTAACATCTCTGTAAACCAGAGATTTAGCTGGCATACATTTATTTATTTATTTATTTATTTATTTATTTATTTATTGCCTCAAAATCAGTAGAGCACCCTTTACTCTGGCTCTGAAATTGCTTTTCTTTTTTCTTTCTACTTCTATCTTTTCTGGAGTCACTAAAGATATAATAGTGGTAGTCCCAATTGCTTTCCCCTTTGTTCTTCCAGCTCTCTCTCCACTGTTGATATATCTGCTGTCCTTATCGACAGGAGAGCAATAATGGAGGGGTTTTTATTTATGTTAATTATCTCTATGTCAAGAATGGTAAGGGTCTGTGATTTTACCCTACTTGCAAGCTAATAAGTTAGCCAGTTGTTGTTTCTTGCATGCTGGTAGGAGATATGAAACTCGTGCATCAGAGACAAAATACTTATTGAAAATGGTATTGGTGTCAATTCCACACGTCTCTGAGGCCCACAGAGATGACATATGTGGGCCTATTGGATTCCTGCACTTGCAGTGGGTTGTATTCCAGGAGAGGAACACTTTAAGAAGAGCCCAGGAACCTGCCCCTTTATGGTGGCTGCTAGAAAGCCTGCTTTTTATTTGGGAAAAGAAGTTATGTCATCCCTCAAGCTTGCTCACCACAAACATAGCCTTGAGAATTGTTCCAGATAAAAAGTGGCCTCGGCCTTGCATTTCTGGGTCACCCAGAAATAATATGCAGGAATGCATAGGGCCCATGGCAAATTGCCTCTCTCAACATTGTATACCTTAGGCAGCCTCCCTTTTTTCTCAAGTATTAACAGTAGTAACACTGCATGCTAACCCTGTTTCCAAGATGCTGTCTTTTTTACTGTTTTTCTTTTCGCCTCCCTTTTTTCTCAAGTATTAACAGTAGTAACACTACATGCTAACCCTCTGTTTCCAAGATGCTGTCCTTTTTTACTGTTTTTCTTTTCTTTTTTTAATATATGTTTTTATTGATTTCAAAGAGGAAGGAAGAGGGAGAGAGATAGAAACATCAATGATGAGAGAGATTCACTGACTGACCGCCTCCTGCACACCCCCTACTGGGGATCAAGACCGCAACCTGGGCCTGTGCCCTTAACTGGAATCAAACCCGAACCCTTTAGTCCTCAGGCCAATGGTCTATCCACTGAGCCAACTGGCTAGGGCTTTTTTACTGTTTTTCATATTGGGTGGTATTATTCTTCTCATGGTCCTTTGAATATATATTATATTGTCTAGATTTTCACTTTAAATAACTTAAAAGTAAAACACATATCAAGGGCTTTAGGGTCATAAAACAGTGATCTATGATTTCTAAGTTATCTTTGAACTATTACTTGAGTAACAGAGAACCAAGTTATTAGATCATGAAATTTTACCAGTGTTTGATATGAGAGGGGGAATAATGTGATATGTTGAACTGAAACCCAAAGAGAGATTATATAAAGAAGTGATTCTTAATCTTTTTTTGGTCAAGAATATTTCCCTTCAGAAAATACATAGATAAAGACTGATGAAATTTTGTCTTTAGTTTTAGGGGTTGCCTAGACCCCTTAAAGCCCATCCAAAATAAAACTTCTTAGTCTAACTAAGAGATGGTTGAAAGGATATTTAAACAAACTTCTTGAGTAATTTGCAATTGTCTTTTCATTTTTTTATAACACAGAGATGGTCAGCCAGTGATCCCAAGTTCCAAGAAGTCTGCCATTTCAACTCCAAAGTCAGCCAAAGCCAATGGTAAGGATACATTCACTTATAACACAAATAGTGATGGAGACGTACTGTTTTTTCCAGAAGCAGGTACCGACACTATCACTAAAATGCTCTTATTGCCTTTGCAGGGTGTTTTGCAGGAGCTCTAGCTACCTTGCAAGATTATAATGAGGCATTAATAC
This sequence comes from Myotis brandtii, assembly GCF_000412655.1. Lineage (NCBI taxonomy): Eukaryota > Metazoa > Chordata > Mammalia > Chiroptera > Vespertilionidae > Myotis > Myotis brandtii. The sequence goes on along the minus strand of NW_005366245.1, from coordinate 910,360 downwards.
AATAATGTATGTGAAATATCACGTTAATTGTCATATAATAGTTTATTCGGACATTTACTTAATTTCTTATCTGTTCTGGGCACTGTTCTGGGCATTGTGAATATGGCAATGAGTAAGCAAAATATATGTCTTACATTTTAGCATCATAATATAAATTTTAGAATTCGTAATTGTGGCAGCAGTTAACATTGATTTGATGCTTGTTCTGCACTAAGTATTCTTCTAAGTTCTTTAGTCTCCGCAACAGCAGCCCTATCACACTAGTGTTATTATTATCCTCCTTTTATAGAGGGAAACTGAGGCACAGAGAAGTGTGATAATTTGCCCAAACTCATAGAGTTAATATCCAGTAGAGCTAGAATTTAAACCTAGGATGTCTGACTCCATGCTCTCACTTACATAATTGGGGTCAGCAAATGTAGCTATTAATGCTAGTATTAATGTAATAATAAGAATGTTAGGCACAAGGAAATGTTGAAAATTAGTGCATATGAAGTATTACATAATCTCACTCATATGTGGAATCTAAATAACAAAATAAACTGATAAACAGAATGGATCCAGAGACATGGAAGCATGGAACAGAGTGCGGAATCTCAGAGGGAAAATTGAGTTCAGAGAGGAAGGGAGAGGGAGAGAAAGAGAGAAACATCAGTGATGAGAGAGAATCATTGATCGGCTGCCTCCTGCACACCCCACACTGGGAATCGAGCCCACAACCCATGCATGTGCGCTGACCGGGAATTGAATCGTGACCTGGTTCATGGGTTGACACTCAGCCACTGAGCCACGCCGACCAGGCTGAATGGAACTTTTATGCAAACTATTTTCTTTTAAGCTACTGGCTTTTTCCTTTGGGTAAATCCTTCTCAAACATTTGATTCCATCTAGTTGGTTTTAAATCGTTTTATGACATGACCTCTTTTAATGTACTAATAAAAATAAGATCATGTTCAGACACGTGGGTTTTCTTTCATCATTTTGGTGTCCCTGTTGTGGTCCTGACTGGCTCATCCCTTACTCTTTATGTTGTCCCTTTGAGGTCATCACACTGTGGAGCCTTGCAGCAAGCCTGCCCTCACTCCTAAGGACTCATTCTCCAAGGTAAGTAAGAGGCCACCTTCTTCATGCCCTATTTCCTTATCTAAATAACCAGCTTGTTTGTATCTTGAACCACACTGATTTCACGTTTAAATATGTGCCTTTTTCTGAAACATATATTGATAATAGGAATATATTTCAGTGAACTAATAGGCCTTGCTAAGTAAAGCTCACATAGTCAAGCCCCCACACAAGTAACCCTACTATATTTGGCACACACTCGGCTTCTAAATAAGATAATTACTTAAGTAGATAGCTTTCGTGCCGGGATGTTTTATGAATGTGCACAGTTCCTTTGGTTGTCTTAGGTACCCAGAAGAGAAGAATTAAGAGTGAAATTGGTCCTCTGGGTTAATGTTGACCAGCAGTGACTTTCAAGTGGCAATTCTCTGTTGCTACTAAGGAAAAAACATTAATGGCAAAAGCAAGTGGCTACTTGCTTCTTAAAAGACATAGAAAATGCTTTACCAATATAAAATGAAAGAGCCTAAATCATTTAAGATTAGCACAGAGAAACCTGGTGGTGATTTAACAAAATTATTTTATCATATAACTAAATTCTACTTCAGCCTCTCTCTTAGAGGCTACATATATGCCTATTTGTTTGGCTATCGTTTTGCTTAATGATTCTCTTTTGGCATGTAATGTACATTCTAAAATAACCACAGCTGGCCGTGGCCCATGTGCTCAGTTGGTTGGAGTGTTGTCCCGTGCATTGAAAGGTCGTGGGTTCAATTCCTGGTTAGGGCAAATACCCAGGTTTCAGGTTTGATCCCCATTCTGAGTGCATATGGGAGGCAACCAATCAATATTTCTCTGACACATCAATGTTTCTCTCTCTCTCTCTCTCTCTCTCTCTCTCTCTCCTTTCCTCTCTCTAAAATCAATAGAAAACATATCCTCAGGTGAGGATTAAAAAAATAAAATAATCACAGCTGGATCTTCATTTTGTGAGATTGTTTAATCCCACACACATTCTATACAATGTATTCTGAACCTCACTGTTTGAATGTCTTTCCATGTACAATCCAGAGCTTGGGGCATTGCTCTCCTCGTAATCTGAAAATCTTTTCATCTCCACAAAATTTCTGGACATGAACTAGATTGAGTGGAGGAGGAGAAAATTAATTTAGTGGCCAGAAGCCCAAAATTCTGTGCCTTTCATCTCACTATTTCATCTCAAACTTGCAACATGGTTCAGGAAGGCCTGAAAAGATATTGTGCAGAAGAATAATTAGGCAGAAATGATTGGAACACATAAACATTTCTGGTATTTGTATGTTTGTGGATTGGATACAGCAACATTCAGTTCTTTGTTTAGCCACAATGACTTCAATTTCATGTAGCTGAAGCAACTGAATTTTAACATGTTCTGAGTGTTAGTCATGCTGTATAGTGCTTATTTTCCTTTTAAATATCGGCATGTTGTTGAAAGGGAGAAGGGTAGAATATCTGTTTATATTAACATAAAACCCTAGAAACTACAAGTTTTGTTATTCATAGCTGCAAACACTTTTTGTTGTAGTTAAAATCTTCGAGAAAGTTGCTCAAACAATATTCTGTCATTGAATACAAATGTCCATACTATGAATTTCTCATAAAGATTGGAGTTTCACAATTCTGTGAAACTATTTGGCATCATGTAACTACTATTTATGAAGAAATAACTATATTGCACCTATCATCTCTACTTTTTTCTTAATAAAAAGAGTAAGATCTTCAGAACAAACACCTTTATTTGCATAAAATTATTTAATTTATTCTAATTATTCAATTATGCACTTTTGCCAAATAATTTTTTCTTTTTCTTTTTTAATATATTTTTATTGATTTCAGAGAGGAAGGGAGAGGGAGAGATAGAAACATCAATGCTGAGAGAGAATCATTGATTGCTGCCTTCTGCACGCCCGCTACTGGGGATCGAGCCTGCAACCAGGCATGTGCCCTGACCAGGAATCAAACCAGGGACCCTTCAGTCCGGAGGCTGATGCTCTATCCACTGAGCCAAACCAACTAAGGCACCAAATCATTTTTTCAATAGGCTTTCTGAAACCATGAAATGTTTCACAAATTACATTGAATTAGAAAGTTATATCTTATAAATAATTACTTTATACTTATGAGCCCATTGTTATTTTTCTTAAATTGAGATGAGATTTAGACTAGATTTGAAAATCTTTATGCCTAACAATTGATCAGGTCACTAAACTGAAATTTATGTCAATGTAACAGTTTCACAAGTACTTAAAGGGTTGATTTTCCTCCCTTCCCCTCAACTTCTAAGTTTAGTAACCATATTGAACTTTTCTAAAAAGTTCTATGAAAGATAAGTCCTATAAAATATGCCTCAAAAAAGAGATTTCTGCAGTCAAATAAGTTTAGGAAGTACTGCATAAAAATTTCTCTTTTGGCAACCCAGAATTTATATTAGTAAGCATTGTGAGAATTCTTAGAGTAAAAATATTGATTTAATGTTTAATCTAGGATTTCCAGACACATTTGATGATGGAAAGTTCCATTTCCATTGCACATTTTATAGCACTAGTACTTCCTAAAAATACATCTAAGGTGGGAAGAGATAAAATGGATTTTGTACTAAGAAAGGGGGGAGAAGGACATTGAGGAGCAATGTACAGTTCCTCCCTAACCATGGAAGTTAATAAAATCATAAACTAATGATTTGCTTTGGTTTTATGCTTTAGATTAATGGGGAAGAAGTTTTGCACCCTGAAGGAAAATGCTCTACTTATCAGATGAAGGGATCAGCAAATTTGATTCTGTCCAAAGGTAGTTTTCCAAATCAGTCATCCAGTTTCTCTAAATGCTCTAATAATTCAGGTAATAAAGAAATATTAGGTATCCTCTCTTATTTGCCTTACATGTCCCTATAGTTTGTTTTATATTTTTTATAGTTGGTTTTAAAAGGACCATTTGTTGCTCAAAGAAATAAAAGAACAATATAATAGTAATTGTTGTTAACTGCATTACTGTACCAATGTCCAGGATTCATTCTCATATCTAAGATTAAAACGATTTTTAAATGATTGAAAAGATAGCTGTTTTGTTTGATAGTGTTTCTCACATTCTTTGAAGAAACAATTTACAGGCTACTTAGTAATTTAGAAATTTTTTTTCTTGGAGATGTTTGGGCTGCTCTATCATATCCTTAATCTTTGTAACATAATTTCTTGAGTTTCTTTCATGAATTAATAATTTGGGATTAATTTACAAAATAAGCATTAAATTATTAATGTCTCATAAAAAGGTGTATCACAGTCACTAATACTGTTTTATTCTTTGTTGGGTGCATTTGTGTGGTCTTTTGTCAGAGCAGCCAGAGTAGTTCTAGAACTAAAAGTGATTAGCCCCCTATTAGTGTCAACTACTTATCTGTTCATGGCTACTTTTCAAAGTGGATGCTTAAAATTGGAAAGACCTGCCTTAATCTATTTGAAACATTGTCTTTTTCTTATATCAATATTTTAAAAGTAAAACCCCATGTAAATTGCTGTTTTTCAAGAATCTGATGTACAGGAAGATGATATTTATGACGACCCTCAAGAAGCTGAAGTTATCCAGTCTCTGCTGGATGTTGTGGATGAGGAAGCCCAGAATCTTTTAAACCAAACTAATGCGGCAGCAGGTGCCTGTGTTCCAGGTAGATGGGCCCGAAGGAATCAGTTGGTACACTAAGGAGTGCGAGAAGGTCTCTGGGAGCGTTGTAACTCCTCTTGGCTTCTTTATTTCTCTTGCAGGTGCATTGAAAACGAATGGAAAGTTATCTGAAGAGAGAGCAGAAGATACAGACTGTGACGGATCACCTTTACCTGAAGATTTTACAGAGGTAAGGATACTACCTAGAGAAACACTGTAGGGTATTCCATCTTGTTAGAATTCTATATCTCCTTACTTTAAAACTTGCTTTCTCTGCTGATGCCTTACTTCTCTCCATCTCCCAATTTCCCTTTTAGACATGAGATAAAGACAATATCCTGTTGGCTGCTTAGTGATCTCATTAAGAATGAGAACTAATGTCATGTACTCATTTTGGAGAGAGAATTTACCTTTAAATCTTTTAATTTCCTTTGGTGAAATTTTCTTTTTTAAAAAAAAAGGTGCCACAAACACACACACACACACACACACACACACACACACACACACACAAATGATAATTTTTATGTTATTATTTTTACGTGCCACACAAACACACACACACACACACACACACACACAAATGATAATTTTTATGTTATTATTTTTACACCAAATAAAAGTTGAGGCCCTGGCCAGGTAGGTAGCTCAGTTGGTTAAGATTCATCCCAATGCACCAAGGTTGCTCAGTCAGGGCACATACAAGAATCAACCAATGGCCCTAGTCAGTTTGGCACAGTGGATAGAACGTCAGCCTGCGGACTGAAGGGTCCCAGGTTTGATTCTGATCAAGGGTACATGCCCGGGTTGTGGGCTCGATCCCCAGTCAGGGTTGTGCAGGAGGCAGCCAATCAATGATTCTCTCTCATCATTGATGTTTCTGTCTCTCTCACTCACTCTCCCTTCCTCTCTGAAATCAATAAAAATAAAAAAATAAAAGAATCAACCAATGAATGCAAAATAAATGGAACAACAAATCTCTCTCTCTCTCTCTCTTTTTCTCTCTTTAAAAAAAAAACAAAACAAAATGTTGAGAAATCCAAGATCTCATTCCAGTTAATACCTCACCTAGGTAAAAAACTTGGCTTTTATCTTTGAATGCTCCCTTCTGCCCCTCATGGATTCTTGGTTTTTTAATTAGCACAGAAACATCTAATTCTTCCAGTTATTCCATGGCTTTTGCTATGATTACTTTGAGATTTCAATTGAGACTTGTTTAAAAAGATTTAGACACCTAACTGGTTCATAATATATTGAAATAATTGGATCCAAACTGGTAAAAATAAGCTGTATAAGAATTAGTGCTCGGTATCTATCTGTAATAATAAAAGCATAATATGCTAATTAGACCAGACAGCCGAACGACCTTCCAGACAACCTTCTGGACGAAGCCAGGACTGTGAGGGCTGAGGCAGCCGCCGCAGCTGTGAGGGCCGAGCCCCTTGCACGAATATCATGCATCGGGCCTCTAGTATATTATAAAATGTTGTTGAATTTTAAAAAAAAGAAGTTGACATCATCTGAGATTATTTGCCTATTTTACTGAAACATTACATTTAGGGTGAAAATGGAGGTTAATTTTATTTGTTACACTTAAGCATCATCCTACCCTAGTGAAAGAATCATTTCACAGGTTTCCTCAAATCAAAAAAAGAGAGGAAGAGAGAGAGAGAAGTGATTTTGTTAAATATAAATTATAACATAGTTCTAAATTTGGTTTTCACTTGATAATTATTATCTTCTTTCCACTAATAAAAGAGTAATTAATAACTGCACACCTCTGACTGGGGATCGAGCCTACAACCCGGGCATGTATCCTTGATCAGAATCAAACCTGGGACCCTTCAGTCCGCAGGCTGACGTTCTATACTAATAAAAGGGTAATATGCTAATTAGACTGGATAGACTGGACGTCTTCTGGACATCCCTCCTGACAAAGCCAGGGGCGTGGCCAGCCTGCAAACCACCTGCAAACTGCCCGAAATCCCTTGCCCAGGCCGGCCCCACCCCCCAGCAGGGACCCCCACCCTGATCAGGGGTGGGTTTGGCCTGCAAACCCCACGGCCCCTCACTCCAGGCAACCCCACCCCCCAGGGGGGCCCCCACCCCAATCCGGGGCCCCCTTCAGGGCAGGCCAGTCGGCCCCCACCCGTGCACCAGGCCTCTATCCTATATAATAAAAGGGTAATATTCAAATTGACCCTAACATTAGAACAACCACTGGGCCAGTCCCTATGATGTGCACTGACCATATCTTGGTCCCTTTCCTCAGCTGGCAGGCTCCGATCACCTGATAGCCACCCGCAGTGCGGGCGAGGCTGATGAGCGGGCGGGAACAGCTGACCTCTCAGTCCCTTCCCCCAGCCGTCAGGCACCCATCACCTGATGGTGAATAAGGAACTGGGTATGGGTGGCAGGTCTGGCTGCGGGCAGCTGGGGAAGATGACCCTGATCATAGGCCAGGTCTAGGGACCGTACCCACGCATGAATTTCATGCGCTGGGCCTCTAGTTAGTATATAAAAACCTGTCTCATAATTTCTAATGTTTTTCCAGTATTCTACTGCATAGAAATACCGTAATGAATTTTAAATTCTATATTTATTATAAACAAGCAACAAAG
>NW_005366245.1:892954-902853 GCF_000412655.1 Myotis brandtii | reverse complement strand
ATATATATTATTGATTTCAGAGAGGAAGGGAGAGGGAGAGAGAGAGAGAAACATCAATGATGAGAATCATCAATCAGCTGCCTCCTGGACGCCCCCCCACTAGGGATCGTGCCCACAACCTGGGCATGTGCCCCTGACCAGAATCAAACTTGGGACCCTTCAGTCCACAGGCCGATGCTCTATCCACTGAGCCAAACCAGCTAGGGCCCTATTTTTTAAAATATTTTTTATTAATTTCAGAGAGAAAGGAAGAGAGAGAAATAGAAACATCAAAAATGAGAGAGAATCATTGATTGGCTGCCTCCTGCACAACCCCAACTGGGGATTGAGCCCACAATGTGGGTATGTGCCCTTGACCGGAATCTAACCCAGGACCCTTCAGTCCGCAGGCCAACGCTCTATCCACTGAGCCAAACCGGCTAGGGCCCTATTTCTTTATATTATACTATAAACTCAGAATTGACAAGATAAAATTAAATTTCAAAATTTAGATTACTAATATGCTATGACTATTTCTCCACAGACTCTACCATTTCCTATTTTCCAACCCTGCTTACCACTACCACTCCCAACCCCAGCATTTCAAAGGTTTTTATTATTTGTCTAGTTTCTGCAGATTTGAGTTTGAAGTCTGTCCTTTTCTGCTTGGGCTATATAACAAAATACCATAAACTGGGTGTCTTTAAAAAAACAAATTTATTTTCTCACAGTTCTGGAGGCTAGAAATACAAGGTCAAGGTGTCCGCAAGTTGGCTTTTTGTGAGACCTCTTTCCTTGGTTTGTAGACGGCCACTGTCTCACTGTGACCTCACACATGGCCATTCCTCTGCGTTGGTGCACTCCTGGTGTCTCTTTCTCTTCTTATAAGAAACCAGCCCCTTTGGATTAGAGAACCATCCCTATGACCTCACTTAGCTTTAATTACCTTCAAAAAGGCACAGTCTTCAAACATAGTCACATTGGGGGTTAGGTCTTTGGCCTGTGTATTTTGGGGGCACACAATTCAGTCCATAACACAGTCTTTGCTTTAACCAATTATGAAATATAATTAAAGAAAACTTCATTTACAATAGTTCAAAACAATAGTTCTAGATATAAATTCAATGAAAAATCTATATCAGGGGTCCTCAAACTTTTTAGACAGGGGGCCAGTTCACTGTCCCTCAGACCGTTGGAGGGCCGGACTATAGTTTAAAAAAAAATATGAACAAATTCCTATGCACACTGCACATATCTTATTTTGAAGTAAAAAAACAAAACAGGAACAAATACAATATTTGTATTTGCATGTGGCCTGTGGGCCGTAGTTTGAGGACCCCTGATCTATATGATCTGTATTAGGAAAATTTTAAAACTTCACAAAGCATAAAAGTAGTCTTAAAGCAAAATAGTCCTTGTTCTTTGATAGAAAAACCCAAAAGTTAAGTTCTTCCTAGATTCACCCATAAATTAAATATGGTCCCATGAAATATTTGTCTTTTTTTTTATGTTAGAGTCAGGGGTGGCTTGTTAAAAATTATTCTAAAATTCACATGGAAGAATTGTGATGTAAAACTATCCAGGACAAACCTAAAATTAACTTTTGTAGAGGTAGAATATTCCTACCAGTTATTTGGAAATATTATATAAATTGTCCTACCACCAAAGTACAGAGACTTCCCACAAATTTGTGCCTTGAGATTTCAAGATACTTTGGGTCAGTCCATCCTTAAAAATAATAAATTAGGACTTTCCACCCACCCCCGCCTTCTCTCTGAGATTCGACAGTCTGTCCCATGGTTCTATGTCTCCTGATCTATTTTGTTCATCAGTTTATTTTGTTCATTTGATTCCACATATAAGTGCGATCATGTGATACTTCTCTTTCTCGCACTGGCTTATTTTGCTTAGCATAATACTCTCCAAGTCCCTTCATGCTGTTCAATGGGTAAGAGATCCTTCTTTTTTACTGCTGCATAGTATTCCATGTAAATGTACCACAGCTATTTTTATCCACTCATCTACTGATAGGCCGTTTGCAGACCTTAGCTATTGTAAATATTCCATTGTGATCTGAGAAGATGCTTGATATGATTTCAATCTTCTTGAACTTGTAGAAGTGTTATATTTTCTTGATGTAGTGTTCCCTTTGTCATTATAAAGCAGGGGTCCTCAAACTTTTTAAACAGGGTGCCAGTTCACTGTCCCTCAGACCGTTGGAGGGCCAGACTATAGTTTAAAAAAAACTATGAACAAATTCCTATGCACACTGCACATATCTTATTTTGAAGTAAAAAAAAAACAAAATGGGAACAAATACAATATTTGTATTTGCATGTGGCCCGCGGGCCATAGTTTGAGGACCCCTGTTATAAAGTGTCCATCTTTGTCTCTTATTATCATTATTTTCTCTGGATGTTATTTGCTTGGATGAACATTTTCCACCCTTTTACTTTGAATCTACCTTTGTCTGTGCAGCTTAGATGTATCTCTTGTAGTCAGCATATGGTTGGGTTTTGTTTTTTGATCCACTCGCTACTCTGTGCCTCCTTATTGGTGAATTCAGACCATTTAGGGTAATTATTGATGTATGAGGATTTCCATAGCTATGCTATCTTTTGTTTTCTGGTAGCTCTGTGCCTCCATTGGTTCTTTTCCTTTATGTTTCTGTCTGTTGTTATTGTTTAGTGGTATGCCATACATCTTTCCTCTGATTCTTGTTTTTTGCAGCTATATGTCCTGATGTGGTTACCATTAGGTTAAAAAAAAGAAGAAGTTCCATATATACCATAGTTTTTTCCTTTTGAGTGCATCTGATCTTCATCTTCCTTTGCCAGTTCATACGTCCACCCCCACACCCCACCCGCCCCTTTTATGTTTTTGTTGTCACAAATTATCCCTTTTAATGCTATAAGTTTTTCGGTGATCTTACTTGTATTGCTGTGACCTTATGTTCTTTGTTTCAGGTAGAATAACTCCCTTGAGTATTTTCTGCAATGGAGGTTTTCTGGTGATAAAGTCCCTCAGCTTCTGTATGTCTGGGAACATCTTTATTTCTCCTTCATATTTAAAGGATAATTTTGCTGGATATATTATTCTTGGCTAGTAATTTATCTTGCAGACGTTTGAATATTTGGTTCCACTCTCTTCTGGCTTGTAAAGTTTCTGATGAGAATTCAGATGAAATTCTGATGTGCACTGAGTTGCCTGTTGGTATTATTTTGCATCTCGTTGTGTTTTCAGAACTGCAATCTTGAAATCTCTGTCATTTATATCACATATTTCCATGTGTTCCAGCTTGCTTTCTGGAGTTTTTTCATTTTCTTTTTTGTCATCCTCTTGCTATGGTTCTCCATGGTATTTGCTGTCCTCCTTTGCTTACTCCCTTGCCACTCTCTTTGCTGGGCTGCCCACCCACCCCACAGCTCTCTGTTTCTCCCAGCTGAAGGAAGCATCTGCTGCCGCCAGCTTTCTCCCCTCTCCTGACCGGCCAAGCTGCAAGCTCAAGCTCCTAGTTGCAGGGTTACAGCTGTGGGCCATCTGCACTTTCCTCCCTTCTCGTTTCTCCATTTTTTTCTTGGTTGCCCACCTTTAGATGTTTTAGTGCGCAGGTCTCTCAGGCATGCGTCTGTGTTGAGCAGGGATTTCTTTATTGAATTATAGTTGGTTAACTTGTTGAAATTTCAGGGGGAGAAGAAGAGATACACTCACACTCACACCACCATTCCTCTGATGTCACTCCATAAATTATGTTTTTATAAGTGACTTTGTAATGTGAAGATGAGCAATAACAGTACATATAGGAAATAATTCACAGGAAAAATGTGAACATTATGAGAGTGTTTAATTTTTTTTTTTTTACATTGGGCTAATGTGATTTTTCTTTATTGTAGTCTACCAAAATGAATGGCTGTGAAGAATATTGTGAAGAAAAAGAAAAAAGTGAAAGGTAAGAAAGTAATTTTAAGTATTTATAACAATTCCATACTTAATTTAGAAGTGCTCTGAAGATTTCCTTTTATTTATTTAAAATTAAAATTTTCTCTTCCAGAAAAATGAGAATTGTTATGTAAATTATGGAACTATGGCTGAATATTAAGAATGTTTTAAAAATATTGTTATAAGCCCTGACCAGGTGGCTCAGTTGGTTGGAGTATCGTCCCGTACACCAAAAGGTTGCAGGTTTGATTCCAAGTCAGGGCACGTAACTAGGTTGCGGGTTCGATCCCCAGTTGGGGCACATATGGAAGGCAACAAATCAGTGTTTTTCTCTGTCCATTCCTGTCTGTCTAAAAAAAGCAACAATAAAAACATCCTTGGGTGAAAATTAAAAAATAAATAATTTTTTAAAAATAGTTTTAACAAAAGGTTCTAGTGACATGTGATGTGTTTGTTATAACATTGCTCCAAAAGAGCAGTATTCTCTTGAGCATACTTGGAAAAGGGTCTAAAAGGAATGTGCCAACATTTGATTATCTTCTGGTGTGATTATAGGTAACTTCACTTTCTGTTTCTGTTTTTCTATACTTTATAAATTATTTACTTTAATAAGAAAATAAAACCAAAGAAGGAACATTTTTAAATTCCACTAATTTTTTTTCTTTTTGAAAACAATTTCTAATATAAAATAAGATTTTTTTGTAACATTAAATGATAGATCAAGAAAAGTTGTACATATTGTTAGCCAACATAGTGGTTGTACATAAATTTTGCTTCATACCAGGCGATAACCAAACAGCCACAGGGAGCTACATATTTGCATTTTCCTAGAAAAGCAAATTGATAGTGAATATTTCATTATGTAAAGTTAGACAAGGGGGTGTGTATTAATGTAGAAATGCTTACAATTTTATACTTACAAGATTAGCAAATATCTGGGGCAGCTGCCAATAACTGTAGATACCAGCTCCACCCCATGGTCAGGGCAAGGGGAGGAAGGAGTAGGGGTCAATTAATGTACTTTAGGTAGTAATTGGAAACACTATTAACATAAAAGTTTTATTTGCATGTTATTAATTCTTAGATACACTTTTATTTTAACATCTCTGAAATTGTAATAGGTCCGACAGTTAAAATACACAATATTATTTCTTTCTTAATGCATACAAATGATCAATGTCATAAATTCAAAGAACTGGCACATACTCTTCGACCTAGCAATTTTATTTCTAGGAATTGGTCCCACTACCAATTTGTGTGGAAAGACATTTCTATAACAATATTCTTTGCAATATTGTTTATAGTAGTAAAATAAAACCATAATAGACACCGAATAAATTGGCACATACTCCACAATGAAATTCTAAGGAGCTGTTCAAAAGAATCAGAAAGAAGAGAATAGAATGCCTAATGGACGGATCTCTAAAATACATCCTTGAAGACAAAATGTACTTCTAGAAGATGAAAGCAACCTCATGAACACAGCACTTGCAAATTTAATGTTAATGTGACCCCCATTGATTGGAGCAGAGGAAAGCATTCACCCTAAACAGCATACTTTCCAGTCATTGACATTTTGGGGTGCACTAGACAAATGTACTTTGTTCAGGTTTTTACATTATCCTTTTTCATCTCATCTTAGTACTAAGCATTATTCTCCTACCTAATTTGTCTTTCTAGCCATTTACCTTACCAGGGAGAGGGCGTCTACTGTGCACCCCTAGAATAATGAGAACTGTACTGAGCTTTATAGCTTTGAGCAAGTGCCCAGAGACAAGAGTGTCCTGCCAGCTCCTGGCTGAAGCAAAAGAATAATGTTCATCAGTAGGGACTTCGAAAGTTAGGAAGGTGCATCCATACAGTCCATGGTGCAGCTGTTAAAAAATGAGAGAGCTGTACTGACACAGGTGTGTTCGTCATCCAGGCAGAACAAACCACCACCTTCTCTATCCCTACAAGGGCTTCTTCAGTCTGAGGTTCAGAGACTTGGGATTTGTTTGAGGGGAAATTTTAAGAATTGTGGATTTGGGTTTTTTAATCAGATAATTTATTTTTAACTACCATCATAATTATAGAGGAAATGAGTGGTTCTAGGACATAATATTTATATATATATTATGGACAGAATTGAAGAAAATATTGTAAATTTGTTTATTTTCATAGATTAATTCAAAATTCACAAGAAAAGAGGACCGATGATGATGAAATAACATGGGGGAGTGATGAATTGCCAATAGAAACAATAAACCACGAAGATTCCAATAAAGGCAAGAATTTTATTAGCAATTTTTTCATCAAACTCAGTGGATAGAAAAAATAAGTGTTTGAAAATTATATTTTCAGAATATATGGATATGTTATTTCACCACATGTGAACATTACTTGGTTCTATACATAAAGTTAAATCACATAGCAAACATCACACTCATTTATGTAACCAGAAGTTTACACGGTTGTAGGTGAAAATTCTCAGTGGCTTGGAGTAAAACAAACAAATAAATGTGTAACTATAAATGGAAACACAAAGTCACAATTTTGCCATTCTGAAATGAGAAGGAGCACATTTTATTTACAGTAAAATAGGTAGGATGGCTCAAAGGTAGGAATGTATTACGCCTGAATCTCAACCTCGTTTTTTAAGAGCCAGCTCTTAGAGTCCGTTGGTCTGTCCTTCCTATCACTGACTGCTTCTCTCGTTTATAACTGAGTCAGTGGAGAAATGAGGTTCTTATCCAGAGTTGCATTTCTCTTTTTCATTCATATAAGGAAATGTTATACTGATGCAATGAAATACCACGGTTTTGTAATTTGAAGTTTTAGTTAAAAGAAATTAAAGAAGTGAATGAGTACTTTTGGATCTAGGTAGACTGTTGTCAGTGACAGAGCTCATCAACTCCTGCGCTCTTTAACCTTTAAGCTCCTGTTGCACTCACACTCAGCTCTGTGAAGGTTCACGGTTATTTCATATGAGTGAATTTTGTACTCAAAATTAGCCTTCACCCCTGCCAGATGTTAAGCTTCTTGAGGTATCTTGTACAGCTTTGTGTGCCCCATGGTGCCTAGAATTACTATTGCCTGTGTGTTAGCTGCATCATCAGAATACTTTAATCAACTGATTGACATAATTAAAGCTACACTTGTGCAGTCTATTGCAAGATATCTCTGCAACTTTTTTCAGAATAACCACCTTCTGTTATAAGCACTTTCCATAGACCAGGTGCTAAATTAGAAACATGCCTATTCAAAGGCACTGATAGCACTTTTTAGATAAATTCCTGAAGGCCCCAAGGCTTCATTTGCATGGAGAAAACTATCAAATACCAGAGACACTGACACTAAGTACCCAGAGTGAGTAGATGGGGGGATCAGTGTTAACTAGTGCATTGCCGCATTTTAAGGAATTTCTGAACCTCCCTTCCTCTTTTCCCCATGTGCTAGGAAACTCATTTAAATGCAAAATAATAGTAGAACTAAATACATTTTCATCAAGAAAACAGTGCCATTTGAGTCAAGAGCCTTAAGAATTTCTGAATAGTCAGTGAGGTGTTTCCTTGAAAGTTGAGTACAAGGGCCTTGCTGTGGCCAAGATTTTCCTGTGTTGATTGTACTTATCTGCCTACCAATTAATTCTAGTGCCTTATTAATTCTAAAGATTCTCTCACTCATGTAAAAATACATGAGGTGAAAATATACTAAATTTAGTTCCCTTATTGGCTAAGTCCGTTGTGGGGGGGGATTTTTTTTTAATTAACTGCTGAACTCTTGTTAGATCATCCTTTTCTGACAAATGAGGAGCTCACTGCACTTCCCATCGTCAAAGTGCTTCCCTCTGGTAAATACACTGGTACCAAGTTGAAATCAGTCATTCGAATGCTGCGGGGTTTACTAGATCAAGGAATTCCTTCTAAGGAGCTGGAGGTAAGTAGCTTCTGCAAATGGTTTTTCTTTCTCAAATAAAATTGTATTCAAGGTTAGAAGAAATTTTGAAAATTCTGAAAATGTCTGTTATTTTACAACTTAACTTCCAACTATAAAAGCACCACCATCCACTGAGGGGGTGGGGGCTTGCCCGGGATGGGAATGGATTGGGGAGGGGGGGTCAATCAGGGAAAAAGGAGACATATGTAAATCTTTAGACAATAAATAAAAAAATTAAATTAAATTTTTTTAAAAAGCGCCACCATCTCAAAAAGCACTACCATCTCATCATATCTAGTAGTAAATTATATTTTTAAATTAGGATCCTAAAACATAGTATTGATTTAAAGGGATCTCTTTAGTCACTTTGGAGCTTGATAAGTCTCCCTGAATATTATTCTCCCTGCCTCATCTGTAGAGATAAAGTATTTTTTGTGGTGGTGTGTTTTTTTTTAAGTCCAACCATCCACTAGACTTCATAATTAATACACTATAAATGTGTTTCACCATTAGCAACAGTTTCTAATTTAACAGCTCCAAGAATATACTGTTCCCCTCCATTTTTCCAGAAAATATTTCTTTTTTATGGTCTTAAGTTTAAATGTTAGAGACCTTGCCCTAGCTGGTGTGGCTCAATTGGTTGGAGTGTCTTCCCATATACCAAAAGGCGATGGTTTCAATCCTGGTCAAGACACGTGGGGGAGGCAACCGATCAATGTCTCTCTCTCCCCCTCTCTCTCCCTCTCTCCCTTCCTTTCTCTCTCTAAGATCAATTTAAAAGAATAAATAAATGTTAGAGATCTGCTATCACAACCCTATTTTATAAAGTCCTTTATTTTTCTCTATCACAGCAGCTTATTAATTTCTTCATAGCATAGATCACAATATTTGCTTATTTACTTCTTTACTGCCTTCTTTTCCCAATAGGGTATAAGCTCCAGGAGAGCCAAAATCATATTTTTTCTCTCACAACTGTATTCCCAATACTTATTACAGTGCCTTACATATAGAGTGGGCATTTTCAGCATATATTTGGTGAATGTGTGGATGGATGAATGGATGGATGGAATAAAAAGTGAAAAAAAGTTGACTTTAGAACATAATACTGTCTAACTACAGCTCTAATATATGGAATATTCTATGACCCCACAGACAATATTGCCAAGAAATTCTGCTCCAGCTTTAAGCCAAAGTTGGTTTTATAAGTTGTATTTTTTTCTAAATTATAATTATAGACATCCTTAAACTGAATTTAAAATAAGGTATAAAGTGGTACCTCACAAAGTTAGTTGACTACAACATGTAAAAGATATTTCCAACAATGTATTTTAACAATTGGTGCATCAAATTAGTATTGGTAATTTAGGCTTATTTATCTTGACAAGACATAGCTATTTCTTTTCTTTTTTAAAATATATTTTTATTGATTTCAGAGAGGAAGGGAGAGGGAGAAAGAGATAGAAACATCAATGATGAGAGAGAATCATTGATCAGCTGCCTCCTGCATGCCCCACACTGAGGATCAAGCCCGCAACCTGGGTATATGCCCTGACCAGGAATTGAACCATGACCTCCTGGTTCATAGGTCAACGCTCAACCACTGAGCCACTCCGGTCGAGCAAGACATATCTATTTTTTAACACTCAAAGTCTTCCCTGATCAATAGCCAGTTTTGCACCCTAAACACTTGCTAATCTCAACAAATTTAACCTTATTTCCTTTTTGCCCTCAGAATCTTCAAGAATTAAAACCTTTGGATCAGTGTCTAATTGGACAAACTAAGGAAAACAGAAGGAAGAACCGATATAAAAATATACTTCCCTGTAAGTTCTAATTTGGCTTCATACTAGCCTATCTATCTCTTACTTAAGTGCAAAGATTTATATTAGTAACAAAAAATTTAGGTATACAGTGTGAATTCCTTTTAAAATTATCTATGTATTCTGAAAATCAATTAGAGAAATATTAAATAATTCTTCAGACACTCATGAATTATTACTAGCATTGTATCCTATATAATAAAGGGGTGATATGCAAATTGACCATCACACCCTCACAAGATG
>NW_005366245.1:890886-892722 GCF_000412655.1 Myotis brandtii | reverse complement strand
GTAGTTAGGGGCGACCAGGCAGGCAGGTAGGTGAGCGGTTAGGAGCCAGCGGTCCAGGATTGTGAAAGGGATGTCCGACTGCCGGTTTAGGCCTGATCCTGGGGACAGGCAGTCAGACATCCTCTGAGGAGTCCCGGATTGGAGAGGGTGCAGGCTGGGCTGAGGGGACACCCCCCTGTGCACGAATTTTGTGCACCGAGCCTCTAGTTAGAAAATAATCAGTGATGCTAAATCAGTATTTTTAAGTCTTTTTAATAGTATAAATTATCTTTTGGTTGAACAATTTCTTAGTTCATATGTCACAACCAATATCTCTTTATCCCACTTATTATAAGTTTAGAGAAATGTCTGTGGTATATAATAGCTATATACTAGTATATGTATGTGGCACAATGGTACCACCAGGGTGCATTATTTCAGATACCAGAAGGAAAAAAAAATCTTTTTACCCATGTTTGACTCATTATCAAACATTTGATTTTTAAAAAATTATATATAAATATATGTAGGTAGCCAAAATATTAATGTCTAGCAATTTCAATAAAAAGTATCAGCCATATTTGTATATATATTAGCACAATGGATTATACCAGTGGTTGGCAAACTCATTAGTCAACAGAGCCAAATATCAACAGTACAACAATTGAAATTTCTTTTGAGAGCCAAATTTTTTAAACTTAAACTATATAGGTAGGTACATTGTTATTAACTTAATTAGGGTCCTCCTAATGCTTAGGAAGAGCCACAGTCAAGGGGCCAAAGAGCCGCATGTGGCTCGCGAGCCACAGTTTGCCGACCACGGGATTATACCATATGACACACTGACCCTATCTTTGCCAGGAAGTCATAAATCCAAGAAGAAATAACTGAACTAATAATGACAAATCATGCAATAAATAATAATACAATTGCATTTTTTCTATCAAGATGGAGAACACAAAATTCATTTTGGGAAATTTCTTTTAAGAAGTGAATCTTAGGCCCTAGCTGGTTTGGCTCAGTGAATAGAGTACCAGCCTGAGGACTGAAGGGTCCTGATTGGATTCTGGTTAAGGGCACATGCCCAGGTTGCATGCTCAATCCCCAGTAGGGGGTGTGCAGGAAGCAGCCAATCAATGATTCTCATCATTGATGTTTCTATCTCTCTCTCCCTCTTCCTTCCTCTCTGAAATCAATAAAAATATTTTTTTTTAAAAGAAGTGAATCTTAGCACTTTAAAATGGAATAGATATGGTTTGGCATAAAGTATATGGGAATTATTTCAGGCAAAAAAAAAAGAGAGAGAGAGAGAGAGAAAATGGCTATTATCTCAGAGTCAGAGTGGGATAAGTCATGAGCTCAGAACTGCTGAGTGGGTTTGTTTCTAGGACTAAGAGTTACAAGTCAAGGAATAGAAGGGCAATCAATGGAGGGTTTTGAAAACCATTACTAAGAGTCATAATTTGGGAGTCACAGAAATTACCAGTTAAGTTTATAAATATTTGAAGTAGAAATAATTTCTAATGTATAAATACATACAAATTAATTATCTTGGATAAGACGGCTTATATATACTTTCACCGGGGCAGCCTGTTCTGAAAGTTTATATTTTGACTATATGAAATTACAGTTAGACAAAGACAAGAGTCTGTATGCCTAGAGAATTAAGTGAGCTCCCTTTTTATTGTGTTTATTATTTTGGCTGCTTATTAAAAAGAATATAGTTTAATTACATGAGCAAGAGTTAATTTTGCCAATTATATAGGTGTCCCAGAAAATGTATACATACTTTGAATGATTACAAAATCAGTGTTTATTAACATACAGTTCATTTTCAAAATGTAAAAGAATCTACGG
>NW_005366245.1:879791-890819 GCF_000412655.1 Myotis brandtii | reverse complement strand
TAAAAAATCAATAAAATATATTTTTTAAAAAAAAAGAATCTACGGAAATGAATTTTTTTTTTTTTTACAATGCCTGTTTTCAAACTGATGACCATTGGGGTCCAGGCACTGCTGATAATGCAAAGCAGTGGAATTGCAAACATCAAGAATCAATTCGTTCTGTATTTGTGCACCCCAATCCATCAACTATTGCCAGTTTTGTACTGTAAACTTTATCTTTTATATATCACCATTAAAAAGTCTAATGGATAAAATGTCTTTGTTCATAGCTTAATCAAGCTTTACCTATTATTTCAAATCAGTTTAACCTGAAAAGGAGTGAAAATTCAGTGAGTTATCAGCTCTTAAAGTGTGTATACATTGTTGGGGGACACCCTGTGTCCCCAAAGAAGTATATACACACTTTGAATAATTATAAAGGCAGTGTGTGTACTTCAACTGTGTTTTCAAACTTCCAGTAGCCTTTTAGGATGCATTTCCTTTGTTTAGAGCTTACTCTGGCTGAAAAGAAAGAAACATCAACTGAGCTATCAGCCTTTGAAGTTTGTATACATGTTTTTGGGACACCCTATATTTGTAATAAGTACTTTAATAGTTTCACAGTGATACTAATTTTTGTCTTATGAGATAATTTTTCAGCATTGTCCTTCATTATTAAATTCATTATTATTGTCATCATTAAAAATAAGGATGGAAAAGAAGTACCAAAGTTGCATTTGTTTCTCTAGTTAGTTAAGAACTTCTAAATGCATTCATTAATTTATTAATTTTAATATCTTCAGCCAGATCTATGTAAATAATATCATGTTGCACATTAAGATGGCAACTTGTAGCATACATGGACAATTGTAGCATAAATGTTTGAGTGAATATAAAATGATTTATCCTACAATTTGAAAATATACCTTTATTGAGATGTTTGTGATTTTGTGATTTCGTCTATGGTTATGAGGAATTTGTCATCATCTTTGACTCACCCTGTTTATAAAGCTCTTGTTTAAAAATGCATGAGATAGATGGCTCTGTTTTGTGGTGGTAAATTCACAGATGATGCTACAAGAGTGCCTCTCGGAGATGAAGGTGGATATATCAACGCCAGCTTCATTAAGATACCAGTGGGGAAGGAAGAGTTTGTTTACATTGCCTGCCAAGGACCTCTCCCTACAACTGTTGGCGATTTCTGGCAGATGATTTGGGAACAAAAGTCCACAGTGATAGCCATGATGACCCAAGAGGTAGAAGGGGAAAAAGTCAAATGCCAGCGCTACTGGCCTAACATCCCCGGCAAAACGACAATGGTCAGCAACAGGCTTCGGCTGGCGCTGGTGAAAATGCAGCCGCTGAAGGGCTTTGTAGTAAGAGCAATGACCCTAGAGGATATTCAGGTGAGGAAAATAAGTCTTTCCATTTGCTAAGGCTTGTCTCCTAGTAGGAATGCAGGCCTGGACCCTTTCCATGATCGTATCAATGTATTTCTCAAAAAAAAAGCCAGTGATTTCTTGGTTCCCATTTCAATGGAACTAATGCCACCTATTATTTTTTGTCTGATAGAAGTTTAAATGTGACCCTCTTCTTGAATTCTGCCAGTTTCCTCCAGTACATACTGTATTAAAATGAAAATGAGAATACTGGGCTTTTAATGTGATCATCCATCTTTGCTTAGTGATCGCACAGAATGGCTCAGAGGCTGTGCACTGGAGACTCATTTTTAAAAAGTCAAACCTTTAAGTAGACTCAATAAAACTGTTTTTTAAAAATCTTTAAGTAGCAGATATTCCTCCATAAAGGCGTCTTGGGTAGTACATGGACAATTGTAGCATAAATGTTTGTCATTCCAGTAATTCCTACTGTGGCCACCTAACAACTGAATAAATTTAGCTTGAATTAGACAATTGGGTAGACCTTAAGTAAAGCTACTGTTTCTTCTCCTCCACACTTTATTTCACTCCTCCCCCCAGGAATACTAGTTACGAGTGAGTAATGTGTTTCCAATTGGCGTTTTAGCGCTCTTAAAGAAAGTAGTTTTACTTTCACAGAAACAAAGCATACGAGCATATTCACTCAGTTCTGCTGGCAGCATGTAAATGTAGCCTGAGAATTTCCTTTGTGATTTTTTATTTTTGATTTTACAAAGAATTAAAGTTTATATCTCCTTATTCATTTACACCAGCTTACATTACCTATGCAAGCACCATTGTTCACTATTTCTTAAATATTTAATTAAATATTTATCTAATTAAATTAAATTTTAAAAAATTAAATATTTATTTAATCAACACATGTTTATAGATTTCAGGCCCTGTTATGGAATTAAGGGATTCAGCAATTAGCACAGACAAAAAAGAAACTGTGACTTCATGGAGCTTACCCTCTAATGAGAGAATACTGGTGCTGTGGAAAAAACCACGTGGACATGGTGGGGGGCATTTCAGTCAGGAAGAGCGAGTGCAAAGGCCCTGAGACTGAATTGTGCCTAGTGTTTTTAAAGAACCACAGAGAGATCCCGGTGGCTGGAGCAAGGTGGCCAGGAGCAAACGGTTAGGTCTGAGAGGTAGCTGGGCCAAATTACATAGGGTTTTTAAGCCAGTGCAATGACTGGCTTTTATCTGGGGTGAGTTTGAAATGGGGCCATTAAAAAAAAAAAGGTTGTTATCAAAACATATTTTCATTTAGGACTTCCAAAAAGCAGTTTTTACCAATATTTAAAATGTGGATCTAGCGTCCTCCTTGATAAAGGCCCTCCATGTGTTTGATGGAGTTTTTTTTGTCTCTCATTTTCCTTTGATTTCATCTGATGGAAAAGCTAATTTTGAAAGGATAAAATAATATTAAGAAGTAACTACATGTGAACAATATAGCATGCCTTTATATTCCTATTCTATTGTAATTTCAGACACGAGAGGTGCGACATATTTCCCATCTGAATTTCACTGCCTGGCCGGACCATGATACACCTTCTCAGCCAGACGACTTGCTCACTTTCATCTCTTATATGAGACACGTTCACAGATCAGGCCCAATCATCACCCACTGCAGCGCTGGCATCGGACGTTCAGGGACTCTGATATGCATAGATGTGGTGCTAGGCTTAATCAGTCAAGATCTTGAGGTAAGGACAAGGATAGGCTGAGTGAGCATTTGACCAGAAATAACGGTGGAATCTAACTTTTTATTTTTTTATTTATCTTTATTATTGAAAGTATTACAGATATCCCCTTTTCCCCCACCATTGACCCCCTCCACCCTGCTCCCTTTCTCTCCCCAGGCCTTCCGCTAACTATTATCTGTCCGTGGCTATGCATATATAGCATATAAGTTCATTGGTTAATCTCTTCCCATCCCCCACCCCTCCCTCTAGCATACGTCAGTCTGTTCCATGCTTCAATGACTCTGGATCTATTTTGTCCATCAGTTTATTTTGTTCATTAGATTCCACATATGAATGAGATCATGTGATACTTGTCTTTCTCTGACTGGCTTATTCGCTTAGCCATAATACTCTCCAGGTCCCTCCATGCTATCTCAAAGGGTAAGAGATACTTCTTTTTTACTGCTGCATAGTATTATGTACCACAGTTTTTTATCCACTCATAAAAAAAATATTATAAGTATTACAAAGGGTATTACATATGTGTCCTTTTTTTTCCCCGCCCTTGACAATCCCCTGCCCTCCCTTACCCCCCAGTGTCTTATGTCCATTGGTTTTGCTTATATGCATGCATACAAGTCCTTCGGTTGATCTCTTACTCCCCTCCCTTCTGCCCCCCAACCCTCTCTGGCCTTCCCACTGCAGTTTGACAATCAGTTTGAGGCAGCTCTGCCTCTGTATCTATTATTGTTCAAAAGTTTGTAATGGTCTTTATTATCCATGAATGAGTGAGATCATGTGGTATTTTTCCTTCATTGACTGGCTTATTTCACTTAGCATAATGCTCTCCAGCTCCATCCATGCCGTTGCAAATTGTAAGAGTTCCTTCTTTTTTACAGCAGCATAGTATTCCATCGTGTAGATGTACCACAGTTTTCTAATCCATTCATCTACTGATGGGCACTTAGGCTGTTTCCAAATCTTAGCTATGGTGAATTGTGCTGCTATGAACATAGGGGTGCATATATCCTTTCTGATTGGTGTTTTTGGTTTCTTGGGATATATTCCTAGAAGTGGGATCACAGGGTCAAATGGGAGTTCCATTTCCAGTTTTTTGAGGAAACTCCATACTGTCTTCCATAGTGGCTGCACCAGTCTGCATTCCCACCAGCAGTGCACAAGTGTTCCTTTTTCTCCACATCCTCTCCAGCACTTGTCGTTTGTTGATTTGTTGATGATAGCCATTCTGACAGGTGTGAGATGGTACCTCATTGTTGTTTTGATTTGCATCTCTCGGATGATTAGTGACTTTGAGCATGTTTTCATATGTCTCTTGGCTTTCTGAATGTCCTCTTTTGAAAGGTGTCTATTTAGGTCCTTTGCCCATTTTTTGATTGGATTGTTTATCTTCCTTTTGTTAAGTTGTATGAGTTCACTGTAAAGGTTGGAGATTAAACCCTTATCGGTGATAACATTGGCAAATATGTTCTCCCATGCAGTGGGCTTTCTTGTTGTTTTGTTGATGGTTTCTTTTGCTGTGCAGAAGCTTTTTATTTTGATGTACTCCCATTTTCTCTTTAGTTTCCAATGCCCTAGGAGCTGTAATGGTGAAGAAATTGCTTCGTCATATGTCTGAGATTTTGTTGCCTTTGGACTCCTCTAGTATTTTTATGGTTTCCTGTCGTATATTTAAGTCCTTTATCCATTTTGAGTTTATTTTTGTGTATGGTGTAAGTTGGTGGTCTAGTTTCATTTTCTTGCATGTATCTGTCCAATTTTCCCAGCACCATTTATTGAAGAGACTGTCTTGACTCCATTGTATGTTCTTGCCTCCTTTGTCAAATATTAATTGAGCGTATTGGTTGGGGCTGATTTCTGGGCTCTCTATTCTATTCCATTTATCTATATGTCTGTTCTTGTGCCAGTACCAGGCAGTTTTGAGAACAGTGGCTTTGTAATACATCTTGATATCTGGTATTGAGATCCCACCTACTTTGTTCTTTCTCAGGATCGCTGCAGCTATTCGGGGTCTTTTTTTATTCCAGATGAATTTTTGGAGAGTTCGTTCTAGATCTTTGAAGTAGGCCATTGGTATTTTAATGGGAAGTGCGTTGAATTTATAGATTGCTTTGGGTAGTATGGACATTTTAATGATGTTGATTCTACCAATCCAAGAACATGGTATGTTCTTCCATCTGTTTATGTCTTCCTCTATCTCTTTTTTCAACATCCTGTAGTTTTCTGAGTAGAGGTCTTTTACCTCTTTAGTTAAGTTTATTTCTAGGTAGCTTAATTTTTTGGTGCAATGGTAAATGGGATTGCTTTTTTAGTCTCTCTTTCTATAAGTTCACTATTGGTGTATAGAAAGGCCATAGATTTCTTGGCCTTAATTTTGTATCCTGCTACATTGCCGAATTCATTTATTAAGTCTAATAGTTTTTTGATGGACCACAGATTTTTTATTCATTCATCAACTGATGGGCACTTGGACTGTTTCCAGATCTTAGCTATTGTAAATAACACTGCGATAAACATAGGGGTGCATATATTTTTTCTGATTGGTGTTTCAGGCTTCTTCAGATATATTCCTAGAAGTGGGATCACTGGGTCAAGTGGCAGTTTCATTTTTAATTTTTTGAGGAACCTTCACACTGTTTTCCACAGTGGCTGCACTAGTAATTGAGTTCTAGTTTCATGCCCTTGTGATCCGAGATGATGCTTGATATGATTTCAATCTTCTTCAATTTGTAGAGACTTAGTTGGTGTCCTAACATGTTGTCTATCTTTGAGAATGTCCCATGTGCACTTGAGAAGAATGTATATTTAGCAACTTTGGGGTGAACTGTTCTGCAAATGTCAATTAAATGTATTTGATCTAGTGTGTTATTTAGGGTCTCTGTTTTCTTGTTAATTATTTTGTCTAGAAGATCTATCCATTGATGTCAGTAGGGTATTAATAAGTCCCCTACTATGAGTGCACTGCTATTTATCTCTCTCTTAAAATCCTCCAGAAGTTTTCTTATATATATATATAGGTGCTCCTATATTGGGTGCATATATATTTACAGGGTTATAGCCTCTTGTTGTATTAATCTGTTTATTATTATGAAGTGGCCTTCATTGTCTCTTGTTATGGCGTTCACTTTGATGTCTATTTTGTCAGAAATGAGTATTGCTACCCCAGATATTTTTTTAATTTCCATTTACATGGAAAATTTTTTCCCATCCCTTCACTTTCATCCTGTGTGAGTCTTTTGTTCTGAGGTGAGTCATGTTTTCTTATCCAGCTACCCTATGTCTTTTGATTGGAGCATTTAATCCATTTACATTTAAGGTTATTATTGATAGGTATTTATTTGTTGCCATTTTTATTATTTATGCTTATGTTCCTCTCTTTCTCTTTACTTCTTCTTCATCTTACAACAGTCCCTTTAGCATTTCTTGCAGTGCTATTTAGTGGTGATAAACTCTTTTAGGTTTTTTTTGTCTGCAAAGCTATTTATTTCACCTTCAATTTTGAATGATAGCCTCATTGGATAGAGTAGTCTTGGATTCAGTCCCTTGCTTTTCATTACTTTGTATACTTCATTCCAGTCCCTTCTGGCCTGAAGTGTTTCTACCGATAAATCAGCTGACAGTCTAATGGGAGCTCCCTTGTAGGTAACTTTCTGTCTCTCCCTTGCAGCCTTTAAGATTCTTTCTTCGTCATTAACGTTTGCCATTTTAATTATGATGTGTCTATGTGTGGGTCTTTTGGGGTTCATCTTGATTGGGACTCTGTGTTTACTGAACCTGAGTGGCTTTTTCCTTAGCCAGGTTAGGGATATTTTGTCATTAGTTATTCAAACAGGTCCTCTATTCCTTGCTAAGGTTCTTCTCCTTCTGGTACTCCTGTGATGCACATGTTGTTATGTTTCATGTTGTGTCAAAGCTCCCTTAAACTCTCCTCCTGCTTTTTAATTTCTTTTTCTCATTGTAGCTCTGAATGGGTGTTTTTTCTACCCATTCTATCTTCTAAATTCACTGATTTGGTCCTCTGCTTCCTGTAGTCTACTATGATTCCTTCCAGGGTATTTTTATTTTTTTAAAGGATACCCTGGAGGGTATTTTTTCTATTGATTTTTAGAGAGAGTGGAAAGGAGGGAGAGAGAGAGAGAGAGAGAGAGAGAGAGACATTGATTGGTTGCTTCTGCACACACCCCAACCAGGACAGGATCGAGCCTGCAACTGAGTTATGTATCCTTGACTTAAATTGATCCCGAGACCCTTCAGTCTGCAGGCCGATGCTCTAACCCTTGAGCCAAATTGGCTAGGATATTCTTTATTGCAACTATGTCATTCTTCCTTTCTGCTTGATTCTTATTCATGGTTTCTACCTCTTTTTTCATGCTGGTGTAATTCTCATTAAGTTCCATATAATTCTCTGGAATCTAACTTTTTAATGTGTTAGGATCTTGGAAATTTTTTTTATCAGTTTATATGAATGCCTTAATTTTCTTACTATGCAGAATTGTTTTTTGTAAATGTTCAAAACTGCATGGACCATAATGAAAAAGAAATAATACTTCAACTTTCTATTTGTTTTACTGTTGTTGTTTTTTTAGCCATGTGCTCAAAAGCCCCTTATGGATTTCACTCTTTATGTTCTTTAGGCTTATATAAAATAAAGTCAATATTGTTATCATGCTTTTAGGGATAGAAATATTGAAGCACAAAAGAAAGTATATTTTGAAATGAACAGGCTTATACTCTTTTGTTGTTATTATTGTTACCTATTGGTGGGAAATGTATATTTTGTTAAACAAATTAATGTTAAATAGTCTATCTCTAAACAGTTACTCCCAATTTAAAAATTATTATGAAGCCGAAACCAGTTTGGCTCAGTGGATAGAGCGTCAGCCTGCAGACTCAAGGGTCCCAGGTTCAATTCTGGTCAAGGGCATGTACCTGGGTTGCGGGCACATCCCCAGTGGGAGATGTGCAGGAGGCAGCTGATCGATGTTTCTCTCTCATCGATGTTTCTAACTCTCTATCTCTCTCCCTTCCTCTCTGTAAAAAATCAATAAAATATATTTTTTTTAAAAAATCATTATGAAATAAATAAAGTTAATGAGTGTAATATTACTTAATATCTAAGTTAGTGTAAACATCACTTAAAATGTTAGAATATTGAACAATACATAATATGTAATTATACTATTTGTCTTTAAAATTTTTTTAGTTAAAAGCAGTTCTATCTTGCACTTCACACTCTATTATATCTATGATAATAATTTAAGAGGGACAAAACAAAATAGTCTGCTTCCCCCTTGTTTCAAATTTAAATATCAGTGAAAATGAAAAGATCAGGAATTTTATTCTGAAAAGGAAAACATAGGAAATTTAGTTTTCCTTTTCTTTCTTTCTTTCTTTTTTTATTAGAAATTAGTCAAATTTTAGAGGGACAAGAATTTATTTTGTGGATTTTCAAATACAATAACCTTCCTTAATTCTTAAAATTATGAAATGATGGCAAAGTCAGTTCACCAAGTTATTTTGTCCATAATAGTTTGGAATGCTAGAAGGAGAAGGAGAATGGGGTACAGAAATATATATAAGCCACTTGACTCTGTGAATCTTTGGCGTTCAAATTGGGCTATGCTTTTTACCTAACATAGACTCTGCTTTGTTTGTTTTGGGCAGTTTGACATCTCTGATTTAGTGCGCTGCATGAGACTACAAAGACATGGGATGGTTCAGACAGAGGTGAGTCTTGATGTCTTCTAGTAAGGATTTTCATGAAGATTCTGATATTTTAAAAGTTCTAGTTAAATCATTTTTCTTTTGAGTGTTCCCACATTATTGTATAAATTCAAAGATTTATGTAATGAGGGACTTAAAAAAATAAATAAATAAAGCATGAGGACTAATTCAGGGGAAAAAAGAAAAAGAAAAAGAAGCCCAGCCAGCATCGGTCTGTGGTTGAGCGTTGACCTATGAACCAGGAGGTCATGGTTCGATTCCGGTCAGGGCCCATGCCTGAGTTGTGGGTTTGATCCCCCAGTGAGGAGCGTGCAGGAGGCAGCTGATCAATGATTCTCTCTCATCATTGATGTTTCTATCTCCCTCTCCCTTCCTCTCTGAAATCAGGTTGAGAACCGCTGGCTTAGAGTGTCTGCTCTGAGTAGCTCCACTCTCCTTTTTGTTTGCATTGTGGGGAGGGTTGTGGAAACTATTTTCATATATCTGTGAATTCACATCTCTCTACCTCTTTAAGTATATAGAAGTTTACTATCTTTAAAATTAGGATTTGCCTACTTTTCTTTTATATACCTTTTAATTCAAATTAAAGGTAAATATTAAGCTCCTTCACAGTCACAGTTTTTAGGTATTGACCTGTATAAGCAGGTCTTTAGACCCAGGAAGTTCACTGGTTCGGCAGATGTCGATTTGTGCCTCCTGTGTACCCACACTCCTCTAGGTGCCTGGAGCACATCAGTGAATAAAACGAAGACCCTGCTGGAATAACAGAGACCTTCTAGCAGCGGTTCTCAACCTGTGGGTCGCGACCCCTGAAAATACATCCTGCATATCAGATATTTACATTACAATTCATAACAGTAGCAAAATTACAGTTATGAAGTAGCAACGAAAATAATTTTATGGTTGGGGGTCACCACAACATGAGGAACTGTATTAAAGGGTTGTGGCATTAGGAAGGTTGAGAACCACTGTTAGTGGGAGGGTGATAAGGAAGGCAGATGTAGACACATTAAATAAGTAAATTTTGAAGTGATAGGTGCTTTAGAGGGAAAACAGGTAGAGTGGGGTAAAGAGTGGTGGCATGTTGAGGTGCTATTTTAAATAGGTGGCACCACTGAGAATAATACTCGAGCAAAGATTTGGAGAAGGTGAAGGAGGGGGGTCATGTTTCCGGCAGACAACCACCTGCATGGAAGTCCAAGGTGAGAGTGGGTCTTGTGTGTTTAAGGACGGTCTCGGCCAGTGGCTGAGGTGGAGGGAGGAGGGGCGGGTGAGAAGGGAGATGACAGAGCCAGGGCTTAGGTTTTGCTGTGAGTGAAATGGAGCCATGGCAGGGTTGTCAGTACGGAGTGACATGATCTGACTCACATTTTAAAGGATCACTCTGGCTGCTGTGTTAAAACAAGACCCAATTTGGGGAGGAGGATGCAAGGTTAGAAGCAGGAAGGTCAGGTAGGTGGCAAGCAGTGATGGCGCTGACTAGAATAGTGGGTGTGGATATAAGGAGAAGAGAAGTGGGTTTGCTGCTCTGGCCGGTGTGGATCAGTTTGTTGGGCTTCATCTCATGCACCAAAAGGTTGCCGGTTCAATTCCCAGTCAGGGCACATACCCAAGTTGCAGGTTTGATCCCTGGTAGGGGGCATGCAGAAGGCATTCAATCGATGATTCTCTCTCTCTCTCCCCCCCCCTTCCTCTCTCTCTAAAAATCAATTAAAAAATGTTTTTTTTTAAAAAGAGAAGTGGGTTTGCTAATGGATTGTTTGGTGTGTGAGAGAAGATTAAGGATGAATGTGTGGAAAATGTAGGCAAGTTAAAAGACAGATGAGCAAAAAGTAAATAAAAGATTTAGCTTTATTCCTACTCTTCAGAGTTGTTGATGTTTTTAGCAACACTCTTATATTCTTCAGTCACAGGTGTGCATACTCACACACACACAACTGTTTTCACTGTGACTCCGCTATGTTTATTGTTTTACTAGTAGCCCGGTGCACAAAAATTTGTGCACTCGGGGGGGGAGGGGTGTCCCTCAGTTATTAAACACTTATCAGCACAACACTGACCACATTGGTGGTGGTGGTGGTCTTGTCAGAATGTGTTATATTATGCAGATGAAAATCTATTTAAACAGATTTGATGTAGATATTTTCAAAGATGGAAGAATTGTCCCTGTCAACTATTTTAGTTGATTCATATCTTCA
>NW_005366245.1:859144-878770 GCF_000412655.1 Myotis brandtii | reverse complement strand
GGCAAAGGCGGCCCCAGTTCTCTGATCACGGGCCGGGGGGCAGGGCAAAGGCGGCCCCAGTTCTCTGATCACGGGCCGGGGGGCCTCTTGCCTGCCGCCTGGGTTTCCAATCACCGTCAGCGGCAGGCAGCTTCTTCTGTCCTTCCCCTTTCGCCTTCCAGCATTGCGCCTACATATGCAAATTAACCGCCATCTTTGTTGGCAGTTAATTTGCATATCGCCCTGATTAGCCAATGGGAAGTGTAGCAAAGGTACGGTCAATTACCATGTTTGTCTATTATTAGATAGGATACTTTCCATTTAGTATATTGTGAATTGTTCAGCTTATTTTCAGACACATTAATTCCTTGTCAAATAAGAAAACTCAAACCCCACACCATCAGCTTAATAGAGAATAATTTCACCAAAAATGTTAATATTCAGAAAACATTGATTTCCATATTCTTCTGTTCCAAATATTTAAAGCAGCGGTTCTCAACCTGTGGGTTGCGACCCTTTTGGGGGTCGAACGACCCTTTCACAGGGGTCGCCTAAGACCATCGGAAAACACATATATAATTACATATTGTTTTTGTGATTAATCACTATGCTTTAATTATGTTCAGTTTGTAACAATGAAATTGGGGGTCACCACAACATGAGGAACTGTATTAAAGGGTCACGGCATTAGGAAAGTTGAGAACCACTGATTTAAAGAAAAGTATTTTATGTAGCTTCCTTGGTATTAGTTTCTTGACATTTCAAAACATCAAGATGAATTCAATAAATCTAGAAGAAATTTTGGAGGAAGGTTTTCTTTTTTTCTTTTTTCTTTTTTTCATTATAAAAGCAAATCACAAGAAATGGAAGTAGTCCACCCACCGGAGACAGTTTCCGTTAGCACTCGGGGACATTTCTATCCCTGCCCCCACCACAGGGCCCTTCCCTTCGCATTTTTATCAATCTGGCTTCTGTTTCTCATTATTTTTATGACACTGCACAATTCTACATCCTTCTTCTCACATTAAATATTTTCTGTATTTTTAAAACTACTCAAATATCAAATAGTGGTGAAGCTATATTTATAAAACATTCACAGTATGCATCTAAAGTCTCTCTCTCTTTCCCCACCCCCATAGGATCAATATATTTTCTGCTACCAAGTCATCCTTTATGTCCTGACACGTCTTCAAGCTGAAGAAGAACAAAAAGAGCAGCCGCAGCCTCTGAAGTGACCCGAAAAGAGCAGCCTTCTGGGTGCCTTTCCGGTTCTCGCCTTAACTCCCAGCAGACGCTCCTGTTATCCATTAACAACGGAGACCACAGGGCAGCGAGTCCACACAATATCATGTTGCTCGTTCTCCTCTACCTTAGAAAGGCTTTCTTCATAACAGTAAATAATGTTGAAATGCTGTATTTTTACAGCTGCTTTAACCCATGATGATTATTTTTTAAAATTTTAACACTAACTGGATAATGCAGCTCTTAGGGACCATTGAGGCAGCATTTGATTATGGTGGACCTCCTTACAAGGATACATTGAGTCTTATTGTTAATGTACCAATCTTGTTTATAGAAAAGTTCTTTCCCAGTATTTTAATAAAGTAGTGATTTTATAGGGGATACTTAAAACCAGTATTTAAGCTTTAAATGGCAGTAGTGTTGGCATAGAAAAAGTAGCAAATGTTTACTGTATCAATGTCTAATGTTTACTATATAGAATTTACTGTAATATATTTATATACTTTTTCATGAAAAATGGAGTGAGCAGATATGTTTGTAACTGCATCTCCTCTTTGTTATGCATCATCTCACTTTGTAAATAAAAATACACCTTAAAACATGAACAAGCCAAAAGTGTGTGCAAATTAAACATCTTCAGTGTGTGTGGAGGGGGGGTCATTTTCTTTTTAGTGTGTTATTTCTTTAACAATACCCAGGCCCCTGAGAAGGCAAGGCCTTCTGGACCCCAGATTTCCATCTCCCCCATTTAAGCCGGGTGGTGCCAGCCACAGGGACCCGGAGTGCTGTCAGGAACCCGGTGGATCTTCAGCAAGGTCTGACGTGAGGGGCAGGTACTGACTGACAGGAGCTGAGGAATTCAGGCTCCCTTCCTGTTGCCTCCCTGTGGGTAATGCCGACTGATGGAGCCTAAATCAGAATATTTTCAAGTTCTAGTTGTGGGAAAGCTCAGAATATCTCAGATGACAAGGAGTCATGAAAGATGACACTGTCACATACCTGGGAGATTTATCATTGTTTTTGCCTGGAGGGGAAGAGATTTTCATTATGGAACAGGCGTTGCTACCTCCTAATTCTGATGGGCTCTTCCCCTCAGCGGGAGTGGCGCTGCCTCCCAGGGCCCAGGAAGCTGTTTGGTTCCTCCTCAGAGGACGGACCAATCCTGAGCTAGTTAACTCAAATTTCTGCTCACACCCCAGCGCGTCAGTTTGCTGGGGCCTGTGCCTTTGTATCCGAGGCTCCATGAGGGCAGATGACGATGTCAGTCAATGCACAAAGCCCCCAGTGCTGTCTGCTCACCAGGGAGCAGGTTTGAACCCTACCTCAGAAGAGGCTTCAAATCTGCCAAAAGGAGCATCACCACCACCACATCCATCGCATTAGGACAGTTTTTATAACGTGGGTTATAGCTGAAGGTTTCATTTTAAAGGTTTCTATGGCTTTAAAAGATACTTGGAGCCCTGGCCAGTGTGGCTCGGTTGGTTGGGTGTGTCATCCCTTCACCGGTACAATTCCCAATCGGCACATGCCTGGGCTTGGGGCTCACTCTGGTAGGGGGTTTGCAGGAAGCAGCCAATCCAAGTTTCTCGCATCGATGTTTCTCTAAACCAGCGGTTCTCAACCTGTGGGTCGAAACCCCTTTGGGGGTCAAACGACCCTTTCACCGGGGTCACCTAAGACCATCGGAAAACACATATATAATTACATATTGTTTTTGTGATTAATCACTATGCTTTAATTATGTTCAATTTGTAACAATGAAAATACATCCTGCATATCAGATATTTACATTACGAGTCATAACAGTAGCAAAATTACAGTTATGAAGTAGCAACAAAAATAATTTTATGGTTGGGGGTCACCACAACATGAGGAACTGTATTAAAGGGTCGCGGCATTAGGAAGGTGGAGAACCTCTGCTCTAAACACTCGCTCTCCCTCTCCCTGTCTAAAAATCGATTTTTAAAATCTTAAAAAAAAACATATTTGGAAACCTGTTTTGAGTGAGTTGGAGTCCTGAGGCCTTGTTTTCCTGTCACAGCACAGGCAGGGCGGTCAGCAGAGCAGGAGCCAGTACAGCTGGAGGTGATTAGCCACCATCTGCAGGCGGCAGAGATGGGAGAGGGGAAAGCTGGAGCAAGATCCTCTCCCGGAGAGAATGCAGCTAGGAAATGGAAACTGGGAGGCAAATGCAGGCCTCGGATTACAGCCCCCGGAAGCTCCCTCCGAGTAAACATGTCCCCACCCTCTAGGCCCTGGCTCCCCCGTCACGGAATGGGACTGGCCGTTGGCTGGGGCCACGCTGGTTCCAAAGCATGGCAAGGCCCCGGAGCCCGGTGGCACGTGGAGGCATTCACATGTCAAACGAGTGAATAAATACAACGGGCCTCCTCACCCCCACTACATAACTGAGTATTGTAACATATACACCCCAACAAAGGGCTCCGTCATTTCTAGTCTAATAGTCTGGGCTGGAGAAGAGCTCAGCAGGGCAGCTCTCCTCCCTCCAATTCCAGGAACCCGGAAGGACGGAGGTTCTGTAATCCATTCATTCGTAGCTTCCGAGGTCATCCTGGGGATCCTCTCCATCCCCCGGCTGGAAAGGGGAAAGCGGGTGGAGGGCCCCCGGGGGAGGATTGTGTGAGTTGGGCAGGCCTGGAAGTCCAACGTATGCCTGCCACTCACTCATCAGCAAGAACTGGTCAAGCTGTGCCCCTCGCACATGCAAGCTGGGGGCCACCAGGTGTTTCCCTGTTACAGGCACTCTGTGCTACAGAAGAGGAAACAAATTGTGATGGAATAATTTGTAAAACTTAACTAAGTGCTATTTTCTAAAAGAATAGTTAGTACCTTAGTACAGTCCTGAGCCCTGCAGGATTAGAAACATTCTGTCTCCAAAACTTTGGTAGGTGTCATTAGTAGAAATATTTATGAATTAAGACTTTTGGAGAGAAACAGCTATTGAGAAAAAAAATCAGGTGTTTACATCTGTGGTTCCCGATACCCTGCTAGATCCCTTAGGCTTTTTTTTGTTTTTAATCCTCACCCGAAGATATGTTTTTCATCGATTTGAGAGAGAGGAAGGAAGAGAGAGAGAAAGAAAACATCGATATGAGAGAGAAATATTGATCGGTTGCCTCCCGCACTCACCCCAACCAGTGATGGAACCTGCAACCTAGGCATGTGCCCTGACCAGGAATTGAGCCCACAACCTTTTGGTGTACAGGACAATGCTCCAACCAACTAAGCCCCCTGGCCAGGACAGAGCGCTTGGTTTTAAAATGACTAATTATCTAAGTGCAATGTGATGAATACAAGAAATTCAAAAGAACAGCTCACCAGAGCTATCCTCTGATCATAGATACCTTGACTGCAAGAGAATGTGTTCCCATTTTACATAATTCAGAAATATCCAAGATACCTTGTGATGGTGGAGGAAAATGTAAATAACATTATGCATTGACCTGCATAATATTTTTAAGCTAATTTAAATGTTAATATGTCCATTGGAAATTGCATTTGATTGCAAGTAACCAAAAACCGACCAAATGAGCTTACACAAATTAGAGATTTCTTTCCTTTAGAAAAAACAAAAAACAGGTTTAGAAGTAGGCAGTTTCTGGAATATCAACAGATACATAATTATCCTGGCCTTTCCCCCACGGCCTGGAAATGGCTGCTGCGGCTCCAGCTGTTACATCCACATTCCAGAAAGGAAATGGGAAGAAAAGACAGGAGAAAGGGTTAGTACGTGCCTACTTAGGGCAAGAAAACAAACTTTTCCAGAAACCACAAGTAGACTTCCACTTATTAGCAAGAACTATATCACACGACCATCTCTAGCTTCAAAACAGTTTTTAGCCAGGCATATTGCTGTCCTGAACAACATCATCTTGGTTTTGCTCATAAAGACAAAGGAAACAATAGATACTGAAGAGCAGCAAGCAGTGTGCGTCTTTCCAGTTCTGCCGGCTGACGTCATTTCTGTAGTAGCGCACACTGGGTCAAGCTTTAAAATCTCCCTGACCCCAGAACTACCTGAATATGTAACTTGGAGAAGAGATTCACAGATGGGAAGTATTTGAAAGTAGTCTTCAGCTTTGTAAGTTTAGAAACATAATTTTATCCATTTGTCCAAAATTAGATATATCTTAAAGGTCAGGCTAAGCAAACTCGGTGCGCTCCCTGATAAGCCATGTTGCCAACTTTTTAGCCGAGGTCTCTCCAGCAGCATCAATAAGCCTGGACAGGCAGGCCGGGCTCCTCCAGGAGGGAAAGTGCAGACACTCACAGACTGGTCAGAGGTGGTTAGAGGCGACGGTGTGACGCATCACACTGGTGAAGCGGATCACCCTTTCTACACTAGGACTCTGACTGCACAGGGAGGGGGCAGGACACTTACCGCTCACTCCCCAGGTATCACACAGCTGTTTTCACATTACCTACATTTCAGAGTGTTTTGCTTTGTTTTGTTTTCCAGAGACGAAACTGAAGTCCAGAGGGGCTGTCACTTACCAAATAGCAGAGCTAGGATTCAATTCCACATCTGCCTTCAACCCACAACTCCAGAAGCGGTCTGGCCTTTTAAATGGATTCAGCAGGTAGCCCTGGCCACGCCCGTGCTCCTCCCACTGCAGCGTGCAGCCCTAACCACCCACCTGGCTCCTTTCCAGACAGAGAGCTGGGCTCAGTCCGCTTAACCTTACTTCCTTTGCCCCACTTCTTCTGAGCTTCTTATAGGCCCTGGCTTTTATGAACTCGTAGTTATTTAGATCAGTTAGAATACAGTTTATTCAGGTAGAGCTTTTTCATAGTTACATCCTAAAGCCTCCGGACTACTTGTGTCCAGCTCTTCTCAGTAACACATGTACAAACCTTTCCTGGAGATGAAAGG
Source organism: Myotis brandtii (assembly GCF_000412655.1). Lineage (NCBI taxonomy): Eukaryota > Metazoa > Chordata > Mammalia > Chiroptera > Vespertilionidae > Myotis > Myotis brandtii. The sequence goes on along the minus strand of NW_005366245.1, from coordinate 872,655 downwards.
CTTCTGACGTGACTACTCTCAAACCCTCGCATTATTGGCGTTGTTTCTGTCTTAAGGAATGGCTTTTGGTAGACCTGTCCCCGGAGTGTCCTGACTATGGTAAATGCTGACCATGCTGACCAGCTAGTTAATCCTTGCAGAACAGAGTGTTGGATTTTACCGTTTAGTATTAAGTTCCTCCGCAGAGAAACAATTTAGAAATTCATTTTTTGGTGCAGTCTTTAAAACTCATGGTCATGCTCATTTCAGACCTGGGATCTCTGTTAACGGTCAGCTCTACTGTGTTCAGTGCGATGATCTCTTCCCCACTGACTGTAACCCAGGGGTGGGGAACATCTGGCCCGCGGGCCGATAAGGCCACAAAATCACTTGGCCTGGCCCTGCCGAGGCATTAGGGATGAGTTCATTAAATGTTTGACCAAATATCGCAGGCTAATTTTAAGTTGATAATTTGTATGGCCCTCGAATGATGTGATAAACATCCAAATGCCCGTTGGCAGAGAAAAGGTTCCCCATGAGCAGGAACCCTCCTGCCTGGTTACTGCTGCTGTGCCCTGTGCCTGTGCACAACTTGGACCGGCTTCGCTACCCTTCTCGTTTGTAGGTGGGTAAATGGGAACTCCCTCGGGTCAGGCAGCCCTGGAGAATTAACAGCCCTGGCAAAGGTCTGCGGAGTTCTTTTCCATGTAAATACACCGGTGACACCTCATGGGGCTCTGTCTGTGCCACCACAAAGGTTTGCTCAATTGTTGTGAAACTACCATAATAATCATGGGCATTATATTAACCCACGAGTTCTTGGGAATACTTACAAAATAAAATCGTAAAGATTTATCTCAGACAATACACTTTCTTACTTCAAAACTTACAAATGAGAATAGACAGGGGGGAAAAATGGAACCAAATAGAATCCCAACAAAAAAAGAACATTATATAGGAAGTTAGGTAATAAAGGAGGCATTTCAAATCAGTAAAGAAAAGATGAATGAGTCAATATGTGATATTGGGACAATTAATCATGAAAAGATTACATTCTTAACACACCATACAGAAAGATAAATTTCAAAAAGGGATAAAATATGTACATGTTTAGTTTTTCATAAAATCAAGATTAAAGCATATGGGAAATATTTTTAATGTAAGAATAGAGGAGGAGGATGGGTTTTACAATGCCAGGCAGTACACACAGCCCCTAGTAAACACCCAAAATGAACTCCCTGAAAAGGGGCCAAATACATTCTCAACAAGGAATCCTTTCACAATTCATAATCACATAAAAATATAATTTCCAACACTGGACAGAGATCAAGGTCAAAAACATTATTTTAAAAAACTAATACTGCTTAATATGTAAAAAATATAAAACTACAGCAAAAGGCATTACAGAGAGCAAAAGATAAATGAGCAGGTAAAATGTTGACAAAACAGGACAAAGGGTCACTCTCCATAATGTGTTAAAACTTATCAATCAAAAAGGAAAAAATGAAATAGAAAAGCAGGCAAAGGACACGAGTAGGCAAGTGGTCATGAAAAAATACTTTACTCATAATTGATTACATGCGACTTTAAATGAGATGCTCTCACAAATCCAAACTGATCATCCTTCAGCTGGGGCCATGGGAACCCAGGCCCTCTCCGCACCGCTGCGCACACAGCATTGCCGGAGGGCAGAGTCCAGCGTTTTCCTGTGCAATTGCTCTGGCAATTCAAGTTGTAGAAAGTGACCCTACAGACATGCCCCCAGAGGGCACAGGCGAGTGTAGCAGCATTGTGCCAGTGAATTGAAAGCTCTCTAAATGCCCATGAATGAGGAACTTTAAATCAGTCAGTCCTTCCGTGCAGTGAAATGCTTCTGCAAAGCCATTGTTCTAAAGTGAGGCAGGTCAACACAGACCGACGTGTGAAGGTGCTCCATAATATGTCATTACATGACTTATTAGACAGTATACGTGGGAAAAGCCCAGTATTTTTAAAGTGATATAATGTGTAAACATGAAGGATATCCATGTGCCTATCACTGGGGAGTGAAAATATGGGACATTCACCTTTTAACCTCAAGTGTTCATTAACTTTCCTCTAAATCTGTATTACATTTAGAATCCAAAAAGACTCTAAGCCCTTAAGAATTAGCAATCATTTGAGAAAAGACCCCATGTTTTCTAAGACCTGTATGCTTCCTCCCCACTGCTCCAAAGAACCTTCCCAAAGCCAAGAGGGTTCAGACTGTCCTTGCCCTAAATAGGAGATCGCATCTCTCCACAGAGTCCCTCCTCTCCTGGGATTAAAAGCCACAGGGAGGATGACTGCACATAGCACTGGGAAGACAAGAACACAGCCACTAGTAAATATGTGGTGTAAACCCCAAAGGACTCCCTGAAATAGGCAGAATACATTCGCAGAAAGGGATCCTGGGAAGATTTACAACCCACACAAAAACAGCTATTCCCACAGGCCTTGCCAATGAGATCCACGCATCAGCCCTGCACCAGCTTTACTACCGGCGGAGGTAGCCGGCGTCCAGGCGGGTCAGCAAGCCGCTACTGCGCACATGAGGAGATGGGACCCATGGGCTCGAGAGCCACGGGGGGATCCATCGGCTCTGATGTCCCAGGAGTTATAGCGAGTTCTTCATTCACCTCCAAGAAAGCACCGGTCTCTTGGGGAGAGGTGGAGCTCTTGTTACGGCAGCCTTCTGCACAGCCCGGGGTCTTTTTTCTGTGTTTATTTTTCAGTCTCCTCTTGTACAGCTTATATGCTAGATGTGAAAACACACAAGTAATTTTAAAAAATCATGTTAGCAAGGATTATAATTTGGTGACCTTGAGAATTTGTTTGGGGTCATGTATGTATTAACACGCAGGAAACTATGAAACAAAATAATTTATTGTATCAAAATGGCAACTCTGTCTGGAATGGACCATTTGTGAAAGAGACTTAGTCATGAGCTCACCGACGGCTCATCCGTCGCAACTGTCAGTCTGTCAGCAACTCCCATGGAGCTGGGAATCCCATGTTCCTTCCCTCACGGTCTCACCAGGAGAAGGAATTCAAGCTTGAGTCGAAGTCCAGGTGTCTCTGAGGATTTCCCTTATCTTGTTGGAAAAGTAAACCCCCAGTATTCCTTATATTGATTGTTATATCAGTAATCAGTATATAATCAGCTGTATCAGCAATCACTGAGACTTACTCAGCACCTGTTCCCTGACAATAATAAAAATTGACCATGGCCCAAGATTAAAATACATATGTGTGTGTTCATATCTACCCATCTATATATTTTTTAAATTTACCTTATGAGTCTAAATAGTGACTGATTCCAAAATGACGTGTATTTGGCTGTATGAGTAGACAGCAAACAAGGTGGGGCAAAGTAGTGTATAGCTGTCAGTACGTGAAACACAGAGTTTGTTCTTATTTGTTATTTATTAACTAGAGGCCTGATGCACGAAAATTCGTGCAAGAGTCGGCCTTCCTTCCCCCAGCTGCTGGCACCGGCTTCCCTCCAGCACCCGGGACCCAGGCTGGCTTCCCTCAGGCCGCCCACAGGCACCCGGGACTGTGGCTGGCTTCCCTCCGGCTCCGGCTTCATTAGGAAGGAAGTCCAGAATGACGTCCGGAAGATGTCCAGTCTAATTAGCACATTATCCTTTTATTATTATAGATTGTATTATTTTCTATACGAACAACTGTAAACCTATTTTGCCCCACCCTGTATACACACACACACACAATTAATTTCAATATTTGTGTATGTATTATATTTGAAAAATATGTCACAGCCATTCAGCACAATTCTTTGCCACAGAACACTGTGAAATAACTTGACATTTGGCTCTTGATGAAACACAGTGTCTGTTTTGAAATAGATGATTGCTCCTGGAGACTGCTCAATCCTGAAATCTAAGTTTTGATAGTGCACTATTTTTTGGTGAAGCATACTTGTTTATCTTTGTCAGCTCGCTGTCCCATGGTTTTTTATATTTTTCTGTGAAACTTCCACTTTGTGGTAAAGGATGTCATTTGTGCACTTTATTTGCCCCAAAAAATGTCAGGCTAAAATGTATCACGAGGACAGCCCGTGCATGTTTGGACTGAAAAGGGAGTTGGTAAGTTGGGTCAACAATTTTCAGTCAAGTGTACCCAACGGGGCTCTACCCACCTGCAACAATGAGAAATCCATCCAACACCTGGAAGAGTCCATAGGACATGGGGAAGCTAATCATCTGGACCAACTGCTGGGGCGTGAAAGAGAGCTGCAGCATGGTGAGGCACATCTGAATATTCTGGGCTCCAGTTTCTAAGGAAATTGTCCTGCACCTACAATGAACATTTTTTTTTCAAGAGTTACATAATAGCAATAAGGACTATTCTTAAATGTTCTCTTACAAATAGCAATAAATGTACGCTGTGGGCTCAGGCCCCTAAAAATGTTTACTCGTTCAATAATGACTTGCTGAGTGCCTACTCTGTAGGTGGTCTCCTGAGAGGCAGTTGGGAGGAGGGCTGTAGGAACCCCACCCTAGGAATCTGCTTGAAAAGTCAAGCTATACACACGGGAAAATTCAGCACCACCACCAGACAAATCGGGGAGATGCTGTAGACATTTAGAAAAGGGGCGTCAGTGGTTAGAGAAGGCTTCACAGAGGAAGTGGGATGAAAGGATGGGGAGAGGGGAGAGGCATTTACTGGGGGACAATGACTGAAATTAAAGTTCCAGGGACAGACGTGCGTTTGCCTACCAGGAGGCACTGCACGTGCTGTAAGCCAATCTGTGAAGAGCAGAGGCTTAGGGATGAGAAGGGAACGTTGAGTTAGAGACAGGAACAGTAGAAACTAAACAACACTTGGAAGTAAACACAAAGACCTTTTCCACTTTCCTATATTTTATTGGTTTTCTAATTGCAAAAAAGAAAATAAACCTCACTTGGAAAAGAAAAAGCAGGAGGAAGGAAAAAGAAGACACAGGCAGGACCTTGCGGCTGGAGTAAGCAGGTTCCTCTGTCTCCAGGTTATAAAGGGAGTCGTCAGGTTTTTATGGATGGAGGGGAGGAGAGGTGTTCAGGAGGTGAGCTGGACTGGATTGTGGGTGTGGAATGTGGGAGTAAAAATGTCCTCACTTGTCACAGGACAAGTTCTGTGGCTCTTATGTTATGTATAGTGACCCCATTGCTTGCTATGCTTTCTTCAGACTACCCCACCTTCATACAACTAAGCTACAAGCTGGACCTCATTCCTGGGCCATTCACTGGGCACATGCAGTATCTCAGGCCTGATCTTTCTTAAGCCATCAGGTGGGGGGGAAATGAGATTGTTGACTACTCTTTGCTATAGGAATACTTTCTCTCCAGATCCAATTATGTTTCAACCACTCCACAGTCCCTGTTCCTAACTTTGGAAGCAAACCCAGGTCCAAATCCTAACTCTACCACATTCTGGCTCAATGAGCTTGGTCAAGTTGCTTAATTTTTCCAAAGGGTTTGCTCATCTGCAAATTACTGATGATATCTCTGAGGCTTTGTAGCAAGTAAATGAGATACTCGTGGTGGAGCCGCACCCCGTACGTTGGATAATCCTAAATGTTCCCAAGTGAACTGGAAGCAGCAGGAGGCCAACGACATTTTTCCCAAACTCCACCTTTGGAGTTCAACTGCATAGTTTACTTTTCTTCAAAAGTTCTTTTCTGATTTTAAAAGAATTGAGAATTACATACTCAATGAAAAACATAAAAAATATACCAGTAATGTTAAGTAATTAAAATTAGTCTTAATCCCACTACTCAAAATAAACACTATTAGCGTATGGTATATTTCTTCCAGTATTTTTTTGTGCATAAAATTCTTTTTCTTCCTTCTATAAGATGAGGCTCAAAATGCAACTGTTTTCCTTTCTTTTTTAACTCAAATTTATCTCTTAAGTATTTTCAAAAGAATTAAAATTGATACATCATATTCCATCACATAGCCACATCATGAAATAAATTTGTATTGTTAGATATTTAAATTGTTTTTATTTTTTATATTTATGAATAACACTGCAATTAACGTCTTTGCATATCAATATTTGTGCATTTACCTGATAGCTTCAGTATAGAATTCCAGAGGTAAAACCACTGCTAGCTATAAATATTGATTAGGCTATCGATGTGACTTGCCTTTTAGACAGTTTATGCCAATTTATGTTACCCCCAACAGTGTATAATAATGCTCATCTCATCTATTCCAATAGCATGGAATATTATCATTTTTAATATTTCACAGAATTTATAAATTATATTCCCCAATTTGTAATGATAATATTTAAGATAAATTTCTATTTTATTTCTCAAGTTGGCCCTTTCTCTTCTTGCCCCTTCATAAGCAGCACCTTTTTAAAAATTGGCACAAACAAGGCATATATGCTTAATTTCTGGAACTTGCTCATGCCCTGGAATGATCTCTATATTTAGTGAAACCATCTCACCCCTCCTATTTAGCCACTAGAATATGAAGACCCAAGGTGTCCAGATTACAAGTGGTATCAACACCCAAATCCTAATGTCACAGATTACAGCGTCCGTCAATCTGGCCTTTGCTTTCATTTACATAATGAATCACTGTGAACTTTTCACCCTCTGTATGATGAGCTGTCCTGTTCCATCCACCTTGTAAGTCAAAACTCTCTGAGTTTCCAGACTCGGCCAGACAGCAAAGGCTATGTGTTTAATTTATTTTTCTCAACCAAGTTTATGGATAGTTTAACTGTACCTCTGCCAAGAGTGGTGGGTAAGAAGTGCCAGCAGAAAGCCCGCGACATGGCCAATCAAAGGAAAGATGCAACTGATGGTCAGTAGGGAGATGTCTGGATTCCAAGATTCTCTCGACAGCACCACACCGGCAACTGTGACCACCAAGAGGAGGACCCCACCAACAATGGCCCCAATCTAAAGCAAACCAATAAAATAAGTACATAAACATCATGGTCTTTAGATTCTACGATTCAAAGTCCATCACCGCTCTAAAGAGGACTTTGAGACCACCAGATCCATCATTCAACAGAGAATAAACCTGTGGTCCAAAGTGGTCACGTGACTTGGCTAAGCTAGAAACTGGTAAGGCTCAACACGAAGCTCAGTCTTCTTGTGTTATGAACTGTATCTTCTCCCTTTAAGTGGAGGATTTGGTCAGAAAGATTGGGAGGTCGTTTTCGTGGATAGGACATATTTGTGAAATAAGTGAGACCTGACAATAAGCATCCAACACCCGTACATACACCTCTTAGATACCTCGCTGGTACCCTCTTATCTGAGATCCTTCCCACCTGACCATCCCCCACTCTCTTCCCACCATCTCTTCACCCACCAGTGGCTTCTTACTGCTTGGTCCCTGCCCTTCTCTCCTCCAAGTGAAATTTACCCATTCTTCATGAGACAATCTGAGCTAATTAATGTAATCTGAGAGGTACTGACAAATACTTCTACCCTCTCCCAAATGAATGCTGTCTCTTTTGTTGTTTATCAGAAACAAAAAAAGTCAACAGAAAATTTTCCAGTGGTTTGAGTCTTAGATCAGATAGGAAAGAAACAAGAGCTAGAATACTTGGGAAAGGTCAGGATCTTGGCAAGCTCCCATTCATACCAGGTTGATAGCAAACTATGCACGTAGTTACAGCATCAACCTTGATGTGAAGTGATTCAGGGTATAGAAGAAGGTAGCCATGGGTAACCAAACAAAACAAAAACAACTCAGTGTGTCATAGATGTGTTCCGGGGTCACCTTTACTGCCCAAACACAGGGACAGATGGGGCCTCACCTCCCTGGAAGATGGTGGAACACACTGAGAAGGACTATAAGTGTCCCTCTGCATCTTTCTAACTATGCACGTAGTTACAGCATCAACCTTGATGTGAAATGATTCATGGTGTAGAAGAAGGTAGCCATGGGTAACCAAAACAAAACAAAAACAACTCAGTGTGCCATAGATGTGTTCCGGGGGTCACCTTTACTGCCCAAACATAGGGACAGACGGGGCCTCACCTCCCTGGAAGATGGTGGAACACGCTGAGAAGGCCTGGGACTATAAGTGTCCCTCTGCATCTTTCAACCAAAAAGGGGATTGAAAGTTTAAAATTCACAGAAAGCAATGTGTTTAGAACATGAATCAGATCTTAAATTAAAAGAGGATGAAGAACAGTGCTCGCTTCGGCAGCACATATACTAAAATTGGAATGATACAGAGATCAGCATGGCCCCTGGGCCAGGATGACATGCAAATTCATGAAGCGTTCCATATTTGTTTTAAATAAGTAAGTAAATAAGTAAGTAAGTAAATAAATAAAACAGTGATTTATATTTTTTTTAAAAAGAGGATGAAGAACAGATTGAAGATATACCAAAATAATGATGAAATTTTCCCAGTCTTTTTTTTTTAATGAAGGCACTCTAGGATATTTATGCATATTACTAAAAGTTTGCTGCCACAAATCCAATGCAATAGCCAAAGGAAAGGGGTTTTAAATCTGACCTTTACAGAAATGAAACTGACCTACAGAAAATATATCTGATTTCCCCACGGTCACTGACAGACCTGGAAACACCAAAATCGTGACTTTCTTTGTTAGAAAATAATCAAGGGTAGAGTACTTGAAAAGTAAGAAGTTCCAATAATCATATTTTCTTCTCTTGTTTTATAAACAAAATTATAACCATAAACTGCCTCGTTAGACATTTTCTTTTACCAAAATAACAATGTCACTCCTGTACGCACCGTGGAAGCCTCCCCCAGCGCTCTGTGCCCGCTGACTTGTCTGCGTGACCCCCTTTCTCATATTCCTCGTCTCATTGGAGGGATGATGGCAGTGGTTTGCTTTTGGGCCAAACCAGGAAAGCCGCGTCCATTTGTGCAGGCAAATGGAGCGGCCATGTTCTGCCAGGTAGAGCCAAATGGCAGGCGCTTAAACTGAACCAAACTGTACACCTTCAGCTGAAATGAATTCAGACATATTTGCTGAACCTCCGGTTAGCCCCCAGTGTTTATTTCTTTACGAATGTAAAATATAACTACAACACTTTTAAACTCTTCATGAAAGTAGCACATACAATTCTCTGTCTTCTAAAACAATACATAGCCCCGGCTGGTTTGGCTCAGTGGATAGAGTGTCGGCCTGTGGATTGAAGGGTCCTGGGTTCAATTCTGGTCAAGGGCACATGCCCAGGTTGTGGGCTCAATCCCCAGTGGGGGGGAGGGGGGCGTGCAGAAGGCAACCCATCAATGATTCTCTATCATCATTGATGTATCTCTCTCTCTCCCTCTCCCTTCCTCTCTGAAACATATATATATGAACATAGACACTAAAAATAAGCATCTATAAAAATAAATAAATAAAACAATATGTAACTGGGAAATCAGAAAGCACCCCAGGAGAGTAACACCCTTGTTGAGAATATCCTCTGTCCAGCTAGTTATATTTACAAGCCATTTAACAGGGACATGTGCTTGGTTCTCCCGCAAACACCAGACGGCCTGGAAGGAGGCGGCGGGAGTCGCGGTTACCACTATTCCATGGCCAGGCTCCTCCACGTGCTCTGGATGATGTATCTCACTGTGACAGGTCTTCAAGGGGTCGGCAGCCCTGGCCCGGGTGTACAAACTATAACCTTAGGAGCTCCCCCCAGGAATGTTTCCGAAAGACAGCCCTTGGTCCCGCTCTTCCATGAAACCAGCTCTGCTCCCTAAACGCTGGCTCCACTGCGCGCAGCCCTGAACAGCGGTCACCTGGGCGCCTGTGTGAAGCCTTGGGAGTGGATGGGCCCTGGGTTCTCTGACCACACGCAGGCCTCAGCTTTCTGTCACTCCAGCAGGAGTCCCACACTTTCCAGGGTGTCGTAAGCCTCGGCTGATGGGTCTATGGGAGTGACAGAGCAAGGCTTAGAGAAGCAGAGGAAACTTGGACGTAGGATCCAAAAATGTAGGACAGGCAGGGAAAATTGCTGGGTGTGGGACCGCATGTGACTGGCTTGTTTGTTTCAGTCGTTGCTACATCCATCTGTTATGTCTCTGAGTCTGAGGATATGCCAATTGCTAGGCAGAGCTGCTTACCTTGAGGATGGTTTTGGATTGTTTGGGGCACCTGTAATTCACATAGACACCGAAGGCCACAGGAACGGTCAGGCACAGGAGGGAAATCCCTGAATAGAAGAGAAATCCGTCAGATGGCATCGCCTCTTACCCTAACCCTCGAGCCTCAACAATTTCTATTTCAATTAGATAAAAGCTTTCATTAAAGCTGCATTTTGCTTCTGCATCCACCTCCAATTTTTTTTCTTTTCAATCGTTGGAAGACAGTCTTTGAAGGGGATCTGATACTACTGACTGCCACCATGTTTGGTCCATCATGTCTCTCAGAATCCTTCTGACAACCCCATGGAATTTCAGGGACAACTGGAAATGTAAAGTTAGCAAACAGGAGGATGCTCTTTAATCTGTGATCATCTTTGGTGCTCTGTATGGGGTCCCCTCTGCAACCACAGCTATTGTTTTCTATTGGACGCCAATGGGTCATTTGCTTCACAAAGTAAGAATACCTGTTTCAGACATAAAAAACAGCTCTTGTTACACATACCAAAGCCATTTCTCATCGTCTCCAAGTGTAGCTGGGTAACCCAAACGCAAGTAGGAAAAAAATGCCTTTTAATTAACACAAGCGAATACAGGCACTGAAGGCAGGCTCAGTAGAGCAGGGGTCATCTTGCCAACGGCATCCATACGCTGACATTCCCAGAGCCACTTCTCTGCAATACTGGCTCCAAAGTTATACGAATTGCTCATAATATTTTGGGTTTTAATTATTTATGAATGTCCTTCAGAATATGTTATCAAAACAGAATATATAAGTAACTTACTAATCAGAAAAGGTTGTACCTAAAATCATGATCTCTAAATTAAGATTTCCCTCAAATTTTACAAAGTCAATAGTCTCCAGCTATTATCAGAAGATGGCTCTAGTCATGGTTTTGAAATATGGACCAGGGGTGGCAAGCCCTCCAAGTGCCGACTTGAGACTCCAGGTTGACATGTTAGACTCTTAAGAGTCATAGTTTCTACCAGCTCTCCAGAGACTCTGACCAAACTAGAACAGGCAGGTCATTTTACCCAGTTTTTCTTCTAAGCCTGGTGAGTCCACAGAGATCTCTAGGAACTGGGCAGAGTTTGATGAGAAATAATATTCAGGAAAAGAGATAATGAAAAGGAGAATAGTTGTGACATGTGGACACACTTCAATAATCAACAGGAATCATTTCTGTTGACCAGCAAAGAGGTCGAGGCTCACAGGCAATGTGAAAGGTGGACTGGTCGGAACTGAGGTCTCATTAGAGCTGCTGCGATCCAGGTAACCTTTTGGTCATGATGAGTCCAGTTGCTTTACAATAAACTATATAAATGTTTTTAATAAATAAGTTTTCTGGTTTTATTTTCAAAAGTGAACTTATGTAGGGGTTAAGAGCTTGGACTTTGCTGTCAGATTCCTAAGTCAGAATTCTGGTGCTGTCCTTACCAGCTGCACAAACTTGGTCAAGTTACTTAATCTCTCTAATCCTGAAAATCTAGGAAATGGCACTAGTAATAGAATCTGTACTGTAGGGTTACTTAGAGAATTAAATTAGGTAACAGCAATAACAAAACAAAACAAAACAAAAAAAAGACAAAAAACAACCCTGCCTAAAGGAGACACTTAGTAAACAACAGCTATTACTCTTACCATCCCCATTCCTGTTACTCTTTCATTTCATAAGCTCATACAGACCTATGTTCTGATATGGAATGGTGAAATTCTGCTCAAAATTCCAGGACAAGGTGTAGAGATAAAGGCAGAGTGGCATCATTCCTAGGGCAGCCACTGTGGAACAGGTTGTCATGCTGATGCTGAAAGTAAAATTAAAATAATGTGTAAGAGAGAGAGTTTGGAATGAAGAAGTTAGCTCACTAACCAAATGTAACTATCGGACACAACTTCTTAGAGATGACACGGGGTAACTTACTCGTAGCTCACTCCTGTCTTATTATTCAACAAATGATGGCGGCACTTGTGGTCTAGAAAAAGATTTCTAGCAGTTCTCGACATCCATCAATTAACTCTTTTTAATTTTTTATTTATTTTTATTTTCTTTTTTCCAGCACCATCTACCCAATTAACTCTTATTTACTTGAGGATATACTTGTCCTAAATGGTCTGCTAATTATAGTAATAAGTATTTTTTCCTTATACAGTTCTTTTCTATTGAGATATAATTTACCGACCATAAAATTCATCATTTTAAAGTGTTTTTAGACAGGTATAGAGATCAATGAAACACAACAGGGAATACAGATATCAACTCATGCCTATATGGTCAATTAATATTTGACAAAGGAGGCAAGAGCATACAATAAAGACAGTCTCTTCAATAAATGGTGTTGAGAAAATTGGGCAGGTACGTGCAAAACAATGCAGCTAGGCCACCAACTCACACCACACACAAGAATAAATTCAAAATGGGTAAGACTTAAATGTAAGTCATAAAATCATGAAAATCCTAGAAGAAAACATAGGCAGTAAAATCTCAGACATCTCTCATAGCAATATGTTTGTGATACATCTCCTGGGGCAAGGAAAGGAAAGGAGAAAATTAACAAATGGGACTACATCAAAATAAAAGGCTTCTGCGCAGCAAAAGAAACTATCAACAAAATGAAAAGGGAACCCACTATAGGGGAGAACACATTCGTCAATAGTTTACCTGATAAGGGGCAATCTCTAAACTATATAAAGAACTTATACAATTCAACACCAGGAAAACAAACAGTCCAATTTAAAAATTGGCAAAATGCCTTAATAGACACTTCTCCAAAGAGGACATACTGATGGCCAAAAGACATATGAAAAGATGCTCAATGTCACTGATCATCAGAGAGATGCAAATTAAAACCACAATGAGATATCACCTCACACCTGTCATAATGACTACATTCAATCAATCAACAAAACAAGTGTTGGAGAGGATGTGGTGAAAAGGGAGCCCTAGTGCACTGTTGGTAGGAATGCAGACTGGTGCAGCCACTTTGGAAAACAGTATGGCATTTCCTCAAAAAAATTAAAGATGGAACTGCCTTTTGACCCAGTGATCCCACTTCTGGGAATTTACTCTAAGAATACTGAAACACCAATTCGAAAGAATATATCATCCCTATGTTCATAGCAGTATTATTTATGACAGCCAAGATCTGGAAGTAGCCCAAGTGCCCATCAGTAGATAAATGGATAAAAAAGCTGTGGTACATTTACACAATGGAATACTGTGTGCCCATAAAAAAGAAGGAAATCTTTTCTTTTGCAACAACACCAATGGCCTTGGAGATAATTATGGTAAGTGAAATAAACCAGTCAGAGAAAAACAAATACCATATAATCTCACTTATATGTGCAACCTAGTGAACAAAATAAACTGACAAACAAAATAGAAACAGAGGCATGGATACATGGAACAAACTGACAGCTG
>NW_005366245.1:852541-859115 GCF_000412655.1 Myotis brandtii | reverse complement strand
GGGGGGGGGGGGGGGGGGGGGGGGATGGGATGAAAGGTGAAGGGATTAACCAAAGAATATATATGCAAACCCATAGACACAGACAACAGTGTGGTGGCCGGAGGGAAGGGGAGGTAGGGGCTGGGTGGAGGTTGGGAAGGGGAGGAGAGAGAAATGGGGACATCTGTAAGAGTGTCAACAATAAAAATGAAGTTAAAAAATAAAATAAAATTTAAAAATAAATAAATAAAAATAAAGTGTTTTTAGTATATTCACAAGATTGTGCAATAACAACACAATGTCCATAATATTTTCATCAAACAAAATAAAAGCCACCCCAGTAGCAGTCGCTCCTCATCCCGTTCTTCCCCAAACCCCTGGCAACCAATACTTAACCTATTTTCTGTCTTTATAGGACTGCCTATTCTGGACATTTCTTATAAATTTAATTACATGTATTATCTGGCTTCTTTCGCTTGTCATGTTTTTAAGGTTCATCTATGTTTTAGCATGTATCAGTAGTTCAGTCTTTTTTCTGATGGAATGTTATCTTGGTTACTGTGGTTTTATTACACTGTATGAAATAAGTTATTGCTTCGTACAATACATTGTTTTTATTTTTTCCAAATATGTAAGGTCTTATTTTTGGTCTTTAGTTATTTTAACTGGAGAAAAGCACTTGGTTACAAATTAACATACATAAGCATGTATGCATGGAATGCACAAGTGCGTGTAATGAGAGACCAGACACTGGGAGCAGAGCTTTGGAAGCCTCCCCCCTACCCACCCCACGCCCCCCCGCCCCCCACTCCGCTCTGACCTGGGAAGCACGAGAAGAGCGCATGGCATGTAGAAAGCCCAGAGACGCGGTGAGAGCAGGAGGTTCGTTCCATGAAAGCTAAGAAAAGAGAGCTTCCAACTGAAGGCGAAATGCAGGATGAGAACCCGAGAAGTGGATTTATTGCCACCCAACTTTCCCCCAATTTCTGGTGTCTCCACCCCAAATCGACCCTTTCCACCTCCCACCACCATCCCAACCCCCGAGCTGTTTTCCTCCCTTTCTGGGAGATAGAACCAGTGAAAGAATCAGTACAATTCGGGGAAATGAGGTAAATGGAAATGAGATATCCTCCAGGGCAAGGAACTGTTTTATCTTTAAATTGGCGGAAAAATATTACACAATCTGCTTAAGCACGTAGGGACTATTTATGGACACTGAATGCTGCTCTTCCTGACTAGCTGGGCAAACAGCACACCGCACCACGCAACCCAGGGGTAAAGCCGGGCTTCACCCACTTCAACTGCTCTTTAATCTGTGATCATCTTTGGTGCTCTGTATGGGGTCCCCAGGCCCAGTGGGGAGTAGAGGAAATGAGTGGATCTTATGTTGGTCATTGCTGGGGGCTCTTCCAAAGCTGGGTGAAGTGCATAGGGGTTCACTGTACTATTCTATCTACTTTTATATGTTTGAAATTTTTTACAAAAAAAATAAAAGTGTGGTGAAGCCCTGGAGTGGGGCAGGTGCAGGGCAGAGGGGGTCAATGAGGAAAAAATGGGACATCTGTAATACTTTCAACAATAAATTTTTTTAAATAATAATAATAAACTAATAAGTGTCCCTTCCATCTTTGTGGGGGACTGTGCGGTACTGCTCCCAGTCTGGTTAGGTGAGGTTTTCTCTGTCATATTTTACTTGGGTGGGCTTTGCCCTACATCTAGCATTATGCACACACTGCATGGGGCATCTAAAGCATTTCCTGGCCAACCCTGGCCGGCTGTGGGCTTTTCCGTCCTCAGCACCACTGTGTACCACCCATCTGCTCTCCTCCGGGGATGGCTGCCATTGCCCTCCGGACACCTTTGACCTGGCATTCTGCATCTACATGAGAGCTGCGTCCCTGTCGCTGTGCCCCAGACTGTGAGCTCTTAGAGGCAAGGGCCTTATTGACCTCCAACCCCTATGCACTTCACCCAGCTTTGGAAGAGCCCCCAGCAATTACCAACATAGGATCCAACAGCGCCTCGTGCTGAGAAACACTGCATGCAGGAGCTCGCTGTATCCTTGCTGAATAAATCCATGAACCAAAGGATGAACCAACATGTTAATAC
The DNA here is from genome assembly GCF_000412655.1 of Myotis brandtii. Lineage (NCBI taxonomy): Eukaryota > Metazoa > Chordata > Mammalia > Chiroptera > Vespertilionidae > Myotis > Myotis brandtii. Next base: position 857,027 of record NW_005366245.1, on the reverse strand, counting down.
ACTGGTGCTAGAAAATGTTCTTGCTGCCTCCTTCATGGGTCATGTGACTGCAGGCGAGCCTTGCAAATCTTAGCAACATGGCCCTTTTACACTGAATTCAAATGGTAGACACCCATAGCAAATCAGAGGAATGGAAACTTTCTATGAAAACAATTAAAATCATGCTCTTCCGAGTACAAATGTAACATTTTATTTTTTTCTGTTTTTAACATATTCTTTTTTATTTCAGAGAGGAAGGGAGAGGGGAAGAGAGATAGAAACATCAGTGATGAGAGAGAATCATTGATTGGCTCTCTCTTGCACACCCCTCACTGGGGATTGAGCCCGCAACCTGGGCATGTGCCCTGACTGGGAATCGAACCATGACCTCCTGGTTCATAGGTCGACGCTCATCCACTGAGCAACACCGGCTGGGCCAAATGTAACATTTTAAGGAGCAGCTATTTATCTGAGTGGTGCTCTTTTCAGAAATCCAGACTTAGGTAATTCACAAGTATTTGTAAACATTCCTTCCCCTCTTTTATTTTTCTATTAAGCAGTCCTGTTTCAAACATGTTTGTTCAATGATTAGAGGTTTATTCTTCGTTTTTCTTCTTTTTGAAGAAATCACGTAATACATGTCGCCCTGCAACTAGGTTGCTTTTATTTTTCCCCTCTTCACATCATAGACATCCTTTCAGGACATCACACATAGACTAAGTCCATGCTTTTTAAAAATGGCAGAGTATGCCACAATATAAATATGCCATAATGTCTTCAGTGGCTTTGTTAATGATGAATAAATGGCTTTGAATGTGTTTCCATTGGAAACAATGCTGTAATCAACATGCTCTGACATATTTCACTTGAAATAATTCTTTTAGTTCTGTAGACTACATTTCCAAAAGTGGAATTACTATGTCAAAAGTCTTTTATTTTAAGATAGTACCAGATTATTTCCCAAAAAGACTGCTGCATTTCATAATCCTGCCTACACTGGGTGTGACTGATCCCTTATAATTCCCAGAAGAACATTGAAAAATGCATCGCGCTGTTATTTTGTTACACACCCGATCTCAATGAGGCCATGTTCGCGTTCATGCTTGCTGGCCTCTTGGAGGTCCCCTCTAAGTAGCCGTGCTTGTCTGATTTCTTCTTTTCTCAAATGTAGGAGCTCTTTTTAAATTAGGGTATATATCGTCATCTGTAATACAAATATCTTTACCAAGTTTATTGTGTATTTTTGACTATGCTTATGACCTTTACCATAATAAATAGTTAACGCAGAGACAGTAAAATCTCTCCATTTTTTATGGCTTCTGAGTTTCTTGTCTTGTTAAAGATGCCTCTTCTCCTGAGGCTATTCAAATACTGCTCCCACTTTTCACTTTTTTATAGCTTGATCTTCTATTTAACTCATCTAGAAGGTATGTTATATATGGTATAAGGTATGAAGCTACTCTATTGCTTTTTATATTGAGAGGCAGCTGTGCCCACACTATTTGCTAAATTAACAACTGTCCACTAACTTGAAGTGCCAACCTCCTTAGGCATGAAATGTTCAAGTGTATTCAAAATGTTCTTTTTTCCTTAGCAAAAACCAAATTGTTTAAATTACAGTGTTTTCATAAATGATAGAGCAGACACTTTTACATAAGTTCTTCTTTCAAAACTTTTCTTAGCCGTTCATGCATATATTTCATTCCATAGGACATTTAATATCATTTTATCCTGTTAATAATGCTTGCTTTGAGCAAAGACCTCTTCTAGCTAGAGAGCAGATCAAGGAAGAAAGCAGTTTGCCACAGCTCTCAAACCTCTGGATCCTTAAAGGGAGTGCGTCTGGGAAGCGTTTGCAAACTCGGAGTCTGTGATAACGCCACATTCCTTGGCTCTGCATCTGACCAAGTCTTGTTAAGAATTCCGTATGAATCACTTTACCCTGGAACTCCTGGAGAATGTACAAAGCATCCCCCTCTCCCCCACCCCGTCCCCCAGCCCTTATGGCTTCGGCTCAAACAGCAGAAAGGTAAGATTCATGACTGGAAAGTGACGTGTGAGATTTACATCAGACTGATTCTATATCCTTGACTACACAGGTTACTGCCTCCATCCTTGCACAACTGTTCAAGCCCATGATGCTCACGGGGATGGCAAGAGAGGATCCCGGTGCCCTGCCAACGGTTACAAATGGCAACAAGGCTGGGAAAGCACACGGTGAGCATGAGTGAGTGCAGCGGAAAGTCCCACCTTTGGTTTCACTGCCATGAAATCCCAGCGCGGTATACACAGAGGACGTGGCTAACTGGGGTTCTTGGCTATTCACATAGACAAAAATTGTTGCCAAAATCTGACTTTGATATAACAAGATCCCACTTGCACTAAGAGTGGCATCACCATCCCCAAACTGTTCTAGAGAATAAATAATGAGACAGATTCAGCAAGTCTGAACAAACAAGAAAATCCTGAACCTCCCTTAAAACGTGGAAATTAGACATAATCACATTATGTTACAATGTAGCATCAATAAGTATACCATTTAGCAATTGCGGTTAAATTATTAAGATGTTTTAGTTTTAAACCAATAAAGTCAGAAACTCTGAACTTCAAATCTATGAAAGTATATGCTTACTTCCCCACTGAAAATTTTTTAAAAATTATCTACTAGCCAGACGGACATGGAGTATGCTAGATCGGGTCAATAGACTTGGCCTTAGAAAAGAGTTCAAGGCCAGGTTTTCCATCCCCAAATAGAAATGTTACTCCTGTCTGCTGCCTCTCAGTAACAATAACCAGCATTTATTGAGCACTACCTGCTAGGCATTATGCCCCATGCTTTTAGGTACATTTTTTCTTCTCATCTATCCTCTATGTGTGGATATCATTTCCATTGTAGACCAGGAAACTAAGAAACAGAGAGTTACAGAAACTTACACAAAGTCACATGGATTCAATTTAAGTTCTGTCTGTTTTTATTTTTGGTATTCTTTTTTTTCTCCCTCGCAAATATGTTTTTGTTCATTTCAGAGAAGAGAGAGGGAGGGAGAGAGAAAGAGAGAGGGAGGGAGAGAGAGAGAGAGAGAAACATCAATGATGAGAATCATTGATTGACTGCCTCCTGCACGCCCCACACTGGAGATCGAGCCTGCAACCCAGGCATGTGCCCTGACTGGGAATCAACAGTGACCTCCTGGTTCATGGGTCAATGCTTGAATCACTGAGGCACACCAGCCGGGCCTAAGTTCTGTCTCTTAAGATGATCACTTCTCCACCAGACCATGGCAGACAAACCTGAAGAATCTGAAGTCCTATTTCCAGAGTCTCTGCTGAAGAACCAAGAAATCTTTTAAAGTTCAAAGGTCAAAATTGGCCACTGAACTGCTCAGTGGTCAGAATTTCTCTGCAGCTGAGAACACAAATACAGCCTTAAGGGGAAATAGACCTCAGATATCAAACGTCAAACTAAAGACATGGGGGGCTGTCTTGAGTTGCACCAGTAAACTGATTGCATTTCAAGAGAAGTGTGTGTAACACTCACAGGCCATCAGAAAGGTTCCTTGTCATTCACTCAGTGTTTATCAAGTACCTACCACCACCAGGCTGGCACTGAGCACACGGAAGTGGAAAAACCCTCAAGGAACTTACAGACCTCGTGGGTGAGGCAGATAAGCAGCCCAACTATTGCCAGGCTTTCCAACAGATGACAAGAAAGAGTGACATCTTTGGTGCTATGGAGAGAGGAGAGGCACCTCCGTCAAATAGTTTCAGGAGGAACATTCAAAACTGGGGTGGAGAGATGGGAACACAAACTTTAACATTTGCTTTTCTCTTCCTATTGCCACAAGGTGTTTAAAAGACCTCAGATCCACTCCTGGTTTATACCCAAAAGAATTGAAAGCAGGGACTGCAATAGATACTTACAACCCATGTTCACAGCAGCATTATTCACAATAGCCAAAAGGTGGCAACAACCCAAGTGACCATGGACAGAAGAATAAACAAAATGTGATGCAACATGCAAAAAAAAAAAAAAAAGTGATGCTACACAATGGATTATTATTCAGCCTTTTTAAACAAAGGAAATTCTGACATCCTACAATATTGATGCATTTTGAAGACATTATGCTAAGTGAAATAAGCCAGACATGAAAGGACAAATATCTTGTGATTTCGCGTCTATGACACCTAGAGTAGCCAAATCCATAGAGACAGAAAGTAGAATGGTGGTTGCCAGGGACTGAAGGGAAGGGGGAGTTATTGTTTAATGGAAAATAAAAAAGTTCTAGAGATGGATGGTGGGGATGATTGTACAACAGTGTGAATGTACTTAATGCCATTGAACTTTACACTTTACACTTAAAGTGGTAAATTTTGTGATATGTATTATTTACCATCATAGGCCTCAGACAGTCTAACTCATTGATTCTGCAAGTGAGGAAACTGATATCCAGCTTCTCTCTAAGCAGAGACTGAAACACAGACCCCCTACTGCAGTGCCTTTTGTCTT
>NW_005366245.1:830069-852485 GCF_000412655.1 Myotis brandtii | reverse complement strand
TAACTCATATAGCATATTGTGCCAGGTGGATTCTAAGCATTTTATATGTATTAACTCATTCAATCCTCACAACAACCCACGAGGTAGGTTGTTTCTCCCTATTTCGGAAGTGAGGAAACTCAGGCACAGAGAATTTACGTCATCTACCAAGACACCCAATGAACAACAGGTCTACTTACTGATTCCAGAGTGGTGTCCTTAACTACTGCACTCCCAGATCTTAGCTGTCACGTCCTACCCTCAAAGACAAGAATTCTGTCCATCCTCAGCACAGGAGACTGCAAAAATGTCCCCAGATGTTCGCCCCTTTCTCATCCATGCCCTCTGCAGTGTGACCTTGCAGCTTACTCCATCAAGAGGCAGAAACTACTCCTTTCCTTGAATCTGGACTGGCCTTGAAATTTGCATTGGCCAATGGAAAGCCATGAAAGATGATAAACGGGTTCCAAGCGCAAGCCGCAGAGGTCTGGTATGCTTTCTCTTTTTCAGAACCCTGCCTCTGTCATGTGATGAGGTCTAGGCTAGCCTCCTGGAGAATGAGAGGCCAGCTTGAGGGGAGCCCAGGTGCTCAGCTGAGGCCACTAAGACCAGTCTACATTAGCCAGGGCCCAAACATGTGAGAGAGCCCAGCAAGATCAGCTGAGCTCAGTCCAGAGGCAAGATAATGTCTTCAGTTCTCCATATATACAGGCCAATTGCTTTCCAGAACAACTGGAATGAAGGAAAACATCTGACTTGGGATAGAATCGGGCCAACAGTTGGCTTTCCAGGCTGTGGGAACAGCACAGGCAAAAGAAAGTTGGAAATGTGTGGGGTGCGTTTAGAGAACAGTGAGTAGCCCATTGAACTATAGGCCAATTGTGTTTAAGGGATTAATGGAAAATAGACCTGGAGAAGTAGGTTAGACCTGGCTTAGTTTCTACCTAAGATACCGAGAAGCCTTTATATGTATCACATGTTCACTTTCTCTTTACAATACCATAAAGTATTATGACTTCCAGTTACAGAAAAGAGGTCCCAAGTCAGGATTTAAATATAGGCAATCAGAGCCTAGAGCCTGCTTTATCTGCTTACTACAAAACCATGATGGAGAGACTGACGGTGGGGAGAACTTTGTAAAGACACCATAACAGCCAATAAAGCGATTGTGAGGGCCTGGCCTGAGGTAATGGCAGTAGGGACAGATGGAAAACAATAGCCATGGGTGACATGCAGGGGGATGGGCTACAGGACTAGACAGCGGACTGAGTGAATAAGGTGAAGAATGAAGGGAGTCGCAAGGGACTGCTCAGATGGTGAGCCGGGTGACGGAAAATGATAGGTGTCGTGATCAGATACTCAGAATGCAGAAACTGGTTCAAACATGTTGATTCTGAAATGCCCTGCATGGAATGAACACGTGGAGGATTGCACGCAGATTGAATGAACACGGAGTTAAGGCATGAGAAACTTGTTTGGGGTGATCTGCACAGAGCTAAATCTCAATTTCTTCATTTGCAAAATGAAGTTGTTGTTCCAGATGCTGAATTATATCCAGCATGAAAAACAGAATTTCTATCGTTGACAATCTATTGAGTTTTGCTGAAAAGTTATTTTTATTGGTAATCAAATGGGAAGAAAAGTAATGAACTTGGATGTTACTTCACTCAATAATACTGAATCTTCTCCTTTTTGCAATTTTTACTGAGATTTAAGGTTTTATGATTCTCGTATCTATAAGCTTTTGGAAATCTAATATTTAGTCCCAATTTTAAATTGTCATTTTTTACGGATTATTTTTTGCTTGTTTTTTTTTGTTTGTTTGATTTGTGAGACCAAAATCAAATTTTAAAAGAAAAAGGGTAAAGTAGCTAATAGTTATTGCATACCCACCATGTGCCTGGCATTCTGCATATACATTTTCTCCTTAAAATATAGTTTTGTGAGGAGTAAGTAATTTTAACCCAATTTTACAAATGAGGAGATGAGGCTTACAGGTTAAATAATTTGACGAAAGTTAAAGCTAATTAAGTGAAGTAAAGTGACCTTTATATTTTATAGACTTCGTACTCATTGGTGTTTTTATTGCAATGTTGACTAATAAGAGATGAAGGTAATAAATGTTCTCTTCCCCAGAACAGAGTGGTTGAGAACACCGCTTAAAGATTTCCGCTCCTATTCAGAACAGAAGATCTCGTGTGTAAGGAGCATGGGAGAAAGTGCCTCAACTATAGCCTGATGAGAAACAGATGTGAATTTAAATCCGAGTTCTGCCATACTCATTTGTAGCATTTGGCGAGCTCTTAACCCATCTGAGTCACAATTTTCTCAGCTGTAAAACTCCGAAAAATAAAAGGTCATGTACAAGGTTATTATGAGAGCCCAGAAAGAAGGGGAAGGGACCAATGATGAGAACTCATATCGTCTTGGAGAGAGATGATGACTTAAAAAAGAGAAAGAGAACACGTGAAAGCATCTACCTCATGCCTAATCAGGGTACTCAATAAATGTTTCCTTTTTCTTTCCAAAAACTTTCAGATTCCAAAACTTATGGCTGACCTGTGGACTTTGAATAAAAGATATTTATCATTTCCCAATTATTATGTTAATGATCATCTTTATTGAATTTAAATTAGCAATGCATATCAGTGCGGCTTATTTTTTAATTAGCAATGCATCGAGTGATTCTTTTCAAATCCCTGATAAGTGGGTCACTAAAACATTGCCACGTCAAAGTTAATTATTGGTCTGTACCCATTAAAATGTAGAGGTGGAATATGTTCCACATTACCCACTCAGCACACGCAGGAAACAAGAGACCCACCTGTGCAGCTGACTCACTCACATCAACTCCCAGCACAGTCAGCACCTCTGATTCATTCATTCATCGAATAATAAATCTCAACTGAATGACATTGCACCTCAAACGAAGATTTACATTTATAAGTAGTTCTTTCCCTGGGCAGGATGTGAAACAGTTTGTTCATCAGTACGCTAAGAATCTAGAAAGATACTGCTTTTAGCTCTTTCACTTTTCCAATTGTGACTCCTGTATTCTTTCCTCAAATGCTCTCCCCGCTCCCCCCACCACAATATATATTCGATTAACTTATCCTCATTAAAGCATAGATGAGTGATAAAGCCTAACGTCTCCTAGGGGTATTTGTTTACACCATGATTGGGAATAAGGTCACTGGCCTAAATGAAAGGAATAGGATTCTCCTGATAAATGTTAAAGCATGTGAAAAGCAACAAGGAAGGACATTTTTAGTCATAAATCTTTATGTTGCTCTCCAAGTTGACTCAGTAGGCCACCACCAGCACTTAAACCAGGATACATCAATCACGTAGCCCTGAGCGCCTTCATTCAGTCCCCAAAACACTGATTTCATGAAGTAGGTGCAACACTTGCTGGTAGAGCTACAAGGCCTGGTTCTGGTTATGCCACCACCACCATCATCATGACAGCTTCCAAGCCCCCGTCATTAGCTCCTGGGATGCTCAGCTTATGTCCTGGGAGATATAAACCAAAGCCCTCCACTCAGAAAAGCAGCTGCCAGTCCAACAGAGGACAAAACACAGCAAAAGTCCATGTTAAGCTCCGAAAGGCAAGTCTTTCCAGGACTGAACAAGTCTCTGTAAAATATTTCCCACTTGGATCTCCACCTAAACATTGGCAGAGTTTTCAACGCGAAAGGTATCAGTGAACTCCTACCCCCGGGCAAAGTGCTACCAGGGGAAGACTGAGCTCCTGGGGGTAACTTACCTGAGATCCATGTCTCCATCAACCCAGAAGGTGAAGATGTTAGATACGGTTCCACCCGGGCAGCACCCCATGATGAGAACAGCAATCGCTTGGATGGGCTGTAGGGAGAAGCTGATGGCCAGGAGATAGGCGATAAGAGGCATGAGCCCAAACTGGCAGAGCAGCCCCACCGCAATGCCCCAGGGTCTCCTGATGTGCGACCACAGCTTCCGGATCTCCACAGAGCACCCCAGCGAGAACATGACCAGGCCCATCATCACGGCTAACACCACTGTGAAGACAAGTTTCAGGCTCCCAGGTGCCTGAAACCCCACTGGCAGCTCCTCCTCTGAACTGTTGGCAGCGCAGGCTGAGCCACTGGAACAATTTGTCCTCATCTCTTCATCTCCTTAAGGCAGCATTACGAGTGAACATCTGCCGAGATGGCTGGGCAGGTCTATCCTGGCACGTTTTGTAATAATGCAACAAAGTCACACGTGGAGAATCGTTCCAATAGCTATTGGCCAGCCAGCTTGATTCACCCTAATCTGATCAATTTCTTTACGACTTCGTAAAAGCAATTATCCTGGCCACGAAACGTATAATAAACTGTGCTAAGTAAGGCTTTCCACTTCTGTTCTTACTCACCACTGAATCTTAAAGAGAAATGAGACAAGCAAACTCATTGTCAAGTGGAGTGATTGGGCTGTGTCGTCAGCATCACATTGTGTTTCAGGAAAGTAGGGTGGATGCCAAGATGTAATTTCTCCAAATTCAGTGGGGATTTCAAAGAGCCAGGATGCAATTTTTTTCGGAGAGAGAGAGGCTAATTCTGGAAGAAAATAAAAAAAATAAAAAAACAAAGGCAATTAAACCAAAGCCCTGTGACGTGAGCAAAGCATTAGCAAAGAATTTCTGTTGAAAATATTAAAGCCAAAGGCTGCCAGTTAAGGACATGGCAGGAGATACCAAGGCTCATTTCAAGAGCACTTTAAAATTAGTCTCCCTTTTTCTTCTTTCCACTTCTCTGAGTTTGTGTCTAAAGTCAATAATGAAATGCCTGCAAGAATAATGTGATATAAAGCCCGATTATGCCTCATGAAACGAGGAACCTCATTTCTGTTCCCAACATAATGCAAGGGAGCTGTCACTTTCTTTCGGAGGATAGTGCGGCTTTGTGATACCACACCCTCAGGCTTGCTGGTGACGTCTGGGAACGCCTGGAGGGAATGCAGTCAAGAGCTCAGTCTGAGAAGCCTCTGAGGTCAGCCTCTGACCACAATGGCCCAGGGCCCCTCTGTGTGTTCTAACCAAGCACCGCTGGCGAAACCAGACGAGGAAAACACGGGTCTGTGAAACTAAACCTCCAAAAACGCAGAGGCCACACCCTTTCCCACAGAGAGCAGGAGGTTATTTGTGGGGCAAGGGTTGGTGACAAGGTACACTTTATAAATGCCTCCGCCTGTCTTAAAGGGGAGACTAGCGATGCATTGTTCATGGTTTGATGAGCACATTCTTCATGACAAAATGGGCTTGTTTACTGTATAAAAAGATATGAGTTGAATACAAATGTAAAATAAAACCTATTTGAAGAAAGGATAGATGCCTTAGGCCAAAACACCCGAAAGGCAGCCCTGAAGGTGGAACCCTGCTGGAGGCCACCGGAGGTCAGAGTGATGACTGGCTGCCACCAACTTTTATTTTATGCTGACAACAAGCCAGCGTTCACGCCCAGCTTGGAGAGCCCGTCAGAGGCAACCCAGAGCCATCTGAGGTGTGTTCACACAGAGCCAAGCAGAGAAATGGACACTCAGGGACCGGTCAAAGCTCCGTGCTTCCAGCCACAATAATGCAGAAGTGTGGTAGAGCTAAGGGGGAGGGGAGGAGGGAGAGAACTAATTTGGGGAGTACCTACTGGGTGACATGAGCATGCTAAGTGCTTTATGCATAGGTGCCTGTTGATGAAGCAGAACTTTTTCATTAGGTTATTTAATAAGAGAAGGGATCAGACATTTCTTTCTGGATAGCGTCAAAAAGTTCCTTGGCAGAACTTCTTTGTTCCTGGATTTACAAATTTAAGAGGAGAGTCACCTGGATTTACAAATTTAAGAGGAGTCAGCACCTCCATTGCTGATTGAGGAGCTGTGCTAGCAGGTGCTAGCAGGTAGCTGGAGGAGGCCCTCGCCTGCATGTGCTCTCTGCACTGAAGGAGCTTCCTAGAGGGACACGTGACCGTGGCCACTACCTTTTGAAATTTATTGTCATCAGGATGTTTCACCTGAATTAGAATGGTTCCAACTGACACCCATTGGCAGGAAAAGATGCCAGGGTCCCATAACCCACCATGAAAGGATGTCTGGACAGTGATAAGTTCCTCTGGATCCAGTCCAGATGTCACACAATGACCGAGTGGTTGTAACCTGAGGAGAAGTAACCTTAAGAGGCCACATCCTAGCAACCATGTTGTGTGTGCCAGGATTGGGACCAGAGGCAGCAGTAAGGGCCATTAGACTGGGTGGGGCCAAAAAGTACCAACAAAAACAATAGCAGCTGAGCCCGGCTGGTGTGGCTCAGTGGTTGAGCGTTGACCCATGAACCAGGTAGTCATGGTTGGATTCCAGGTCAGGGCACATGGCCAGGTTTCAAGCGCAATCTCCTGCTGTGGGCAGGAGGCAGCCGATCAATGATTCTCTCTCATCATTGATATTTCTATCCCTCTCCCTTTCTCTCTCTAAAATCAATACAAACATTTTTTTATATAAAGAAAACAATAGCAGCTGAAACCAGAGCCCACAGGTGACTGGTCAGGCTTTTCCAAGTTTCTCTCCATGTGGGGTTGGAAAGGAGATTTCTTTGGAAGAGTAAGCCCCTGGGGTTCTTGCTTAATTTGTAAAGGATATTTAAAGTAGGGGATTCTAAACTTATTGGCATGTAGGAATTCAAAATTTAATTAGAAAATTTAAAAAGATATGAGCAAACCTATACCTTGGGGTACAACCTTACCCCCAGCTGGTGAGGCGGGTCATGGGGTCCTACTGAATCTTCTCATCCATTCTGAGAGGTATGTGCTATGATTCCGCACTTCACGGGTAGGAAACAAAGACCTCATGGGGCTACGTGATTGGTCCAAGGTTACTAAGCAAGTAAAATAACGACAGGATTGAAATCCCAGTGTGGCGCTCAGCCTGCTCTCATTTCCCTGGAGCACGCTGAAGTGGGAGCAATGGAAAGCAGTCTGGAACACAATCGTGCCAAAAGACTGACAACCACGCCGGGGTAAAACACCATTTGGCATAAAGGCGAAGAAAAAAAACAACCAACCCCTAATCTTTCATTTCATCGCATACGCTCATAAATGTATAAGGCACCTGAACAAGCTCAACATATATGCACCTTAATTTTGAGATCCGGTTCTACAAATCACAGAAGTATTTCATGTATTTCTGTTCTCTGCAATGAGAATCAGGGGAGAAAGAGAATCTTCAGCAAAACCAACTGGAAGACCTGTGCTCTTTAGTCTGGAAATGTGAACGCTGAAGGGAAAGCACGAAAAGGAAAGGTAATCAAATATGGCTGCGGAGTTGTTCTCCAAATTGAAAATTACCGCAAGGGGGAATTTCTAAGAGCTTGAAGGGCATAAAATAGCCTATAGGCTCCAAAAGAGTTCCAAAACAAGTTTGAAGAAATTAGTCATAAGGAAGCGGAAGCAGTTTACTCAGATATCACACAAGGTAAAAAGCGTAATTCTGTATTTAAAAAAAACAAACTTCAAAAAACAAAAATCACTATCACCTCACAGAAAAAAAAATAAAAAAGAGAGAGAGAGAGAGACCAATAATTTAAAAGAAAATTTACAAAATCATTAACAGGCAGAGGAATCAATATCACTAATCATTTTTTAAAGTACATTAAAATATGTTGCCTATCAGAAAGAAAAAAAATTAAGATAAATATTCCTTACTGACAAGAGTTGAGTGAAAGACATTCTTATACACTACAGGTAAGATAAAAATTCACACAACCTTTCTGGAAAACTTCGGCAATATGTACTAATAGCCTTGTCACAAAAAGCTGTCTTAGTAAATAAGCTGCAATACTGGCAAAAAATGTATTATTATATATATTATGCCTATATATAAAGGCATTGTTATTTATAAGTACATTCTTATTTATAATAGCAGTATTATTTATGAAAGCAGAAAACTGAGAACAACTTAAATGTCCAAAGTAAAATTTAAGTAAATTATAGTACAACCATACAATGAAATATTATGGAGCTATTTAAAATGTAAACATTTTAACAAAGATAAATGTGTGTTAGAAAATTTAAGCAAAAATAAAAATCAAGATCAAATTGTATAGACAGAATTCTCGGTCTGGCTAGTGTGGTTCAGCTGGTTGGAGCCTTGTTCCGAGCACCAAAATGTTTCAATTTTCAGCCAGAGTACATACCCAGGTTTCTGGTTCAATCCCCTGACAGGGGGCCTACAGGAGGCAGCCAACTAATGTTTCTCTCTCACATTGATGGTTCTCTCTCCCTCTTCTTTCCTCTTTCTCTGAAAAAATCAGTAGAAACATACCCTCAGGTGAAGATTTAAAATAAATAGCATTCTTCTAGCCATCTATATATATAAAAGCCTAAGCGACCAGAACGACTGGAACGACCAGTGGCTATGACATGCACTGACCACCAGGGGGCAGATGCTCAATGCAGAAGCTGCCCCTTGGTAGTCAGTGAGCTCCCACAGTCAACCTCCCCCAGCCAGCCAACCTCCCCCGGTCTCTCCCCCCGGTCGGCAGGCACCAATCGCCCAATTGGGGCCAGGCCTCAGGCTGGGACGGGGAACAGGGGGTGGGTGGCAGTGGATGTGGCCTCTTTCCCAAGGGGGCTGAGGGCCGGCTCCCTCTTCAGGGCTGGCGGCCAACCTCCCGTGCCCTGTCCCTCCCCCTGGCCGGCAGACCCCGATTGGCCCACTGCCCACCCGCCACAGTGGTGGCATGGCAGCAAGAGGAGGAGGAGCGGGTGAGACGGGGAACTGCATGGTGGCAGGGTGCCAATGATGATAGCATAGGCGTCCAGCATCCATTCCTTCTGCACCAGGCCCAGCGACCATTACCTCCTCTCTGGTCTGGCCTTGATTGGCCTGGCCCTGATCGGCCCTGATCACCGGCCAGGCCTAGGGACCCCACCCATGCATGAATTTTGTGCACCAGGCCTCTAGTGTTAAAATAATAAGCACAGAAAGAGACTAAATGGAAAGGATGCAAAACTGTTGTAGTGATTGCTTCTGTATGTAGGACTATGGATAATATTTTTCTTCTTTATACTTTTTGTATGATCTAGTATCTTTGAAATGTCTGTGTTTTACTATTTTTATAATCTACTATTTTTATTATTATCATGTAATCATATAATAATCTATATATATATAAAAGCCCAGCAACCAGAATGGCGGAACAACCAGAACGATCAGAATGACCAGTGGCTATGATGCGCACTGCGGCAGCCAACCAAGCCTTATCTGGCCCCGATCGCCCCCCGACCACGGCCGGCCTGCTCCCGATCAGCCCCCAACAACCCAATTGGGGGCGGGGCCAGCCAGCCAACTGCCCGCAGCCCCTCCCTTAACCCCCCTGGCAGCCCAGCCTGATGGGCCCCCATCGGGGTGGGCCAGCCAGACCCCACCCATGCACAAATTCATGCACCAGGCCTCTAGTTTATAATAATTGTATAAGGAAAAGGAGTAAAGATAGAGGAAGTTGTGGTTATTCCAAGCAGCTCCCTAAATGTTGGTGACTCTAAGAGGAGCCAGACTGCTGAGATGGCTCAATTGTTTCCTCTGTTCCCCTGTTTTCAAAAGGTAACCTAATAAATTCCAAAGCTTCCAGGTAAGAGACACCTGCAGAAAATGGAATGCAAAGGTGTGAGAAGGGCTGACCAGCCAAGTCAGGACCTAGAGAAGGGTGGGGGATTTAGCCTGCAACAGCACTTGCTCCACCTTCAGGATAAAATAAAAGGAAGGGAAACGAAGGACTGTGTCAACAAAACCAACTGGAAAGGCCTGTTCACCCTGCTCGGGTGGCATGCTATTTATAATAGTGTTTGTGGTCCTCCCAACAATCTTTTTTTGGCCTCAGCTCATCAGATCAGATGTTATTAAGATTAGAACCATAAATTCTCATAGCCTGCTTTAAATTCTAGAATTATGAGAAGAAAATCCACAAGTTATGATAAACGAGGTTAATGGGGTTTGTCATCCATGACAGCAAATTGCTGACACAGGTTTTCTAGGATAATCACAGTAACTGCCATTTATTGAGTTCTAAGACTGTACCAGGTGCTAGGGTAGGTCCCTTGCCTCTTTGGCATATGGATTATTTCCAGCAGAAGGCAACTGAGAAGCAGCAGCCTTCTTCTTATTTGTGTAAAAGCATGATGTAAATTTGTAAAGGTGTCTCCCCTCCCCTCTCTACCGGGAAGGACAGAGGTTAATCACTGAGCACATGACTAGACCCGTCTGACCAAAGGAATCTACATACAAACCTTGCTAACGCTAGCACTTATCTAGCATTATATTTGTCTTCCCAAAGGTTTGTCTTCCCACAATCAGCCACCCACAGAAGCTCAAACTCCTTTTCCTTTGTCTTTTCCCTTCTCTAAATATGTATTGTTCTTTGGTGAAGATTCTCTGTAAGCCCAAATTCTAACCACCTTGGGTGTTACTCATCTCTAAGTGCTCCCATGTGTAGGTGCGATGCACATGTTAATAAACTTCTGTGTTTCTCTCCTATTGATTCATCTTTCGTTCTAATTTACAGGGTCCCGGCGGGGAGGGGTGGGGGGGTCAAAATGGGTAGAGGAAAAAGATTTATGTTCCTCCAACAGGTATCTCATTTAATCCTCTCAACAACCCTACTCTGCAGGTACTATTATTACCCTCATTTACCCATGAGTGGAGAGACTTATACAGTTAAACAACTTACCATGGGCTAAGCTAGTAAATGACAAGGCAACATAGTGGGAGTCAACTCCAGAGTCTATTCTATGTATGAATAATAAATAGAATAAATAAAATAATAAAAATCCATGAGTTTCACTCATGAGTAATAACATATAATACTAACATTATTCCTGCTCCCCAAACTAAATATCACATCCTGATCACCTACCATTATTCACCTACTTAAACCTTTAACTCATGTGCCCTACCAGATGCTGAAATGTAGGTGCCATTCAATATAGTGGCCATTCATCCCTTCCTTATACATGGCTTTAAGTTAAACCCTAAAGCCATGGCCAGAGAGGGTCAGAGCATTTTTTCTCCACCCTCAACTGTTAGGCCAGGAGGACATGCATCTAGTACATTAGCCAAAAGTAATCAAAATAAAGGGTGCTGGTGAGCTCAAGCACCTGATTCAAGCTTTTTCACCTGACCTTTTCTAGCTACCATGCCTGGGACATTTTGAAGTGCTCAATAAATATTAGCTATTGTTGGTTATTATCATTAATAACGTCTTCATCTAACCCAAAAAAGGAACAATGTAAGTATCAAAAATAAGTAAATAAAGTCTCCTTTGCTCCTGCTTCCAATTTTTGGATTCTTTTTTTTTCCCCCAAAGCTTTTTATTAGTAAAACTTAGAAATTTCTTTCAGATACTAAAACAGTCAGGTGATTCCATGATCAAAGGAAACCACCATTAGGACATAACCTCCCCTTGAAGAAAATTATTGTCAGCTATTTCCACTACTTTTGTAAAGTAATTTCAATATTGCTCAACTACAGTGCTAGAATCCTGACAGCCACTCACCTGGGAACACTGGAGCCTCAGTGCGACAGATCTGGGAAAGGAGGTGGTGCAGGCAATGCAGCCCAGGAAATGTTTGGGCATTTATTGGATCAGCTTATCTCTATCTTACTTGCTCTACATACCTGGTGAGAGCACGAGACTAAGTTCCAACAGGACATACCCATCAGGTGAGCAATCTCTAAAAGAACGAGCCAGGGAGCCTGCTTCTGGCACTTGGAAGAAGTTATTTGACAGATAGTTGATTTGACGTAGAAAAGAAATGGCACCTGCAGTTGATGTCCAGGAAGGAGATCACACCGACATTCCAATGCTGTGAAGACTTCAAAGTGAAACGCAGGTCTTTAGGGTGGAGGTAGATGATTCGAAGACAGAGAGGGACTGAAGTGAGAGGAGGGTAAGAGCCTGTTAGTAGAAAATTCCAAAAGAAAGCCTGAGACTCTGGTACATTAGCTACTTTTTCCTTCTTTGGGGATAGAATAAGAATAAGAATAAGAATAAGAATAAGAATAATAGATTTGCCCATAATTACCAATAAAGTAAGCCAAGGTCATGAGGCTCTTTTCATAGATTATGTCCATGCTGAGGGACAATGGAAACATCTCTAAACCTCTTTGTCACTGCCCCCATTGTCTTGTTCCTATCCCTCTGTCTCCCAAGTGAAGCAAAGGAAAATTGGATTCCACCTTGGGCTCCACAATGGTGAATTGATGGCTCAGTGAAGTCTGAGTAGATTCAGCAACCCCTCTCTACCCCTGAAAATCAAGGGGGAAATTGCCAGCTTTGTGGCCCAAGATCATGTGCAAGACTAGAGGCCCCATGTTTTCATTGTATATAAAGGGTGTCCCAAAATTCACGCAAGATTTGAATTTTAAGCCATTTACAGTTAATGGTGCTCGCTATCGCGACATGATAATACAGTTTTTTGTGCCTAAATTGCAAGATATGGATGTGGATGACATGTGGTTTTAACAAGACGGTGCCACATGCCATACAGCCTGAGAAACAATTCAATTACTGCATGAGTCATTTCCTGGTCTTGTAATTTCCCGTTTTGGTGATCAGAATTGGCCGCCCAGATCATGTGCTTAACACTGTTGGACTTTTTTCTTTGGGGTTTTTTGAAGTCTAAGGTTTATGCCAACAAGCCCACGACCACCCACGCCTTGAAGGAGGAAATTGAGCGCTGTATCAATGAAATTCAGCCACATTTATGCAAAAAGGTCATGAAAAATTTCAACAAAAGAGTGCGTATGTGCCAGCAAAGCTGTGGAGGCCATTTGTCATTTACCCAATATGCTATTCCATACATAACCCTATACTGTATACTTTATGAATCAATAAAAAATTTACAATTTTTAATTATAAACCTGTGTTTTCTATCAAAATTACTTCTTGCGTGAATTTTGGGACACCCTTTATCTATCCTGTTCTCTCTCCGTCATGTTACATCAATTGTGCTAGGGTTAATGGCATATTATTTAACCATTGGTTGCAAGATCCAGAATAAAGACAAGGACTATGTATCACCCTGAAATCCTAGGCTTGGTCCTGATGCAGTAGCTAGATATGATTTTGAGGGATCAGTGAGTGGTTTACGTATATGGAAAGAAGGGTGTGAGTGAATATGAGTAGCCAAAAGGGTACTGGAGAAATCTGTTCATTGCTACCCAGCATTCATTTTCCTCTTGTCATGGTAAAAATAGTCTGCATTTCTTTTGGGGAAATGCCCCACCCATGATTCTCAGCCATGCAGTGAGACCTCACCTTCTGTTTTAGCAATGTCCTGAGTAGATTAAACCAATCAATTAAATCAGGGTTTCTCAGCCTTGGCATTATTTTTTGTAATTGATTTCAGAGAGGAAGAGAGAGGGAGAGAGAGATTGAAACTTCAATGATGAGAATCATTGATTGGTTGCCTCCTGCATGGCCCCCACTGGGGATCGAGGCCCCAACCAAGGCATGAGCCCTGACCAGGAATTGAACCGTGACCTCCTGTTTCATAGATTGACACTCAACCACTGAGCCATATTGGCCGCGCATTATTGATATTAGGAGCTGGAAAACTCTTTGTTGTGCAGGACTGTCCTGTGTATTATAGTATATTTAGCAGCATCACTGGATTCTACCCACTAGATCCTTTATGATACCACAAAGTTAAGATAACCAAAAACATTTCCAGGCTTTGCCAAATGAGGGGGCTGGGAGAGGCAAAAATCATTCCTTATAGAGAACCACTTAGCTAAACTAATCCCTCATTTTACTAGTCAAGGTTGTTGTTTTTAACATTATTTTTTCCATTTTTATTGAAAAATAACTAATATATACTACTGTACAAATTTAAGGTGTACAGCATGTTGATTTGATGTACATATGATGTGAAATGATTACCACAATAGGTTCAGCTAACATCCACCTTCTCATATAGACACAATAATAGGAAAAGAAAAGGGAAAAAATTTTCTCCTTGTGATAAGAACTCTTGGGATTTACTCTTTTAATAACTCTCCCATATATCATGTAGCAGGGTTAGCTATAGTCGTCATGTTGTGCGTATATCCTCAGTAACTTATTTACCCTATAACTGGAAGTTTGTACCTTTAGACCACCTTCCTCCAATTAGGGTCCCTGATTTCAAAAACACTATTAAGTGGTATATTTTATTTAGTACTTATTAAACACCAGGAATTTCTGGGATAAGCCTTACAGCTCTATGAGGTAGTATATGTTAGGATAAAGATGAAATTAATGTAATAAAGAAATCCCACAATGTCGTGGCTTAGAAAACAGACATTTTTCTCATATTCAACAGTCTTTTTTTAAAAAATTTTATTGATTAAGTTATTACATATGTGTCCTTATCCCTACATTATTCCCCATCCCTCCACTCATGCCCTCACCCCCCTGTTGTCTGTGTGCATTGGTTAGGCCTATATGCTTGCATACAAGTCCTTTGGTTGATCTCTCCCCCTTACCCCAACCCTCCCCTGCGTTCCCTCTGAGGTTTGACAGTCTGATCGATGCTTCTCTGTCTCTGGGTCTGTTTTTGTTCATCAGTTTATGTTGTTCATTATATTCCATAAATTAGTGAGATCACATGATATTTATCCTTCTCTGGCTGGCTTATTTCACTTAGCATAATGCTCTCCAGTTCCATCCATATAAGTTGTTCAGGTTGGGGAAAGTCTACACAGGTATTCAAGGATCCAGGCCCCTTCTGTCTTGTTCTACCATCACTGTCTCATGTTCTATGTTATCACTGTTTATGTGGTCAAGCTGGATGACCACCACATCAGGGTTCCACTCAGCAGTAAAAGCTAATGGGGGAGGTATACACAATGCCTTTTAGGGTTCAGATTTGAAAGTGGTGCACAGCACTGCTACACATTCCATTGGCAAGAACTTAGACACAATTATAAGTCAAGTAACAAATGTGCCCTGCACAGTCATGTGCTCAGCTACAACACTACTATGAACTGGATGTTTGTGTCCCCCCCAAAAAAATTAATGTTAAAGTCCTAATCCCCAATGTGATGGAATTTGGAGGTGGGGCCTTTGGGGAAGGTATTTAGATCATGAGGGTGGAGCCCTCATGAGTGGAATCGGTGCCCTTATAAAAAGAGATTCTCATTCTCTCTCTCTCTCTCTCTCTCTCTCTCTCTCTCTCTCTCTCTCTCCCATGTGAGAACACAGCAAGAAGGTGGCAGTCTTTAAACCGGGAAAAGAGCCCTCACCAAGAGCCTGACACTGATCTTGGACTTCCAGCCTCCAAAACTGTGAGAAATAAATGTTTGTTATTTAAACCACCCAGTCTTTGGTATTCTTTTATAGCAGCATGAACTAAGACTAACATTGTAACTATAAAAGAAGGGGGAAAGAATTTTGGTAGAAAACTAGCAGTCTCCACATTCTGTCATGTTACAAGTGAGAAAGGCAAGGTGCAAAGAGCTAAAGTAGCTTGCTCAGGGTTTTATGGCTGGCAAGTGGGCCCGGAATGCAAGCAGTCTAATTTCAGAGCCCATGTTCTTAAACACTGCATCACCACTTTTCAAATGTTTGAACCAGACCTAAAATAAGAAAAGCATTTTACCTAGCAATCTGGCACACATATGCTCATATCTACGTATGTTTATATGGGTGTATGTTTCATGAAACAATCCTTACCCTTACAATAGTCAATGAACTCTGATATTTTAATTCTATATTATTTCATTTTTTAAATGTTAGACTCACAAAATTGATTGCATAGCCCTCCAGGGTGTTGTGATTGACAGTATGAAAAGTGCACTCAATTTTAGTAGGAGAATTGGAAGTCATTGGATGGTTATCAGAGAGCTCCCAGCATGACCTATGTGAATAAAAAAGTCTGGAGAATAAGGTTCAGAACACAGGTAGGCCTGGGGACTCCAGGAAACCTGGAATCACAGCTAATATCTTGTCATGGGAAGGGTCTATTAAGACGCACTTGACACCACTGTTGATGTAACTTCCACCCCTGCAACTGGGAGCTGGAAACCATGGCCATTATCACTGGAATGAATTCCAAACCAGCTTGGCTCCTGTGTCTCACTCCAGAGTCCAAGTCCCAGGAGGAAGCAGCCAGTTGGCATGCTTTGACCACAGATTTGTGCCTGGGCTTTGAGGATCAGGCAGAGCAAAACCTGGCTTTTCAGCTCATAAGACCACAAAAATTAGGTTAGATTCTGGGCAGCTCAAAAATGAACAAACAAAAAGCTACTGTGCAATATACTCCTAAACCACTGGAAGAAGCATTGGTACAGCCACTTTGGGGAACAATTTGGCATTATTCTGTAGAACTAAAATAAGTATCCTATGACACAGAAATTCATTTTCTAGGCCTACAGTCTGAATGCAAAGTCCCACACAGTGTGCTTAGAGACTTGTTTAAGCATGTCCACAGAAGCATTGTAATACTGAAACCTGGAAACAACATAAAGACTTATCATTAAAAAATGAATAGGACTGGGTCCATTGATCATCTTTAGATCCCAGCACCAAGCACTGCTGACAGATTATCAGAACCAAATAAATTCTTGTTGAAATGAACTGTAACTAAATGAACTACCAATCAGAACTTATCTGGAGAGCCCAGTCAGTGTTGCTCCGTGGTTGAGCATTGACCTATGAACCAGGAGGTCACAGTTTGATTCCCGGTCAGGGCACATGCCCGCATTGCGGGCTCAGTCCCCAGTGTGGCGTGTGCAAGAGGCAGCCAATCAATGATTCTCTTTCATCGTTGATGTTTCTATCTCTCTCCCTCTCCCTTCCTCTCTATAAAATCAATAAAAATGTTTTTTGATTTCAGAGAGAGGAAGAGAGAGAGAGAAACATCAATGATGAGAATCATTTGATCGGCTGCCTCCTGCATGTCCCACACTGGGGATCAAGCCTGCAACCCAGGCATTTCCTTGACAGGAACCAAACCGTGACCTCTTGGTTCATAGGTCAATGCTCAACCACTGAGCCACACCAGCCGGGCTATTATCTTAATTTCTTTAAAAAACACACACACATTTGCATAAGACAGTAGTAGAAAGAAAACTCTAGGTGGGTCTGGGTTCTAGTCCTCTCTCCACTTTCCCTGATGTCCTGATTCGTTGTGTATCCTGGAGAAATTTCTTAATTTCAGTGGAACTCACTTTGTTTCCCTTTTTAAAAATGATCAGTTGTAAATGTATATTAAAGGGTAAACTAAATATTTGTGTTTAAAAACAGTAGTTCTGTATACACCTGCCACTCATTTTCACCTCTACAGAGGCAACTAATTTCACCTCTTTCGCCTATTTTGTTCTTTACCTCCATGTCTGTAAGTCACATTTTGGTACTGCTACTACTTGATTTTTCCTTTTTAGGCATAATCTATTGACTTCCCTGTATAGAAGATAGCATTTTGCTTCTATTCTTTCCTCCACCATCACCACACATACATACCATTTCCATATGTACTTCCTCTTATGAACTTTTGATCATGTGGAAATTTTCAATCAATAATCAATACATGCATATTGAGTGCCTACATGAATTAGGCATTCAGATAGGCCTTGAAGTGCTAACTTAAGAAACAAGATAGCCAGGTCTAAAGTATGTACTCTTAAATACTATGTCGCAATGCCTTTCATGATGAGATGAGGTACTAGAACCACCTAAAATGCCTACTGAATCATCTAACACTAAATTGTACTTAAATTTAACTATTACATCCAAGTGTGCTTTATTGAATTCAAATGCTAGGAAAATTGGTTCATGCAAATCCAATTCTTTGCAGTCAATCATTCCTTATTCTCCAGCTACCCTGTACAAATAAGAGTTTTCCTCATAATAAGGTCTTTGTCTTTTCACATCACTATAACATATGTGTTCTGCATGCTCCAGAGACACAGTATGAAATTAGGCAGAAGGAAAAAGACCATTTTTTAGGATAACAAAACCTAAGCAAGTTCTACTTGCTACTTTAAAGTACTACATGAGAATAATAATGAAATTTCACTGAAAATTGGGAACTGGGGAGCTACTAAAAAGAAATCGACCATTTTTCTTAAGCAAACAAAAGTTTTCAGCTTATCATTTTTAAAAGAATTTCTTGCCCTGGGCAGCTGATCGATGTTCTACTCTCACATTGATTTTTCTTTCTCTCCCTCTCTCTGTCTCTCAAAATCAGTATATATATTTCTCTCTCTCCTTTTTGGTGCTTCCTTATGATCTCATAGATGCAATTTTAAATGTTCCTCAAAATAATGTCTCGACAAGGAGTTTCCTCTTCCCTTTGAGCAAATTTACAAAAATCAAAATGCACAGCACACATGATTCTATTCATGATGCATTTTTCATCTACTTACCATGCTGTTGCTTGCGATGCAATGGAACAAGGAGGTCTGTCCGAGCTGCCCACTAACCCACCTGAGCTGGCTCACCACAGCGGCATTCAGATGCCCGCATGGAACTTCATACAGTGGAAGGCTACAGCCCTCTGTCCCCCATCAGACACAGAAAGCACAGATTCGATTTCAAGGCAATTGTCACTTAGGTGGAAGAGGTCTTCTCAAACCAACTTGCTTTTCCCTTAGGGCAAGCTGAATTTCCTTTTCTGCATTTTCCTGACATATCAGGTTATTTAAGCGCTTCATTTCAATATCCCTTTCCATTTTGACATCTAAAAAAATAAAATACATGAAGCAATCCAACAACAGTTTTTACCAGGTATAACTTAGTCAAAACTGAGTATTTATCATCCAGCACAATTCACATTCTTGAATACTAAACAAGAGAGGGCTACAGATATAGAGAGGGGTATGGATGCAAATGAACATATTTAAACATTTATCTGACAATAAGCAAAAGACAAATTTTGCCACATATTAAAGTAGTTCTTATTGAACATACCTTCTGCAGAAGGAAGCAGAAGGTCCTTCCTGATTTTAGACTTTCTGAGATATACAGGGCCGCCATATGTAATTTCTTCCAAGAAAGGAAATTTGATTTGGCTTAGTTTTTTGTACCAGACCTCTGTAAGCAGTGCAAGATCCCAAGGTTGCTGTCTGGAGCAAAAATTCATTAATTCACTCAACAAATATTTATTAAGCATCTACTATGGGATATATAGAAGACATCATATTAATTCTCAGTTCTAATTTCCACTATACATTTTAGTTTACTGGGGCGGACTCAGGATTTTCCAGACTTGCAAATCTAGCTAACCAGGAGAAGGAGTTTTATATTGATATCTTTATATCTTTAAATAATGTAAAGATTTATTGAAAAACTTCCATAAATTATAATGACAGCAACTTTTATTCACAATACAGCCTCCCTGGAGGCAATCCAATCTTCCCATGTCTTTTGAAAGGATGTAGTCTTTTATGGCTGATGAGGAATATGGCCACAATAGGGGAGGAACAAAGGGAATAGTCATGCACTGAGCAGGGTGCGTGGCATAGACTGAGACTTTGAGTGTGTGGTCTTATTTTAATCCTACGGCCACTGCACAGGTAGACAGGGAAATTGAGACTCACCAGTTCATTAATTAAGAACCAGAGCTGGTACCTAGCCTAGGTATATTTATTTTGAAGCACCAGTACCAAGAGAATCCTTAGAAAACTGGAGGAGATGAGACCCTAAACTACGATACTTAAAATAATCATATGAACTGTAACTGAATAGTTTTATGTATTCTACTTAGGAAATGTAAAATATCAGCAACAGGCAAGGAGCTGTTTCTCATCTACAGTCAATGTGAGCTCATATGCATGACGAAGGGGATCCACCTGCTCTGCTGGGAGGGAGGGGGGGGGACGGCATTACACACCTGCCCTGCTTTGGTTTTCCACCTCCAGCTTCCTTGCTACTTTACCATCTAACTTTAAGGAGTGACTCGAAGTCTGCAATTATTATAGATGGACTTGAACAAGTGCACTAAGACATCTACAAGAGTGCTCACTGATGCACTGTTTGTCAAAAAAACAACACGCTGAAACCGGTTTGGCTCAGTGGATAGAGCATCGGCCTGCGGACTGAAGGGTCCCAGGTTCGATTCTGGTCAAGGGCATGTACCTGGGTTGCAGACACATCCCCAGTGGGGAGTGTGCAGGAGGCAGCTGATCGATGTTTCTCTCTCATCAATGTTTCCAACTCTCTATCCCTCTCCCTTCCTCTCTGTAAAAAATCAATAAAATATATTAAAAAAAACACACACAGAAATAGCTTTAATGTCTATCAATGAGCCTGGTTAACAAACATGTAATGTGGTACATACATGTAGTGAAAGAATAAGGTATATCCTTATATGTTAATTTGGAAAGATGAGCAATAAATCAGCTAACATTTATCTAGCACTTACTACAAGTAGCTAGGCATTGTTTAAATCGGTTTACACATATGAACTCATTTAATTACCAGAGTAACCCTACTAAATAGTCAGGTGCTGTTATTATCCTCATTTTACAGATTAGGGAACAAGAACAGAGAATGACTTGCCCAAGGTCATAAGGCTGTAGGTCATGAGCTGGAATTTGAACAAGGAAAGTCAGACTTTAGAATCTGTGCTCTTAATCACTAGGCTTTACAAGATCTAGTGGGGTAGGGAGCAAAGTTCAATATAATCCCATTATAAGGACATGTGTGTGAATATATGTGTGTATGTGTACGTGCATCTTGTACAACAGACAAATTCTAGCACTATCTACAAAGGTATTTTAAGGTGGTGGGCAACAGTAGAAAGCTTTTAGGAGACTTCTAACCCTGTCCCTTTGATCCAACCATTTTTCCGAACCTCAGTTTTCTTATTTGAAAGTTCTTTTGTTGTTAAGATCAAGTAACAACCATGGAACGGAGTGGGAAACTCAAAGGGAAGGCAGGGGAGGATGTGTGGGCAGGAGGTAATCAACCAAGAACCTTGTATGCATATACGCATGGCCCTGGACACAGACAATGGGGCAGTGAGGGCCTGGTGGGGGAGGGGGCCTAGTGGGGGTAATTGGAGGGGAGGGGAGAAGTATATGTAATACTTTAAACAATAAAGAATTATTTTTTTAAAAAAGATCATGTAATGCCCTAACCGGTTTGGTTCAGTGAATAGACCTCGGCCTGCGGACTGAAAGGTCCAAGTTCGATTCTGGTTAAGGGCATATACTTTGGTTGCGGGTACACCCCCAGTAGGAGGTGTGCAGGAGGCAGCTGATCGATGTTTCTCTCTCATCGATGTTTCTAACTCTCTATCCCTCTCCCTTCCTCTCTGTAAAAAATCAATAAAATATATATTTTAAAAAGATTATGTAATATCATTTATAAACTCATGTCAAAGCAGTTCCATTAAAGCAAACAAACAAAACAAAAAACAGTATCCAGACACCCGAAAACGCCTCATACAGGCTGGTATCTATGTCATGGGGAACATAGGGTGTCCAGTATTTTTATTTAGCAAGGACACCCCACCCCACCACCCCCCACCCCAAGTCAACGCTTACCCTCGTGAAAATACTTACACTGTAAAGCTGCCCCGCAGAATGTTTTTCACCGTGTTCTTCCTCGGCAGGCCGTAAGCCATGGTCAACGACTAGCGCCTAATTTCCCAACACAGGTGCCTTTTGTGGTAATGACGCAGCTGTTCTGCTCACTTGGCCTGAAACGATTGCAACACACCTAATGAATGGCTTTCACTTGACTCTTTTTTAATGTTCAAATAATAAAAAGATTCAGAAAAGGCATTCCTGACGGCCAGAACGCCCCTCATAAAATGCTCAGTGAAGCCGAACTCCGAAGGTAAACGGTGTTCTTTATGTTCCAGGAACTCGTGCCATCACTTCTTGTCGGGTGAGAAGAACATGCCGGCGGACAGCATCCTTTTTCCCTCCTGGCATGTTGTCACTGCCGGAGCCTGCCAAACTGGCATCACCAAAAATGCGGTGGCACTGTTGTATGATACAAGGCTGTTCGAGCACAGGGCCGTCCTGTCCCCCGCCCCCCAGCCTTGAAAAAAATGCAGACTTTCCCCGATTTTCCCTCTTTTGAAATATCTGAACTTAAGAAGTGCCCAACTTTGCCGACCTATCAGGGTTCGATTCCCAATCAGGGCACAGGCCCGGTGGCGGCTCCATCCCCAGTAGGGGGCGTATGGGAGGCAGCTGATCAATGATTCTTTCTCATCATTGATGTTTCTCTCTCCCCCTCTCTGAAATCAATAAAAATACATATTTATTTTTGTGGTTTCTTTTTAATATATTGTATTGATTTTTTACAGAGAGGAAGGGAGAGGGATAGAGAGTTAAAAACATTGATGAGAGAGAAACATCGATCAGCTGCCTCCTGCACACCTCCTACTAGGGATGTGCCGGCAACCAAGGTACATGCCCTTGACCAGAATCAAACCTGGG
>NW_005366245.1:828244-829464 GCF_000412655.1 Myotis brandtii | reverse complement strand
CCCCTGGGGTCCCCTTGGGGCGGGGACCTCTGGGTTCACAGCGGGGACCAGCGCGCGCTGAAGGAACAAAGCCCTCAAGCGCAAGAAGGCGGCCAACAGGGCCTCGGCCTTAAAAACGACACTGGAGTCCGAAGAGGCTGTGAAGCGGCTTGGCGACTTGGGTTCGGGGCCATCTGGGGGCCCCTCTTAAGGAAACGTTCCATTCTGACGTGTCCGTTCACTGTGAGGGGTGCCCACTGTGACGCCGGCAAGAGTTGGTGCGCGACGATCGGACAACGGGGCCAGTTTCTGAAGCCATTGCACTGTGGTTCTGACGGATTGGTATCTTTCAATACATCGGATGCTCAGCACCCTGTCTATTAAAACAGTTTTCCTTTCCGCTTTGCGTCGGGGGTTCGGAGTCAGAATTGGTTGGGAATGCTAGTTCCGCCCCTTGCTGCCTTTCAGGTCTTGCCCACGTAAATTCCCTAAGCCTCAGTTTCTTCTCTCAAACCGTGTAATACTCCGTATCTCTGACAGGGTTGTTGTGAGGTTTAACGATCGTGTCAATAAATTCTCTGTGCCTAATTATCTCATTTTGAGCCTAGTCACAATTTTATGAGCGAGGCAAGGGATACTTATGCCTCCAGTTTTATAGAAGAAGAATGGCCTGAGAGGTTAAAGGACGGCTCAGGGTCACATGGCGTAGTGAGCTGCAGGGCCAACCTTTAAAGCTAAATACGGTGCCCTTTTGACCCTGACAGTACCTCTCATAGTAGCTCCTGCCTAATCAGTCTCCTATGGTTGACCTTTAGAAAGTGTTTTGTCCCTCCCAGGGACTGGAAGGTGAGGACTCGATTGCTCTTGAACTTTTTTTTAAAATATGTTTTTATTGATTTCAGAGAGGAAGGGAGAGGGGAAGAGAGAAACATCAATGGTGAAAGGGACTCATTGACCAGCTGCCTCCTGCACGCCCCCTACTGGGGATCGAACAGAATCAAACTTGGGACCCTTCAGTCCTCAGGCAGAGGCCTTATCCACTGAGCCAAACCGGCTAGGATGCTCTTGAACGTTTCTATTCTACTACCAAGGGGAAAGGAACAGTGAGGAGTGAAGGTGAGTGTAGTATTTACCTGTTAACACAAAGAATACTGAGGCCATTAATGGATTGTGAAATCAATGCAGTAGATTTTCATCTTAGCCAATAGAGCTTCAACTTTTAAAATAGATTAGTATAATTG
>NW_005366245.1:823420-828226 GCF_000412655.1 Myotis brandtii | reverse complement strand
TGAGAGTCCATCACAAAAATAAGTGTAAGTATTGTTTTGCGGAACCTTCATTTCTGTTATGTGTATGCACTCATATGTGTGTGTGTGTGTGTGTGTGTGTGTGTGTGTGCCGTTTCAATGCAAAATATAGTTCTGACAGTAGGTCTAAAAAGTTTGAAAGCCACTGTGTAAGATCATTTCATTTTAGAGATGAAAAGTAGAGACCAAGTTGCTGAGGTCACTAAACAGGTGGGGCGGAAATAGGCAAGGGATCCTTATGACTCCAGTTTCTCTCTGTTTCTCTCTTTCTCTGCCTCTCCCTTCCTCTCTCTCTAGAATTGAAGTGGCACATGGATTCACAGCCTGGCCTTTTTTTGCAGATGAAGAAATCAAGACCCAGGGAGAGGATGGAATGGACCCAGGGCCACACTGAGAGAGACCAGACTTGGTTTCTCCATGTGGGAACTCCAATTATATGTATACTAGAGGCCCGGTGCACAAAAATTCGTGCACTCAGAGGTGGGGTCCCTCAGCCCAGCCTGCACTCTCCTGCAGCCCGGGACCCCTTGGGGGATGTCCACCTGCTGGCTTAGGCCCGCTCCCTGGGGAGCAGGCCTAAGCCATCAGTTGGACATGTTTAGTGCCACAGAGGCGGGAGAGGGTCCTGCCACCACCACTGCGCTCACCAGCCATGAACTGGGCTTTTAGCTGAGCAGTGCTTCCCCTGTGGGAGCACACTGACCACCAGGAGGCAGCTCCTGCATTGAGTGTCTGCCCCCTGGTGGTCAGTGCACATCATAGCAACCAGTCATTCCCAGTCGTTTCACCTTTAGGGTCAATTTGCATATTACCCTTTTATTATATAGGATAATCCTGACCATTGTGTTTAGTTATTTCCTATGTGACTCACTTTGAACAAATATGGTGGGAGTTATGGAGTATGGCTTCTGAGACGAGATCACAAAAGGTATGGGGGCTCCCTTCTTCAGTCTCTATTGGCTCGCTTATCCTGGGGGAGGTCAGCTGTCATTTGAGAAGACACCTTATGGAGAAGTTCATGTGCAAAGGAGTTGAGGTCTCTAGCCCACAGCTGGTGAAGAACAGAGGCCTCTTCCCAGGAACCATGAGTTGGATCTCCGGAGCAGACCAGGGCTTGGTCAAACCTTCAGACGACTGAAGCTCCAGTTTCTACACTGAAACTTCATGGGAGGCGCTGAGCCAGCCCATCCAGCTAAGCTGCTCCAAGATTCCTGGCCCTCAGAAAATAAAAGATAGTAATTGTCTGTGGTTTTAAGGCCCTACCTGTTGGGGTATTTGTAACAGAACAATAGTTACCCAATATACCATTGTGTCTTAGTGTAGAAAGAATATTTTGCACAGAGGAAAATAGCCATGTTTTTATAATTTTGAGGTTGGTAGTTTGGTTAAAATGAACAATAGAGCTTCAATTTTGCCCTGGCTAGTGTGACTCAACTGGTTGGACATCACCCCATGCACCAAAAAGTTGCTGGTTCTATGCCTGGATTGTGGTCTTTATCCCTGGTAGGGAGCATACAGGAGGCAGCTGATCCATGTTTCTCTCACACCGATGTTTCTCTCTCTCTCTCTTTTCCTCTCTCTCTAAAAATCAATTAAAAATATTTTAAAAAACACATTATACTTTACAGACATTTTCTGGGCAACAGCTCATTTTACTAAATCTCATCTATAATCAGTTAAGATCCTTAAAAACTGTCAACAGAGAGAATATGATAACCACCACTCCCCCACATGTATTTAAAAACAAAATAACACTAAAGCTTTTAGAAAGTAAAAGAGTGTCCAATAAAGACCTGGTTTTCCTCCTCATAATTACTGTTTCATTACTTTCTTCTGAAATACCAAATTCTTTCTAAACCTCTCTCTCCTCTCTCCTTTCCCTCCCTTCCTCATTCTCCTTTTCCTTCCTCCCTCTCTCTCTCTCTCTCTCTCTCTCCATGATCTCTCTCCCCCTGCTTTTCTGGTGACTTACACATATCTTCCTACTCAGTAAGCCTTCGCTGATCTCATCCATTCCACAGTTAACAATTTACATTTTAATTGGTTAAGAGAACATTGCTGCCACCTATTGTTCAAACTAAGAAGAACTGCACAAAACATAAGAAGAATCATAACACAAAAACATACTAGTGTAATAACATTTACTATGCTTGAGGCCCTGTTCAAGGTACTTCTTATACATTGTCTCATTTACCTATCACAACAATAGATGCTATTATTTAGTGATGTGATTTCAGGGATATTAGAAAAGAAAAAACAGGCATCTCAGTGTGAATAACTGTATCAGGCTCATAGAGTTTAACCCAAGACTATCTGATTCTGATATTTTGCTCTCTCTACAACACTATACATTCTCTCAGAATTGTAATTAGGACAAGGTTTTTGGAGTATATGTTTGTTAATATTTTTGCAACTGCCCATTTCAAATATTTTGTTAATTTCTCTCATATATATATATATATAAATATTCAAAGAATTATGTTTTGTTTCTTTTAACTTAATTGGTAAATCACAAATGTAGCCTAAACTTTTGTGTGTGTGTTTGTTAATCCCCATCTGATGATATTGTTTCCATTGATTTTTAGAGAGAGTGGGAGGGGATAGAAAGAGAGAGAGAGAAACATCAATGTGAGAGAGACACATTAATTGGTTGCCTCCCACACTCACCCCAACGAGGGCCGGCTGGGGATGGAACCTGCAACCCAGGTATGCGAGCTTTACCAGGAATTGAACCTGAGACCCTTTGGTTCTTACCCAACTCTCTAACCACTGAGAACACTGGTCAGAGTAGCCTACACTTTTTTCATGGCTTTATCCAAAACTTCTCTAGTAATGATTCCAACTCTAAGATAATGATAAAGCACTTCACCTGCAAAAACTTTAAAATCACCAAAAAACTTAACACCGAAAGCCCTAAATAGCACCTTCTAATTCTCTCACATCTCTAGCCACTCTTTTGCTAATGAACTGAACTGGGGGTGGGCCACATGGTAGGTGTCAGCCCAAAGAACACGATTTTGTGAATAGGAACTTTATCACAAGCCAGCAATCTAGGAGCTCACTAGGGATGTTCCAGAGCAGTGCCTACATGATGTAATTCATCACCTACTCCCTACACCATCTCTTCTGTTTCCATTTCTGGGAATGGGCCCCTGTGTCTCTGTGAGCCAGGCTTTGAGCACTGAGCCATTTTTGAAGCGTATTGTGGGGCACCTATTCATTGTCAGCCATCATTCTTGGCCACCTTACATGACATCTGATCCTCACAGCTTAGAAGGGAAGAAGATAATAGTTTCCCTTGTACAGTTAAGGAAAAAAGTTTATAAGGCTACATACAAAATCACTTGCTTACAATCACACAACTACAGTATGAGCCACTTAATGAATGTCAGGGATACATTAGGCAATTTCATCATTGTGCAAACATCATAGAATGCACTTACACATACTTAGATGGTGTGGCCTACTACAGCCTACTATACACCTAGCCCAGTGGTCGGCAAACTCATTAGTCAACAGAGCCAAATATCAACAGTACAACGATTGAAATTTCTTTTGAGAGCCAAATTTGTTAAACTTAAACTCTATAGGTAGGTACATTGTTATTAACTTAATTAGGGTAGTCCTAAGGTGCCTTTTGCTAAAAACATCCTCAATCTGATTGAGGTAATTCGCTGAGGTCGACCCCTTCCAACGCTCCCATCCTCAACTCCTGCATGAATCGCGCGCGCCTCTCCCGCGGTGCGTATCCCGGGGCCCGCCTGCGCCACGTCTACCGTCGCCAGACTGACTGACACCCCTCACTTCTTCTAACGCCACTTCTTCAAAATAGACTCGCCCAGGCCGAAAACCGACTTCTGCGCATGGGCCATGAAGTTTCAATCGCACTGTAGGTGAGCACCCGCACGTGGTATTTTGTGGAAGAGCCACACTCAAGGGGCCAAAGAGCCGCATGTGGCTCGCGAGCCGCAGTTTGCCGACCACTGATCTAGGCCATATGGTATATAGCCTGTTACTCTATAGGCGGGGGAAATAATATTTCCTCTACCCTGTTTTCTTGCTTGAGACATCCCTCTGTGTGGATCAGTTGGTTGAGCATCGACCCATGAACCAGGAATTCATTGGTTCAATACCCAGTCAGGGCACATGCCCAATGGGGGGCGTACAGGAGGCAGCTGATTGATGTTTCTCTCATCAATATTTTTATCTTCCTATCTCTCTCCCTTCCTCTCTCTCTAAAATCAATGAAAACATTTTTTTAAAAAGACAGAATAACAAGAGAAAACAAACAAATGTTAAATAACAAGTAAATAACCCTCATGGAGTACATAATCTTGCTAACTATCCCGTCATCCAATCCCCGCCTTGCTCTTTCCAATCTTCCTTAGGTCTCCTCAATTTCAAATGCATAAAAGAAGCTGCAAAACTTCTCTGGAGCATTTGACATCTTGCGCCCCAGCGTATGTCATCAGTTTGGCTCAAATAAACTCTTATTGAATTCCTCTACA
Organism: Myotis brandtii; assembly: GCF_000412655.1. Lineage (NCBI taxonomy): Eukaryota > Metazoa > Chordata > Mammalia > Chiroptera > Vespertilionidae > Myotis > Myotis brandtii. The sequence continues at coordinate 823,700 of NW_005366245.1, read as the reverse complement.
GGTTTTGCCATTTCTTCCTTCAACACCAACCTCCTTTGAGTTCTCTGGATCCTCCGACTGGACAATGTATCCCTCTGTCCATGAGTTTTCTATTGAATTTTTTAAATATACTAGAGGCCCGGAGCACAAAAATTTGTGCAATCGCGGGGGGCGGGGGGTCCCTCAGCCCGGCCTGTGCCATCTCGCAGTCTGGGACCCCTCGGGAGATAACGACCTGCTGGCTTAGGCCTGCTCCCAGGTGGCAGAGGGCAGGCCCAATCCCTAGGTGCAGCCCCTGGTC
>NW_005366245.1:805081-822392 GCF_000412655.1 Myotis brandtii | reverse complement strand
TTTTTTACAGAGAGGAAGGGAGAGGGATAGAGAATTAGAAACATCGCTGAGAGAGAAACAACATCGATCAGCTGCCTCCTGCACACCCTCTACTGATGATGTGCCCGCAACCAAGGTACATGCCCTTGACCGGAATCGAACCTGGGACCCCTCAGTCCACAGGCCGACGCTCTAGCCAAGCCAAACTGACGCACCCATTTCATTCAGGGTCGGCAGAATAGGTTTCTGTACCTTAAGCACATTATTGCCTGACCAGAATAGAAAATTATAGCCATCGCTGGTGTCCAGGCTCCTCTGCTCCCCTTAGAAGCAGAAGTTACAACTTCCCAGGTGTCCAGTTGAATAAGCTCCTGTTCTTTGGGAGGCAAGGCAGATCAGAACCCATTACTCTGATTCAAGACCATTGCGTGTGATTCACAGCCTAGGATTCTCCCCCAAGAGAAAATCTGGCTGGCTCTCGGGTGGGTGCCACGAACCTACATCTGCCAGGACAGCTGCACTTGAATTCCTACACTGTGCAAGCATAAAACACGAGTTACAAAAAATAGGAAGAAAGGTCTTTTTTTTTTTTCGTCTTTTTCCATTGATTTTCAGAGAGAGTGGAAGGGAGTGGAGAGACAGAGAAAAACATCAATGTGAGAGAAACACATAAATTGGTTGCCTCTCGCAGGAGCCCTGACTGGGATCAGGGATAGAGCCTGCATCCAAGGTACATGCCCTTGACTGGAATCGAACCCTCAACCCTTCAGTCCTAGGGCTGACACTTTATCCATTGAGCCAAACCGGCCAGGGCAAAAGGTCTTTCTTTACACATTTTAATATATGAGGCCATTGGGGTGTTACAGTGTCACCCTATAAAGTACAATTGAAACAAAGGATTTATTGGCTTCCAGTTTGACATTTCCATATTATGCTAATTTATAATAAACTAGAGGCCTGGTGCATGAATTTGTGCACCAGTGGGGTCCCTCGGTCTGGCCTGCAGGATTGGGCCAAACCAGTTCTCTGACATCCCCCAAGGGGTCCCGGATTGCTAGAGGGTACAAGCCAGGCCAAGGGACCCCACCAGTGCACGATCAGGGCTGGGGAGAGACGTAGGAGGTTGGCCAGCAGGAGAGGGACCATGAGTAGGCTCCAGGGCGTGTCTGGCCCATCTCACTCAGTCCCAATCAGCCGGGCCCCAGCAGCAAGCTAACCTACCGGTCAGAGCCTCTAACCCCTGGTGGTCAGTGCACGTCATAGCAACTGGTTGACCAGTCAACTGTCTGCCCCCTGGTGGTCAGTGCACGTCATAGCGAGCGGTTGAGGGGCTTTAGCATATCATTAGCATATTACACTTTGATTAGTTGAATGGCCGACCGGTTGACCAGATGCTTAGCATATTAGGCTTTTACTATATAGGATTACTTTAAAAGTAACTAGGAAAGTAGGAGCAAATAGATAATTAAGATGAGATCTTTAGTTATTCATTAAATATATGTTAAAATGAATCACATTTTATTGACTTATTAAATATATTATAAATCAATATTGAATTATTTTCCTGGGGAGACAGAGACCAGATGGAGGCAGTATGAGCTGATAGAAATGGTCTAACTAGGAATCCAAAAACCCTGAACTGTACACTTTTTACACAAATATGAAAAGCGTTAAGCCTTTGTATCATTTATGAAACCTAATATATAGCTCTCAAAAATATTTTTATGATGGATTCCATGAATCTATTTAATCCTTAACATCAATATTATAGCACTAAGTCTTTAATAAGTTAGTGACTTTTAATAACTTTACATTTTGGCATATTATCTAAAGAATTCATTAAAGTTAGTGTATAAAAGAATATACATTTTATTTATCCTAAAACTTCCCTTGAACATTTATATCCCAGGTTTACCATATTCATATATTCTTTTTATTTTATTATTTTTTTATATTTTTATTGATTTCAGAGAGGAAGAGAAAGGGAGAGAGAGATAGAAACATCAATGAGAGAGAATCATGGATCAGCTGCCTCCTGCATACCCCCTACTGGGGATCGAGCCCTCAACCTGGGCATGTGCCCTTGACCGGAATTGAACCTGGGACCCTTCAGTCTGCAGGCTGATGCTCTATCCACTGAGCCAGACCAGCTAGTGCTCTCTTTAATTTTATTCATTTAAGATTCATATTTCATCTTAAACTTTAATTCAATTAGATTCAAGCCAATTTAACACGCATCTATTGAGCACTTTTTGTATGTAAGGTTCTGTGATTTGGTCCCTTCAGTCTAAAATTTGTCCCCTTTTCCCACACACAAGAAAAGCTCTTTTTCCCCGTGAAAATTTAAGTAAATTATAAAAAGAATATATTCTCAGCTTGGAGAAATATGGAAAAAGAAAGTATCACCTCTCCTTCTGTCAGCTGTGAAAGCTGTCTAGAAAGAATTAAGATTCCTTTCTTAAGCCAAAATTTAAAATAAGAATGCATTATAAACCTGAATAGGCAATCAATATAACGTACTTAAATTCAGAATTTAAAAACAAAGAATTATTTCAAAGTGTAAAACTTGTATCTGACTTCCTAACGATAAACCTGCCTGTATTTTACCCCTTAATTCTTTTTTGTCTGCTTGATCTTCTAAGACAAAATTTTTAAAACTTTTTTGATATGCATATACATTATACAATGATTACCAAAGTCAAGATAATAAACACATTGAAGGGGAGCACAATTTGCCATCACCAAAATATGCCTTTTTGGGGGGATATTGGTGGTCTTATGCTGGTTATTTTTAAGAAACAAAAGACTCCAGAAAAACCTTTGACCTTCCTGCTAACTGCCTACAGGAATTTAGATGGAGGACCTGTTCCAGGAAGGGAGCTCCCACCATAGATAACTATAGTTTAATATGAACTAGGCAATAGAGGAGGAGAAACCCAACAAGGCCCATTTGATCGAAGTCCCTTCTGTGTCCCATTGTTAAAGATGGCACAGCAAACATATGTTTACCAAACATTTGATTTTCATCTCCATGTGATTTGCCTTCTTGCTCTTTGAAGTCTCAAATCACACCACCCCCACTTTCTCCTTAGCTCAAGATGGCATATTAGCCTCTGGTCCCATATTCTTATGGATCCCCTGTATACATAATAAGTTTGGTGTTTTTTTTTTCTCCTGTTAATGTTTCATGTCAATTTTGTAATTAGACCCGCCAGAAGAACAAGGGTGGGGGGGATTCCCCCTCCCCTCCTACAATATCCATCACCCCACATAGTTAACATAGTGAACTCCGTGTGTGGGGGTGATGAGAATACTTAAAATCTACTCAACTTTCAAGCATACTAGTACAACAGTATTAACTATAGTCACAATTATTTTTTTTAATATACTTTTATTGACTTCAGAAAGGAAGGGAGGAGAGAGAGAGAGAAGCATCGATGATGAGAATCCTTGCATGCCCCCTACCGGGGATTGACCCCGAAACCTGGGCATGTGCCCTTGACTGGAATCAAACCCTTCAGTCTACAGGCCGACGCTCTATCCACTGAGCCAACCGACTAGGGCTATAATCACAATTCTTTATTTTCAATTGAATTTATTGGGATGACATTGGTTATACAATTCTTAATTTTGTTCTCAGCTCCCATTTCTACTTTCAAGGTACCAACAATAAATCCAAGTACATCCCCTGCTGCTCATTGGTAGGCATCACAACCCAATGTGTTTTAATTTTCAAGGTTGATCCCATATAAACTATATAATTGAGAAAGGAAATAACAGAGGCAAAACAATGCTAGAACAAACTCATTTCTACCCCAAAGTTCAGCAAGTTTCTAAAATGTACCTAAGTAGCTTTATAGTTTCCTTGAGTATCTAAAACAGGTATTTGATTCTAAATTTCAGGAAATTAGAAATGTTGAGAATAATACTTCATATTCCAGGGAATGCTTTATATTTTGCAAGTCTTTCCAAAAAGACTTGAAACCCCACACTAGAATGTGACAATGTCTTTCTAGTAACTTTCATAAAAGCCAACATTGGCCTTGTACCTCTAGACAAAATGTGTGTGTGGGAGGAAGAATTCTAAGTTGATTTCCAGTTGTGGGCTGAATTGTGTTCCTCCAAATTTCACATGCTGAAGTCCTCACCGCCGTGCCTCAGAGAGGCGTATTTGGAGATAGCACCTTTAGAAAGGTAATTAAGATAAAATGAGGCCATATGAGTGGGCCCTGTGCCAATGCAACTAGTGTCCTTCTAAGAAGAGTAGATTAGGACACAGACGTGCGTAGAGGGAAGACCATGTGAAGACACCAGGTGGAGGTGATGGCCATCTACAGGCAAAGGAGAGAGGCCTCAGAAGGAAACCAACTCTGCTGACACCTTGGTCTCAGACTTCGAGCCTCCAGAATGGCAAGGATGTAAATTTCTGTGGTTTGTTTACCCCACGTCGTCTGTGGTTCTTTGCTATGGCAGATCTAGTCAATTAATGCAGCTCCCAAAGTTCCCACCCACCTGTGCACACTCTGTATAAGCCGCCATGGAAGTCAGCAGCCAGGTTATGGCTAGAACCCGAGGCCGGCCTCTAGGAGTCACAGGTAACCACTGCCGATAGCCAGGCAGATAACAGGACCTCAATCCTATAACCACAAGGAACTGAATTCTGCCAACAGCCTCCATGAGCTCGGAAGAGGGCTCTGAAGGGAGTCTGCCCTGATAGAAACGGTCTATCAGAGGAGAATGCAGCCCAGCTGAAACCTTCATTTCACCCTGTGAGGCTCTGAGTACAGAACCCAGCTCTGCCAGGCCCAAACTCCTGACCTGAGAGGTCATAACTGGGTGGGGTTTTAGGCTGGTAAAGTTTGTGGTACTGATTTGCAGCTCAGAAAGTGGTACGAATGTAAGTGCAACCCCAAGATTTGGGTCATCACTGTGTATGGGATTCAAGGTCACTTAATTTATAACATCTCTGAGAAGACCCAGAACCCGGAAAAATTTTTCTTTTTCCCATAATGTCTTAATAAGTCCCTGATATTTTTTAATTGGAATTCTAGGTTGAACTTTCCCATCCCCTTCTCAAATACCACACTGTTCACTTGCATATATTATAATGGACAGTTTTCATTGTTTTGACTGACCCCCTATAAATTAGCCTTCATTTCTGACTGGTTCTTTTTCATGGTGTAGAAGTTCTCACAAAGTTCATTGAGCGTCTTTATAACTAGTGTTTTGAACTCTGCATCTAGTAGATTGCTTGTCTCCATTTTATTTAGGTGGGTTTTTTTCTTCTATGTATTAGGTAGAGCTGCTGCATCTCCCAGGCATATAGAGTGGCCTAATGTAGTAAGTGTCCTGTGGGATTCAGTGACACAGCCTCCTCATTCACCTGAGCTGGGCACTCCAGGCGTCCCCCCCATCTGCCCCCCCCCCACACACACACACACGTGGGCTGTGTGCACCCTCCTGTTGTAGTTGAGCCTTGATTGCTATTGGTACATCAATGGGAGGGATTTACTCCCAGGCCCATTGGCTGCAAGAACTGGCTGCGACTACTGACCACCATGGAGGATCAGCTATACAAGGACTTGTCCCACAGAGCAGGACTTACTTTATCAGGCTTCTGGTGCCCACTGAGTCTGCCCCTTGAGTGGAAGTGGTTGGGTGGTGCTTTGACATGGCCTGAAGCTGTCCACTAAATGCACTGGCTCTGGGGCCTCCCAGGAGGTGCAGGCCAAGGTCAGCTACCACCTGTGTTCTGCCTGAGGCAACCCAGCAATCTGCAAAGCAATCTGCAGATAGCTGCTACGTGTGCTGGGCTTGGAGGTACCCAGGCAAGGCCAAGCTGTGAACCAAGGCTGGCTGCTGCTAGTGCTAGGCCCGAGGCCATTCACTGAGAGGTACGGGGCATGCTGAGGCCAGATGCTATTTGTTTGAGAGATTTTTAAGAAAACCTGAAGCATGAGCCAACACAGGCCATTTGTATGGAAAAACCACTGGAAACAGCTTGGGTGGGCCCACAAGTTCGGTGGGGCAGGGTATGTCCCTGAGACCACTGAGAGCAGTGTGAGCCTGGTTGATGGAGACTCAGATATGGCCCCCATTTGCTGACCCTGTGGGGAGAGGGCTCAGAAAAGGAACAATGGCCTCTGCCCGCACTTTTGTCTGGCAGAAAGCTGCCCCAAGCTCTCACCCTGATACCAGGCAATTCAATTGTATGTCCCTGTGCCTTTCAAATGGCTGTCCCAGTGTTGGGGGTCAGAGGGAGTGAGTCTGAGTAAGTCCACGCACAGGCCCCTTAAGAGGTGCTGCCTGGGACTCCAGCAGCCATGGTCTCACTCAGCCTCATTCCCCGTGGGTTTTTTACAGCCAGAGGTTATGGGGATTTTTCTTCCTGGCACTGGAACCCTGGGCTAGGGATCCTGGTGTGGGGCTGGGACCCCTCACTCCTCCGGGGGGTCCTCTGAAGCTGATATCCCTCCAGATTTTTATCTACAGCCATGGGTGGGGGACCAGCCCAATCCTCATCTCCAGCCCTCCTGCCAGTTTTGTGTGGCTTCTTCTTTAAATCCCTAATTGTAGAACTTCCATTCAACTCGGTTTCTGGTGGTTATGTGTGATGGTTGCTTTATAGTTTAGTTGGTTAGGGGAGGATGTTATTACTGCATTTACCTAAGCCACCATCTTGACCGGAAGTCTCCAGATAACTTTTTTGAAGTCATTTAATTTCACACACAAAAAAAATTATATATGTGTATATATCTCTAGAAGTAGCACATTTTATTTTTAAATATATTTTATTGATTTTTCACAGAGAGGAAGGGAGACGGATAGAGAGTTAGAAACATCGATGAGAGAGAAACATCAGTCAGCTGCCTCCTGAACACCCCCCACTGGGGATGTGCCCGCAACCAAGGTACATGCCCTTAACCGGAATCGAACCTGGGACCCTCCAGTTCGCAGGCTGACGCTCTATCCACTGAGCCAAACCAGTCAGGGCTAGAAGTAGCACATTTTTTAAAAAACATTTTCCTATATTTATTCTGAATGTAAGACCTCAGAGAGAAATCTTACTAATTGCACATGAAAAAGCATGAGTTTTGGATCTGTCAGAGACTGGGTTAAAATTCCAATTCTCCCACTTTCTAGCTATGTGAGCCCCAGTTTGTTTCACCTGCAAAGAGGAGCAGATCAGCAGCCGGGACCCACTCTCCGGGTTTATTGTAAGAAACAAATAGCAGAGCAATGGTGAGGAGCAGCTATCATTTGCTAAACTGCCCTAAGCACTTTTCCTGTAGTATCTTTAGTCCTTGGTACTTGGCCCTTGCCCAGTGTCAGCAAATGTTCCCTTTCAATCCCGGAGGCAGGTTTTACAGCCTTAAAGATGAGGGGGTGGGGGCCCTGGTAATGGGAGGCTGGCGAGAGAATGTACTATGTGTGTGGGGGAGTCATCTACAAAGTGGGGACAGGCGGTGGCTGAAGAAAGCCTTCTGACATTTACAAAGGAGCCCTGGTGTTGGGAGCAGGGGGGGTGCGGGTTAGTGGAGAGGAAGGAATGAGTTAAAAGGAAGCGTGGAGTGAGGAAGGAAGGAAAGCACCTGTCGTGTGCCCCTCCTGAGTGCTCTGCACTCTTGCTCTCTCACTTCACACAGCCCCTCCCAGCCATTCTCACCGCATCTACCCTTGTGGCCCAGTAGCTGGTCCAAACACAGGCCTAGCAAAGGGCAGCCAAGATTCAAACCCACATATGTCTCAGCATGATTGCTTCCTTCCACACATCCACATCGCCGCATCGTGCCCTTTCCAGATGGTCTGAATGACCATTGTGTGTGTTTTCTGTGTGCGTTTTTTAAAAACAAAACTGGTATCTATCTGCCCAGCCGGTGTGGCTTAGTGGTTGAGCTTCGACCCATGAACCAAGAAGTCACGGGTTCGATTCTCAGTCAGGGCACATGCCTGGGTTGTGGGCTGGATCCCCAGTAGGGGGCAGGCAGGAGGCAGCTGATGGATGTTTCTCTCTCATCGCTGTTTCTATCTCTCTATTCCATCCCTTCCTCTCTCTCTAAAATAAATGATAATAAAAATGTGGGGGTTTTTAATCACAAAAAACTGGTATCTGATATGACATGTTAGACACTTTGGGAATGAGGGATTGGGGTGTGGGGGTGGGAAGTAGAAAGGTGACCTGAAAGTGGCCCCAGAAAGACCACAGCCCCCATTATCCGGTAAGACAGTTTCCAACGCTCCTGGGCTTCTGAGGTTTCCATTACTGTTTGATGGGCCTGCAGATAATGTTTGGTCTGCAAATCAGGGCTAGCTCCATGGGCCCCATCAGCGGTCCTGACCACCTCAGAGGGTGTGAGGGCTGCCTGACCTTGGGAAGCCAGCCACTTCCCAGGAAATGCTCACATCAGCAATTAGCTAGGAGCAGATTCTAAGAATTAGAAAGGGATGATTCTAAAATCAATGTTAATTAGAGAGGATGGCCTTCCCTCTTTTCTATTTTTCTCTCCAGAGGGCTTTGTGTCCAAACTGGGCTTAAATGTACCGTAGGAGATCTAAAAATACTTTTCAAAGGGGAACCTGTAGACTCATAAGAATTAAGTGGGGAGTGATTTTAAAATGCATATCTCCAGCCCCTGCCACCAAAATTCTTTTTATTTTTAATCCTCACCCGAGGATATATTTTTATTTTTTGTTTTTAATTTTTATTTTATTTTTTGTTAACCCTCATATGAGGATATTTTTCCATTGATTTTTAGAGAGAGTGGAAGGGAGGGAGAGAGGGGCAGAGAGAGAGAGAAACATCGACGTGAGAGAGGCACATCAATTGGTTGCCTCCCACACATGCCCCCTTGCAACTCAGGTGTGTGCCCTTAACCGGGAATCAAACCCGGAAGGGCAATGTGTGGGCCGATGCTCTAACCCAGTGGTTCTCAACCTTGGCTGCACATTAGAATCACCTGGGAATCTTTTAAAAATCCTGATTTCTGGGCCTCATCCTCCGGAAATTCTGTTTGTTTGTTACTAATGTTGTGGCCCCACCCCATAACAAAGAAACAGAATTTCCGGAGGATGAGGCCCAGAAATCAGGATTTTAAAAAGATTCCCAGGTGATTCTAATGTGTAGCCAAGGTTGAGAACCACTGCTAACCATTTGAGCCACACCAGCCAGGGCAAGTATATACTTCTTTCAATTTTAGAGAGAGAGAAAGAGAGAGAGAGAGAGATCAATGTGAGAGAGAAACGTCGATCAGTTGCCAGGAGATTGAACCCAGGTCTGTGCCCTGGCCAGGAATCAAGTCCACAACCCTTCAGTGCATGGAGCGATGCTCCAACTAACTGAACCAGGACCCAAAATTCTAATTCAGATGGTCTGGGGGTAGGGATTAAGAATCAGCTTTTAAAAAATAAGTGCCCATCATAATAACTATGTACGGTGACAGATTATTGTGATGATCACTTTATAAGGTATATAAATGTTGAATCACTATGTTGTACCTGAAACTAATACAATGCTGTATGTCAACTATATTAAAAAAAATAAATTGAAAAATAAATAAATAAAAGTAAGTGCCCAGGTGATTCTATTTCAGGTGTTTTGGGACATTTCTCTAAGAATGGCCTGAAGACCATTGTATCAGATGAGCCCACAGAGTCTTGTGAAAAAGACAAATCCCATAGACATCCTGAATTTTATCTGTAGACAGAGTTGGGGGACATGAGGAAGGGAGCCAGGGACTCTGCATTTTAAAGGGGCTCCCCAGGTGAAGGTTCATTGGTAAATTTTAAGAACCACCTTCCTAGGGAACAACAAAATGTTCCCTTTTTAGTAGTTTTTAGTAGTGGTATTTGGGCAAGCATACGTGTGTGTATGGTTAAGGAGCAGGAGAGATGGTGGTAATGAACAAAAGTGGGTTGGGTAAAGGAAGGGAGATAACACTCAATGAGTTGCTGAGAGGAGACTTAAGTTGTAGTTAGGGAAACCATAACTACAAGTTCTAATTTTAGTTTACTTCCTCCTGCCCCAGGATCTTAAGCAAGCTACTTTCATTTCCTTTTTTTTTTTTTTAATATGCCACATGGAATTATTTTGAGAAATAAGTAATAAGAGATCAGAAAGCACCTTTTCCTCTTAGCCAAAATTGTGCAGAAGAGAATCTTCACCGTATGGGCCAGCTCAATGGGAGGAGTATTTTCTTTCTCTCTTTCCTCTTTCTTGCTTTCTCTTTCCTTCTTTCTATAAACTAAAAATTATTTGTTTAATAAATGTTTATTGAGGATACATCTGGGAGAGCACACCAGACATAGTTACCACCCACTATTGTTGGAGAAGCCGGGGAATGAAGGGTCTGAAAGCAGATGTTGAAGGATCAGAGAAAAGTCACTAACGAGCCCTGGTTTAGTACTGGCACAGGCAGGCAAGATGGAGCTTGCAAAGGCATCTGGGAAGGCAGGCACTTCACCTCTTGAGTGGAACCACCCAGACTCGAGTCGCTATTGATCAGCAGGGCCTGCCCTTGAGAGATGAGCTGAGTGTGGAGCAGGGGAGAGCAAGGGTGTATCTGGTATGAAACTGACCATCACCTTTGTCTGTCGCTCAGTATGGTGGCAAGTGGGGGTAAGCTAGGATATGCCAACCTCTCTGAGAGTTCCTCCCAGTGTGGCTGCTGTTTCCCTTCTACCTACCAAATCTCACGCCAGCTTCTTTTTTATTCAGCTCTAACACAAATCACACAAGGAAGGGGATTCTGCAAACTGTAGTTCCAACTTGTCCAAATTAACACCATACATAGGAGGAGTTGGTTTGAGAAGTGATAAAAGTTGGCCAGGAAGTGGCAAAGTCAGCGCAAAGATTCTGAGAAACAGTGCTTGTCCGGGTCCCGAGCTGTTTGTGACTCCTCAAGACTTCTCTAAGTGGTCCCCAGGGTCAGCACTAGACCCGTCCTGCCCACAGCAGACTGGCTGCACACAGGAAGGTAGAAGTGAGCCGGTGAATGGACGGCCGGCACCCCAACACAGCGACCACAGGTGCGGCAATTAAGGACGATCACTGCATTCTTATATCTCAGTTGTGACACAACAGCTATTAACGATCGCTTTACATTTTAATTTTTTATCAGATTCAGATTTATGAGATCTAGAATGCTCATCTGTTCAAATATTTATTAATGCTTACTGTTTGCCACATGGAAGAAAACTGAAATATCCTACTTGTCTCTGTGTGAACCAAACACACACCTTTCTACCAGTTCTTGCTAACCACACCTCAGATCCCCTTCCCAACCATATCAGATTCCCCACAAGGTCAACAATAAGTAAAATCTGATGTTAAAGGAGGCCTTGTCCACATGAAAAAGACACAAGCTCTGGAGTGTCATAGCCCTAATCCAAAAACATTGGTTGTAACTCCTTACATTAAGGTGATTTGGTTAAAAATAGCAGAACTTCCAGAGAACTAGTTTAAATTTAAAAAGGGGGGAGTTGTGCACGGCCAGGGTGGCTCAGTGGTTGAGCATTGACCCATGAATCAGGAGGTCACAGTTCGATTTCTGGTCAGGGCACATGCCCAGGTTGCAGGCTTGATCCCCAGTAGGGGGCATGTAGGAGGCAGCTGACCAATGATTCTCTCTTATCATTGATATTTCTATCTCTCTCACCCTCTCCTGTCCTCTCTGAAATCAATAAAAATACATTTTTTAAAAGGGGGGGGGCGAGTTATAATGAGGGTACTGGCCTATCTCAGGAGACTCCAGGGTAGGAATGCAGCCAGCCCTCCCTCAGGCAGGGACTGAAATCCAGAAGTGGGAAGCCGGGGCATTCCACTCCCGCTCATTTCTGCTCCTCTCTGTACATTTGCTTCTTCTCTGCAGGCCAACTTCTCTGTTTCTTGAAGTACAAAGTGGAGTATGGCTGCCCCTCTTGAGTTTGAAGTTATAGTTTGAAGCAAATGGAGACTGGCTTTCTTTCAGTCCTAATACCAAACAGGGAGAGAATCTGATTGACTAACCTTGGGTTTGTTAGCGATGAAAGGACACCTGAAGTCAGACCTCAGTTCAGCAACCTCAGTACTAGAGTTCTGGCTAAGAATTCAGAGCCAACACTCCAACTATAAGACAAAGTTTATTTAGAAAGGCACAGAGGCAGAAAAGGTGAGCCAGTTGGGCTTCGTGGACCCAGGAAATAAGTTATGGGGGCAAAAGAAGGGCCCTTGGAGCTTAGGGGAGAGAATGGCAAAGGTAATGTGCCTGGAGGGAAGAGAAGGGGAAGGGAAAGGCACAGGCACACTCCAGAGAGAGCACACCCAGGGAAAAAGGGGGGTGGGGGAATGCACAGGCATGCTCCAGAGGTGGAGAGCGCATGCTAGGTTGTCTATCTCCCTGAATAGGGTAATTTAAGCTACTTACCCTCTGGTTGAAGAGGAGACATATAAACCGTTTACTCTTAAGTGTCCTTGGTTAAGGAAGACAGTATTCTGTGATTTACTAGATGGCTGTAAACTGCTTGGCCATTTAACTACCTGTCTCGGTTTCCCTTGTCCTGGCTTACTAACCTGTAAGGCTCAGCATCCTCTCCTTGAACCAATTAGCCTTCGTGGTGGTGGGAAAAGGGGGAGGGGCTTCCATACAAAACTGCATCCAGGCCCCACATCAGTGGGTAGGAAGCACCCAGTACCAACACTCTGATTTTACTTATGGAGGATACAAGGTTAATATAACGCCAGTCAAGTATGTAGAGATGAATGACTTTCTAGAGAGACTCCAAAAATTAAGTCTATTGGTCAACATTCTATCGGATGTTAACAAGAACAGGAGCCAATGCAAAGTCAGAGGCCTAAAAAGATGAGTATTGAAGGAACTACATATTATTCATTTCCACATGAACTTTGATATAAAGTCACTGTTATAAAGTCAGGATCAGTTAAGCAAAGTATATCCAGGAATGTAGTGGACATTGTTGTTATACCTCTGGCTTTATTCCTGTGTCTACCTCCCAAGCTCCTGAGAATGAATCCCGATTAAGCCAATAAGGCAGTTCCATTCCCTTTATCACTGATTGACTTAGGCTTCGGCAGGTAATATAGACTCCCTAATGAGACTGGGTAAAATGGACTGGGAGCCCTAGCTGGTTTGGCTCAGTGGATAGAGCATCGGCCTGCCTCCTACATGCCCCCTACTGGGGATTGAGTCCAAAACCCAGGCATGTGCCCTGACTGGGAATCAAACCACATCCTCCTAGTTCATAGGGTGACACTCAACCCTCTGAGCCACACCAGTTGGGCCCAGTTAGAAAGTTTTGCACAAATTAACCAAGTCAGATTCGAGGATTGGAATGAAAGAGTGAGGTGTAGAGGAGCAGAGGTGGGGAGGTCGAAGAGGAAGGCTTGGTGACTCATTGGATAGAAGCACTGTTGGGGGGGGGGAGGGGATGGAATAGAGGACACTGAGCAGTGGGAGATCTCAGTGGCAGCCATGTCCATAGGAATTTCCCAGCTCATTAGTATTGTGGGATAAAATCAAATTGGCATAATTTCTCTTATCCCACCCTCATCTGACACGCCACTCTTGGGACTATCCAACTCATAGCTCAGATCTCTTACCAGAGCTTTTATTAATAGGCTTAATTAACACAGAAGAGTTACATATTAATGTCATGGCTGATATATGGGACTGGAAAGTCCCTGGAATTCACCAAGTTCCCGCCCTTCTGAGCTTAGATGAAGATTTTGGAAAGTTTTCATAGGTTATTTGTTTGTTTGTTTGTTTGTTTGATTGATTGATTTTTGCTGCTGTAACATGCCTTCCTGGTGTAACCAGTGAAAATAGTGAGTGCTCACAACGTGCCAGGCATTTGACTTATATGGTCCCTTTCGATCCTGATAGTATCCTATTTACAAAGGAGCAGCTGCAGCTCAGAAATGTTCGGAAACCTGTTGCCAATACATTACTAGTAAATCCAGAACTTTGATCCAATTCACTCTTGGTGTGGATTCAAAATTTGATCCCTGAACCACTACAGGCCCCTGTGCTTTCATTGTAAGTAGCTCACCCTGGGATGAACAGGTTTCCCAAGAGTCAATGCCTGCCTTCATCTATGGAGCCAACTGCTTTGCCTGCTCTCAAAAAGGTGTTTAGAAACCAATATCTGGGTACCAGTTTTATTCATTGTTATTGAGATGTCACTACTCCCAGGTTTGGTTCTTTCAGGGGACAGATCTAATCAATATATGTGTGCATGTATGTATTTATGTATATATGGACATAAATATATGAATAAATATATTAAATGTGTGTGCATGTTCTTAGATCTATATTTTCATATCTATCTCTATTTACTAAAAAACTATGAGTTCACACCAATAACTCCAATTCTAATCATCCACCATGTTAACATAAAAACATTCAAACCTGTAAAGAATTTTTGTGAGTTTATTTGAGCCAAACTGTCGACATATGCCAGGAAGCAGAACCTCAGCGAATTGAGATAATGCTCCGGAGAATGGCAGGTTACATCTGTATTTATACATTGCAATCAAAGGAAGGGACATAGGTGTGTTACATGAAATCCATTGGTGATAGACTAGAGAGGTGGGAGAAAGCAAGGCAGGGGAGGAGGGGACCACTGGGATTGGATAAAAAGTAAAATGATAGACACATACTTAGGGGGGTGCAGGAACAATTAACATGATAACAATGAAGGTGTCTGTCCTGGTACCCAGGCACATTGGGTTGTGCCCCCAAGGGGTCCAGCAAAAGGGAAGTTACAAGTTACCCAGACATTTCAAGGGTATGTTATTATAGATGCAAAAAGACAGATAGGCTCAGTTAAGGCAAAGGTTGACCTTGTGAGTGAAGATACAAGCCTAGGATGTAACTGCACACCATAACTGCTTTTAGTTAAAGTTTAATTTCAGACCATCCTTTGTGGTTACTTTAGGTCTCTGAGTTTGCAAGACTGCTATGCAGACCTCCCCTGAGCTTGTCAGGTTAGCATGTGGCCCCTTTCGTCCACAACCACAAGGTTCATTCTAGTTTTCTTCCTTTCTAAAGTATTTTTTTTTTGTAGATGTGTTTTTATTGATTTCAGAGAGGAAGGGAGAGAGAAAGAGAGACAGAAACATCAATGATGAGAGAGAATCATTGATTAGCTGCCACCTGCACACCCCCCACTGGGGATTGAGCTTGCAACCTGGGCATGTGCCCTGACCAGGAATTGAACAGTAACCTCCTGGTTCATAGGTCGATGCACAACCACTGAGCCACACCAACCATGCTCTTTTCTAAAGTTTTAATCTCTTTTCCAATAGTTAGAAACCTGTAGGAGTTTTACGGTTTCAGGTCTTACATTTAAGTCTTTAACCTGTATTGATTTTATTTGTGTACTAGAGGCCCAATGCACAACATTTGTGCAAGAGTAGGCCTTCCTTCCCCTGGCTGCCGGCACCGGCTTCCCTCTGGCCCCCGGGACCTGGGCTTCCCTCCAGCCGCCGGCAGGCACCTGGACCGGGGCTTCCCTCGCAGCCCCGGCTTCGCCTGGAAGGACGTCTGGAAGGATGTCTGGTCTAGTTAGCATATTATGCTTTTATTATTATAGCTATGGTGTGAGAGAGTGCTCCAGTTTTATTTTTTTTGCATGTATCTGACCAGTTTTCCCAACACCACATGTTGAAGAGACTGTAGTTACTCCAGTGTATATTTTTACCTCCTTTGTCATAGATGAGTTGACCATGTAAGTGAAGGTTTATTTCTGGCTCTTTATTCTGTTCCACTGATCCACATGTCTGTTTTTGTGCCAGTACCATACTTAAAAATATCTTGTTTCTTAATAAATATATGTAATTATAATTTTGTCTCTAAGAACTGCTTTAGCTGTGACCTACAAGTTTTTACATACAGCATTTATATTATCATTTATTTCTAAGTATTAATTTACTTTGCAGTTTTCTTTTTAACATATAGGCTTTTTAGTAATATATAACTTAATTTTCAAATATGTGAAGCTGTGTCTATCCTTTTGTAATTAAACTTTAACTTCATTGCAATATGCTTAGGCAAAGCTCCACCCAGAAGTGAACTTAATGGACAGTGGTGAAGGGAAATCCTCCCAGTAGAAATGTCAACTATACTGGGTTAAATAGTATCCTCCTCCAAAATGCGTGTCCACCCAGAACCTGTGAATGTGACCTATTTGGAAATAGCATCTTCACAGATACAATCAAGTTAAGATGAGGTCATGGTGGGTTAAGGTGAGCCCTAACCCAGTGACTGGTGGTCTTATAAGAAGAGGGAAATTTGGACAGGTATACACAAGGAAATGCCATGTGATGACAGAGGCAGAGATTGGAGTGATACACTGCCAAGTCAAGGAACACTAAGGATTGTCAGCAGCCACCAGAAGCTGGGAAGAGGTGAGAAATAATTCTCCCCTAGAGTCTTCAGAGAGAGTATGGCCAGGCAGACAGTCTGATTTTGGTCTTCCAGCCACCAGAACTATGAGCCAATGATCTTCTATTGTTCTAAGCCACCTGATTTGTGGTGATTTTTATGGCAGCCCTGGAAAACTAATGTATCTGCTTTGTCTGATATGAGAAGACAGGTGTATGTACCTACAGTAATTCAGGTGTGGTTGCTAACAATTTGGTTGGATGATTTAGGGAAGGGAGTAGATTAAAGATGGGTGGCAAAGGAGTGTGGAGAAGAGGTTTGATTCCCCGTCAAGACACATATCCAGGTTTAGGGTTTGATCCCTGGTCAGGACGAGTGCGGGATGCAACTGATACATGTTTCTCTCTCACATCCATCTCCCTCCCTCTCTCTCTCTCTCTCTCTCTCTCTCTCTCTCTGTGTGTGTGTGTGTGTGTGTGTTTCTCCCCCTCCCTTCCCCTCTCTAAGATCACTTTAAAAAAAAATCTGAAGAATGAAGGTTTAGGTCACTCCATTAGGAAACTGACCCACTGAGCTTCTAGGTGAGACCAAAGGACATATGGAATAGGTGGCGGGCAGAAAGGAGGGGCCGTAAATATCAACGGTGGCCTCATGGCCAGTTATAGAAACAAGGACTGTTGTAGCTTTGCATATTTTCTCTTTGCTTGTTATGGGTTTGTGTTTATTTTTAAACTAGTGGCCCGGTGCACAAAAATTTGTGCACTTGGGGGGCATCCCTCAGCCCATCCTGCCCCCTCTAACAGTCTGGGAGCCCTCACAGGATGTCCTACTGATGTCCCTGTGAGGAGTGGGCCTAAGCCACAGTCTGGCCTCCCTCTGTGGAAGGCAACTGACCGATCAGGTATATAGATACTTTCTGAAGGCAGCACAGACTCCTTCCTTATTTCTTTCCT